>NW_006160098.1:722083-735566 GCF_000334495.1 Tupaia belangeri chinensis | reverse complement strand
GCATCTAAAACTCTTGTTGAAATTGATTAAAATATGTAAATATTTGTTGAATGATTGATAAAGTATATTCATAGGGTAAGTATTCTCTTATTGAACAACTATATATCAACTGCTACCATGTTGCCTATACCACCATAGGGAGAGGGCAAGTGAACATTGTGAATATTTACAATTTATTTGGGACTATAATTCAATACTATCATATTCACTCTCTTGTTCAGATTGTTCCAGTTTTAACTTTTGGAAGCTCTTCCAGTTGACTCTTAGGTCTCTTGGATATATCCTTATTGTGTTGATACATTCCTGACTGACCTTCGAAGGTGAATGTGTATGTGTGCATGTGCACACATGTATGTATTTGAATGGTTTCTTATTTTCTGGCAACCCTTTGTAAAGTATAAAGAATTAAGAGAGCACAACAAAGGTTAACAACTATGGCCTCATACCCTGCTCAATATTTAAAATATATCAGTCCCTAGATTCTATTTCAGGAAAATATCCTGTTCTACGAAGAAGGATGCTAAAGAAAGAAGGGTAAGGAGTAAATCTTTTTATTGTTTGTTTGTTTTTCAACCTGACAAAGACTCTGTCCTTAACCAAACTTTAGTTGGGCTAATCTGAACTCTCCTGTACACCAGGTCTTGTCTTGGGCCAGTTGTAGCAAGAATTCTGCTGAGTTAGCTTTAGAGAGAAATTGTCACTCTTGGTATCTGATCACTCTCAATTCCTTATCTGATATAAGTCTTCATGGACTACCTTTGAATCTGGTCACTCTGGCCTGCGTTCAAAAGAATCTTGTTATTTTCTAAGATTTTTCCTATTATTTATTTCTAGTTTTGTATTAAGAAAAGTTAACATGGTTTCAATCCTTGTGAATTTGTTGACTTATTTTGTGGTCTAACATATCACATGTTTTGGAGAACGTTCTATGTGTTCTTGAGAAAAATGTGCCCTGTGTTGCTGTTGATGGAATGTTCTATATGACTGTTAGGTCCATTTGGTCTAAAATGTGAGCACAATTCAATGTTTCTTTATTGATTTTCTGTCTGGAAGATCTATTATTGAGACTGTGGTATTGAAATGCCCTACTTTATTGTGTTGCAATCTATTTCCCCTTAGATATATTAATATTTGCTTTAGTAGTTAGATGCTTCAGTGTCAGGTACATATATATTTACACTCATTATTTCTTCTTGATGAATTTACTATTTTATCATTATATAATGGCTCTTTTTGTCTGTTTTCACTTAAAATCTATTTTTTTTCTGTTGTAAATATAGATTCCCTGTGCTCTTTTGGTTTTTATTTGCATAACATATTTTTTCCATTCTTTTACTTTTAATCTATGTGTGTCTTTAAAAGTGAAGTGAGTCTGTAGATAAAATGGAGTCAGGATGGTTTAGTTGGGTTCCTTCACTTCCCGTCTTATCATGTTTGAAAGTCACAGAGTAAACAACTGATGTTATTAATTGTACTGTGCTTGAGTGCTTGTTATGTGATTGTGACTTTGCTTTTTTATGCCATTGAATGTAATGAGCATGAGCACGTGCCACAGTCTGGTTTTGGCAATGAGCCACTATTGTCTTGCAGCCTCTTTAAGAGAAAAGGAGCACCTGCCCTGATTAGCTGACTAGCCCTGCTCAGCTTGGTCTTGGTTCACTCAGTTGAGCTGTGGTGGAGCTCTCATGGCCTTGACATAGCTCAGCTCAGCTCCACGCTATTGTAGGCTTTGTGAGCTCCAAGAGCAAGTAAGTGTTTCTGAATACTCTTCATGAGTGTTACAAGCTCCAAGAGGGAGAGAGCACTCTATGAGTGCTACTAGAGCTCTGTGAGCTCACTGAACTCAACAATAAACAACATGACCTCAATGCCTCTCATCTTTTTCCAACTCCCTAAGTCTTTGTTCAACCCACCCTTCAGAGGGGGAAAGAACCTTGCAAAACAGAGTAAAATAAGTAGCATTTATAATATCTGGGTCTTGTTTTGTTTCATCCATTCAGCTACACCATATCTTTTGATTAGATAATTCATTTACATTTAAAGTAATTATTAACAGGTAAGGACTTACAACCAGAATTTTATCATTTATTTTCTGGTGGTTTTTAAATAATATAATTAATTTTCTGATTGTTTATAGAGAATCTTTTTTATCTTTTGTCATCTTCCTCTATGACTGATGAATTTCTGTAGTGATATGCTTTGAGTCCTTCTTTTTTAATATTTTGTGCACCTACTATAGGTTTTTGCTTTGTAGTTACCATGAAGCTTATATAAAGTATCTTATAATAGTCTATTTAAGTAATAACATCAACTTTGATTGCATATGAAAATGCTACAGTTTTACAACCTCTCCTCCACATTTTATGATTTTGATGTCAAAATGTGCTTACTTTTAACTTGTAGCTTTTGCAATAATATTGTAGCTTTTTTTAAAAGCTGCTTTCTTTCTTCATTCAAGAGAGAGAGAGAAAATAAGCACCCCCAATAGAATCTCACTCCACAGTCCTCCCTTCAGCTTTTCCCAGCCAGCCAGGATTACAGGACATGCTCATACCTGGCAAACTGAGGAACTGATCTTCAGTCTTTCGTATGGCTTCAAAATTGCAGAATGTTGGACTGCAAATGCACCTCCACACTGGGCCTGCTATAGTTGTTTTTCATAATTTTCTTTTAATCCTGATACTAAAGACAAAGTTATTTTACATAACACCATTTTAATATTACAGTATTCTAAATATGACTAAGTATTACGTCTACCATTGCATTTTGCATTTTAATATGTATTATGTTATTAGTGACATTTAATTTCCTCTTAAAGAACTCTCTTAGGCACTTCCTGTAAGGCAGCCTTAGTGGTAATGAATTTCCTTATCAGTTGTATAGAAATATTTTTAGTCTCCCTAATTTCTGAAAGTCAGTTTTGCTCGGTGCTCTGGTTTAAAAGTATCTCCTCCCAAATACAGGTGTTGTTAATATGAAAGTAATTAACAACGGGGCCTTTAAGAACCATAAGGGTTCCTCGCCTGTGAATCAAATTAAAGACTTTGTAAAAAAAAACTTTATGTTGACCATTTGATCTTATGTCAGTCATGTGAGGACACAGCAAGTGAAACTTCAGTAGATGCTAACTCCTTAATCTTGAATTTTGAGGAAAAAAATGTTCTTCATTAAATACCTATTCATAAGTATTTTGTTACAACAGCACAAAGAAAGAAACCAGGTAAAGTATTCTTGGTTGGTAGTTTATTCGTTCTTTCTTGCTTGCTTGCTTGCTTGCTTGCTTGCTTTTTCTTTCTTGCTTTTTCTTTTTTCTTCTTTTAGCACTTCAAAAATATCATTCCATTCTCTCCTGGCCCCAGGCTTTCTGTCAAAGATTTTACTGATAGCTATAATGCAGCTCCCTTGTATATGATACATATTTCTTTCGTTTTCTTTCTTTTCTTTTCTTTTTTTGGAGAAGTTTTTGTACAGGGCACGTGCAAAAAGACAGAGAGAGATAGAGAAACAGAAAGCAAGAAATCACCTCCTGGGGTGGGGGTTGGGGATGGCCAGGCTGCATTCCCTTCTCCTCCATTCTCCTCTCAGGATCTTAGGCATGCATGCACACGCAGCCGGTGTGAGTTTAAGCCACCATGTCCAGAATGCAAATCGTGGTCGACTACATGGGAGTCCAGTGATGTTGCTATTACACCGTCTGCTGGTCCCCATATTTCTTACCACTTGGTGCTGTCAGAATTCTTTCCTTGTCTTTCACTGGAGACATCTGCGTTTATTGGAGACCTCTGCCTACATGAATGTTGGCATCTTTCACCAGATTTGTGAAATTTTCAGCCATTATTTCTTTAAATAGAATTTCTGGCTCCTTTTCTTTCTTCTCCTTCTGAAAGTTCAATTGTGCCAGTTAGTTCTCCTGATGGTGCCCCATTAAGTCCTGAAGAGGCTTTCTTCATTCTTCTTCTTTTCCTTTTCTTTTCTCCTTTGACTGGATAATTCCAAATAGCCTATCCTTGAGCTCACTAATTCTTACTTATGTGCTTGAGTCTGCTATTAATGCTTTCTGCTGAATTTTTCATCTCAGTCATTGTAGTCTTCCTCTCTTGTATTTCTTTTTTTTATTGTTTCTATTTCTTTGTCCAAAACTCTCATTTGTTTATGAGTCATTTTCCAGGTTTTATTTGATATTTCTTTTTCTTTTCCATTTTTTATGGGCCACTGACCTTCTTTAAGAGATTTGTTCTGACTTCTTTGCTATTCATTTTATAACTCTCCATTTCTTAAGGCCCATTACTGGAGTTTTATTGTTTTTTTTATTAATAGTATCATAATCCATTCATTCTTCATAATCTTAGTTCCTTAGTTGACTGTACATTTAAGAGACAGGTCACCTTTTCCAGCCTTTGTAGGTGTTCTTTGGCAAGGATAACTATTTTGTCTAGCTTGAGCTTCTGGACAGGCCCAATGGTAGTGACCACAGCCAAGCAGAGCTTGTGACTGTATTTTCTAATTGGTCTGGGCTGATTCTTTTTCTCTGAGGTCAGATGGGGTTGCTAGCTAGGCTCTATTGTCCATTGAGGCTATTGGCTAAGTTCTGTAGACTGTCAAATTTGCTGGCAGAGCACTTTGATTGTCTTTGATTGCAGAGTCACTGGCTATATTCCCTGGCTGGGCAATGCTACTCTTTGGATTCAGAAGTTAGGCAGAGCTGTAGACTAGACTCTAAGGTTAGTCAGTGTTGCTCCTTGGGATGAGTGGGTCCAAAGGCTATGCTTCATAGAAATATGAAGCTGAGACTTGCCTTCATTTCTGAGTGGAGCTTCATTGGCTGTGTTTTAAGGCTGGGCTAAGTTGGGAGTTGGTCCTGGGTTGAGTAGGGCCAGTACCTATGTTCTGCCAAAATATTTGGTGGTAGGAGTCTTTCCTGCCTGGACAGAGTCTTGGGGTAAACTCTGAGGGTGAACCGAGTTATTATTTGAATTCCCAGGAAGGTCAGCAATTGTGCTTCATGGTAGTATGCCTGGACAGAAACTTGGAATGGACTCGCTGAGTAGGATGACTGGCTGACTAAGAACTCAAGCCAGTTAGAACTTCCCACTTCTCTTCTTGTAGGAATAGCTCAGCTGTGGGAGGATTATGCTAGTATCTCAGATAAAGTACCCCTGCTGGCAGGAACATGGAGCTACCAAGATCTGCATGTTGGTCACTGAATCCTGCTCCCTTAATTTGTTTCTTCCTGACTCCATGCAGGCTAGCTTTGCTGTTACCCTGTGATGCTTTCTCTGAGGCAAGACAGAAGTGTACCTCCTGGAATGTTGAGGAAGTAGAATGTATGCCTAAAACTCTCTACTACCACCATGGAAACTGGTCTTAGGGGAATCTTCTCCGAGTAGCACCAACTTCCAAGTGGGATGATGTGGTTAAAGTAGACTGTTATCTCTAATTTTTCTATTTTTTTTTCAGTTCAGTTTTTGTGTGGTTCGCACAGGTATCTCAGTGTCCTTTCTACTCTGGGACTTTCTCAAAGGTGTTCTTGTTTGTAGATAATTGTTCATTGGACTTACTTTGGGGATGCTAAATGCTGGGATCTCCTGTTCTACCAGTTTGCTGAAGTCACTTGAGGTATCATTCTTTTTAATTGCACATTTCTAAAGCCTCTTAATTTTCACTACTTGTTTGAGCCTTGTGTTTCAAGATCTTCTTTTCCAGCAGGACCTTCATTTCTTCATGTGAGTCTTCGGCTATAGTGATTGCAGTGAGATTACTGGACTATAAAACCTGCCTTCCAGGGAAGACTTCCTTAGTCTGCACATCTATGACAAATGAGAATCACACCAGCTGCTTCAAGTGCTGAGACATCAGAAGTCTGTGTCTATTAAAGCTAGTGACAACCAATATTCCTGTCATTCATTCTACAAGCTATTATGTTGGAATGTTTGCAGTCATAACTATCATACATTTATTTTCACTCCTTTTTATTTCAGTCATAGGTTCTATTTAATATTTTCCTTATCTGAACTGTTCCCCCTCCCTTCCTAAGGATCAAGATTATCTGATAGTTAAGATTGTTTATAAATTTGTTTTCTTTTAACACAAAGAGAGCTACCATTGTTGCTGAATCTGAAAATTTTATTTCTTTGACTTCCCCTTTGTTTTATGGCTCAGGGATTTACTTTTATCACATATGTTTGCTTCTTATATGGAAATACATGAAGTCAATCATTCTGGACCTACCAAATGAAGAACATCATACTGATGATATTGTGTGTCTTTGCTCTTACCTAGAACAAACTCTGCATAGAGCAACATCAGTCCAGTACCTGGACTGTATATATCATTACCCCCCTCATTTCACTTGAGTTCACCTCATTTTAACCTCTGCTTTCCTTTAGAATCATAAATCCTGAAGTGTCCTGGGCATGATCCATAAAGTCATGCTTCAATAAACTTGTCACCTACAATAACTATGCTAATTTTTATGACAATTTTTCTATATTTCCCTGTAAACCTACCCAGATGTTCAGTAAACAACCGATACAGTTGTGCTCTTTGATCCTTTTAGCTGGTAGAGTGACTAGGATGGGTTTGACGTAGCTGGAGTTCCTGGGTTTGTCATCTCTGAGGTGAAAAACTTTTTCACTTTCCCCGAATGTGCTACAGAGATATCATGTTCCAAGATTTGAAAGGGATCATAAAGTGCTGCTGTAGTATTTTCTGGATCTTGGTTCCATCTAGTGGAGTCATAATTTGGTGTCTGAGACCCTGCCTTTGTTGAACCAATTGTCAGTTTTTATACAGTAATATTTAACAGAATTCTTCTTTTTTCTACAATCCTCTTTAAGAAGAGCTGGACCTGGTTCATTGTCCCCTCTTTTTATCTTTATATCTACATTTTCAAGATTCATTCTCTCCATATGCAAAATTTCTCTTCTCTAATAAGTCAGTTTTCTCTAAAATAATTACTTTCTCCAGCTTAAACAGCTTATCATTTGTTTTAATTCACTCACTCTTACAGTAAATGTAAGTAAAATGTAAAGGGCAAGATCTTTTAATGTGAAGTATATTTTTCAGTATTGTGTCTATTTGTTTTTCTGAGCCATACTAACGCTTAACTTCTTAGAGTATCCTAAGTATAAGCCTTTTAAAGTTTTTTATCATAGCCTAGAGATTTGCAATGATTTTATTGAGTTGTTTTTCAGCCTGGCAAGTGCTAAAATAAAGGCCTCTCATTTCTTTTTCATGTATTCATTTATAAAATCCAAGATCCTTCTCTGAGTGAACCAAAGCTGGATCTGTTTTATGTAAAGCTATTTTTTTAAGTAACTAAGTAAATCCAGACTTAATTGAAAAACACATGGTGGTAGGTGGCTCCTGGGACCTAAAATCAAGAAAAAACTCTTCTGTCTTACACAATTCAAAGAATACAGAGAATAATCAAATATGGTCAGGTAATCTTCTCCCAGAACCACTGTAATTACAGCCAGATCTTTATCATGAGCACTATGTGGAATATAGTAGATATTTTTATTATGTTAAAAAACTTACGCTGCCTTAACCATTGTTAGGTGGCTTATTAGCATCAGTTCAGTAATGTTAATTGTATGCACATTATTGTGAAAGATTTCTGGAATTTTTCATTTTGTAGGTGAAACTCTATATCCACTAAACAGCAAAGCCCCTTTTCCTCTCCTCCCTAGATCCTGGAATCCATCATTCTATTCACTGTTTCTATGACTTTGACTCTCTTAGATAACTCATAATAAGAGGAATCAAAGACTATTTGTCCTTCTCTTACTGACTTATGAATAAGCTTTATTACAAAAAAGAAGACATTTAACTTCACTAGCAGCTGCAGATAACCTACAACTTGTGGCCCATCATGAAAATTTGCATTTTAATTTTCATCTAACTCTTGGAAGTAAAACCATATTATAGCATACTCTTTGTTTCATGAATTTTTATGATCTCAAATAAATATAAACCAGAGCTCCAGCCTTGTAAAACTTTTCTTTTAGGCAGATGTTCTAGTCACATTATAATACATAAAATGACACCTTCCTTTGCACGAGTCTACTTTCTCTTTTATCATTTCCAGTATTATCTGTGTGTTTATGTTTGTTCCTATGGTAAGTGGATTCTGAGATGTTGAATTGGAATTATCTAAGGACTGTATTTTAAGAACCAGGTGAGTAGTGATAAGAAGTGAACTGTTACCATTTATACCACTTCTGTTCAAGGAATTCTTTTTCCTAAAGAAAAGCCATCAGTGCTTTCAACAATGTCGCTGTTGTTTTGATCCAGTATGTTCTACAGTTCTTGTGGCAGACACTAACTAGAAAATAAGATGTGGATCTAAATTCATGATTCTATACTCTACATGTTTCGTATGCACCAGAACAGTAAAGTTTCTTACAAAATAAGTCCATTTAAAACTCCAGTATAGTATGCTCGTTCTTACAGATTAGAATGGAAGTGTTTTCCAGTTTATCTGGTTGACTTGACAAACCAGACATCTGTAAGGACCCTGAGGTACTTAGGAAGCCAAGAGACACCTCCTAACCTTCATGATTGTTAAACTCTTCAGCATGTGGCTTTTCTACCTGGCAGTTCTACCATAAGACAGACCTTGGCTTGGTACATTCCTTCATTCTTTTGCAACACTCTGTTCAAATTCTTTAATTCTGTTCAAGGGTTTTGCAACTCTCCATTTTTCAAATGACAACAGTAGAGGTGTCTAACCTTCCTGACTTTGGTATTAGAAGTCTGGAGTTTAGAAGGTAACACATTGATGTACATCTTACTACATGCTAGATTATAGTCTTCCAGGTTGTGATAACAAAGGAGAGCACTAATCTCTTCCAAAATTAGCAGATGCTTTTGCTGTTCACTGTAAACATGAATCTCAAGCAGGATTTGTGAAGTGGTATATGGAAACCTCTGCATTCTCTCCTTTGAACAGCATCCTGTGGCCCAGGATTAATCACTGACCTTCAAGATTGCTCCTCTCTATCCAGCTATGAACTGTGATATTACATTCATTTCCCTAGGAGGTTTGCTAGGAGTCAAAATTTCTCTCTTCTACTTTTCTACCAAAATTCAGTTGGTGCTTATCTTAGAGACCTCGAGACCATATCAGGTAGGCTCATTTTATAGGAGGAATCAGACAATGCAATAGCATTTTATATTCACGCTAAGGTTCATTAGAACAAAAGGATATACAGTAAGAATGACAGGAGGATATGCACTGAACAGGTCTATAGTTATGTTTCCAGCCCTTCAGGGCCTGCGGTCATTCTCATGAATGTGCTTTTTTCTTCAGCTATGAACTACAAGTTTATATAAGAAAGGCTCTGTTGAAAGATGGGTTTTTTTTTATGAAGAGCTGGTCATTTAAATACATTCTGCTATACTCTCAGTGATGATAAGCAAAACTCAGAACCCTAAGAATAAAACAAGGTACACATCATCAGTCATGATGTTCATGCAAAAAAGATCCTGACAAGCTCATTTGACATGGTCCATTGCTCCAGGTACCCACAACAGAGTCATCAATCATCAGCATAGAGTCTCCCAAGGGCCTGATTCCCACAGCTTGGCGAAAGGTCTATGTCATTCCAAGATCCCTTAGACTCAGCTAGGAGCAAGCAACCAGTCTTGCTGCACTGTCTCTTCTCACAGTGTTCTTTGCAAATCAGATGCTATTTTTAAATGATTTGACAAACAAGCAAACACATTTCATAAAACTGACCCTTATTTTTCAGAAAAAAATATGCACACACACACACACACACACACACACACACCACAGAGTCTCAGTACAGATTGTCAGAATTCAAGTGCAAATAGTTTATTTTTGAAGTGATTACAGAAATCAAAGGCAGAAGAGTGTGAAATTAAGAGAGAGAAAAGAAAAAGGTTAGCAAAAGTTTTATGATCAAAACAGCTATTATTGTGGATAGCCTGAGCTCTACGTTGCTGAGGAAATCTGGAAATAGTGTACAATGTTTCTCAAAGTTCTCCCAACCAAGAGCAGAGTTATGGAAATATTTATTTACCAGTGTCCCTTTCACCCTTTGTCTGCTTCTAGATTATTAACATGCTGGTATATCTGCCTTGCACTATTAACAAGTCAGATGCAGACCCACAGCCATAAAAAAGGCCTTTAGATAAGATTGCAGTTTTTAAAGTAGACAATCAGGTGCATGTGAAAAATAATGCCAGAGGATATAGTCGGGGAACTGAAAATGTCTGTCATATACACATGCACACAAACGTACAGATGCACACAATTTTGGAAAGTTTATGTAGTTGTCAATCAGAATCATGCACTACAGGAGCCTAGATATGTCAATAGTCCAATGCATTGACACATATAATTGCATTTAAAGTTAAAGCTTTAGGAAAACAAGTTAATGTTAAGGACTGAGCTACTAATGGTGAAATGTCAGGCATCATGTGTGACAATCAGGGGATCAGTGGTGGACAGTTTTCTCGTGCCATGTAAGCTATTATGTTTACAGGAGTCATATAAGATCAAGACTGACTCATTTTACCTCCTCGACAGACAATGACATCAATCCACATTTAAAACTGATTATAAGAGATTCCATTATTTTATGTCCCCCTAAGAAAGAAAAAGACAGAAGGAAAGAAAAAGAGAGAAAGAAAGAAAGAAAAAGAAAGAAAGAAAGAAAAAGATGAAAAAAGGAAGGAAGAGAAGAAAGAAGAAAGAAAGAAAGAAAGAAAAGAAAGAAAGAAAGAAAGAAAGAAAGAAAGAAAGAAAGAAAGAAAGAAAGAAAAAAGAAAGAAGAAAAAGAAGGAAGGAAGAAACAAAGGAAAAAGAAACATAAAGAAGAAAGAAAAAGAGAGAATGAAAGAAGAAATGAAGAGAAAGAACAAAGAAAGATAAAGAAGAAAGAAAGAAAGAAAGAGAAAGAGAAAAAAGAAAAGAAGGAAGGAAAGAAAAGTGATAAAGAAGAAAGACAAAGAGAGTAAGAAAGAAAAGAAATAAAGAGAAAGAAGAAAGATAAAGAAAGAAAAACAGAAAGAAAGATGGAAAAAAGAAAGAAGAGAAAGAAAGAAAGAAAGAAAGAAAGAAAGAAAGAAAGAAAGAAAGAAAGCAGAAAGAAAGAAAGAAAAAGAGAGAAAGAAAGGAAGCAAAAAAGAAAGGATGGAGCACACTATTGTCCTGGACTTCTCACCTCTTTCTGCCATGTGAGGATACAATGAGAAATCAGCAGTCTGAAGACCAGAAGAGGGTTCTCACTAGACACTGAATCTACTACCAGTACCTTGATCTTGAATTTCCCAGCCTTTAGAATGGTAAAAAAAACTTATAAGTAATTCATCTTATGGCATTTTCTTATGAACTAAGACACTATTTCTATTTCTAAAGAAAAAATACATACAGTCAGGAGTGAGATTTGATTTCACATGTATACATGGAGCTTCTGAAAGAGAGAATTGTCTTTTATGAGCAATTTTGCTAATTGATGAATGGAATATGCACTTGGGAAGACCAAAGTCGACAGGTTGCTTTTGTTCTGTTTCATATGAGATGCTCAGAAGCACTGAAACTGATGGTTTGCTGTCTGCTCTTTGGAATTTATGACCTTATACACTCCATGCCCATGAACCATCAGATTTTCATTTTTTTATCTTCAGCTTTCATTTCTTTTAATTGCAAGAGGGAATACTTACAGTATTTTTGTTGTAATGTTGTGAGAATTAGATAAAATAAAGCCTATAGAGCCCTATCCATACACAAATTTAGGGCAAGTGCTTAAAATATATATATTTTTATTACTAGTAAGGACTTAATAAAAATGGCGTAAATATGTAGTCACTTAAAGGCACAATTTTTGGTACATAATATTTTAGAAATCTAAACTTTAGATTGTTAAATTGTAACTAAAATCATTTAAAAAAAAAAAACAAAGTCTTGCATTTTTTTCTGTAAGTTATGGGAAATAATCTCAAATGTAAAAAAGTACGTAAAAGAACCTATCTTAGTCTTTGGTCACATTTGCATTCTATATCACATACAAATTCAACTAAATTAGTGGGAGAATACAGTGTTGGTTTTGTGAACAAAATTTTTTTGAAACTTAACATACAAAATCTCTATTATAGACATTGGTTTTGCATGTTACTATTATGTATATTTGAAAAGGTGAGGAATAGATTTTCCATGGACATTAAGCACTTGTGAAGCAAGCAGCCTCTGAAAATGGGAGTCAAGGAATGAGATGAAAATATTATGTAAACCGAAAGACTTATGGCTAAAAGTAATGTTCTATTCACATAACAAGGTCCAAAAATTATTCTGAAAGTGAAGGAAAAACAATGTGGTATAGATTCTAGAAGCATTACTATTGCTATACTGTAATTACTATTTGGAGATCATGGTTAGGATGAGATGGATATTATATTTTATTTCATCTGGACCGGTCTCTCCTTTCCAACATTATGGCCATAGGTATCAGTATTCAAAAGGAAGCGAGAACTTCTTGCAGGATGGATAACCTTTGAAGCTGGTGTCAAAAAAGAATGAGTCACTTTTAGGACTGATTCCAGATATTCTGTTGCCAAGCTACGATTGCTAATGCAGCATCTAGATTCTGGTGTGGACAGAACACAGTGAAAGGCAAATTTGTCCTTGTCATTACACAACCAAAGGCCTCTCTTAAAGATATCAGACAATTAATTAGACTGCAAATTCATCCATAAAATTAAAGTACGAGCTACCTTGGCACAGGGATCTGGAAGAGAACAATCCATTTTTATTAGAAAACTCTTGGTGTTAGGCTCAAGTAGCAAACATTTGTGTGAAAGAGTAATGATATTTCATTAGTATTATTTCCAATCCTGCAGTTTGTCGAAGAAGAACTACAATGAATGCTTCATGATTACAGGATATATATATATACATATAACTCTACAGCAACATTGTCACACTCAATGATCTTAAAAGACATAGGAAAATCCTTAAAAATAGTTTAAAAAATTGAACCAGATAGACTCTGGAAGATATTTAAAAGTAATTATACTAGTGGCTGGGTAAAGTGGAATGAAAACTAAATCAGAAAAGAATTGTGTCATCCTTATAAATTCAATCCCAGAACAAATATATAGTATATTACAAAATAATTTGCTATTGGGAGTCATTTAAATTTCTTTGTGCTTTTGTTATTTTGCTGCATTAAGTTTTTAAACATTGCAGAATGTGAAGACATTTCTTTTTAGCTCAGAAACATTTATTTGTTTTTCCTGACTGTTGAGCAGTATGACATTTTGAAATCATAAAAATGAATTTTATGAAAGTGAGACTAGAGTAACTGAAAGATTCCCAACCACTTTGCTGGGGTAAATGTTTCTCTTGGTAGTGTAGTGTTTTCTGAACTTGACAACTTAAGAAAAGACATAACTGATATTAGCTCCCACTGGTAAAACAACATAGATTTTGACATAATATATATATATATATATA
>NW_006160098.1:714625-722058 GCF_000334495.1 Tupaia belangeri chinensis | reverse complement strand
TGGCAGGTAGTTTATGCTCTTCAATTCATGACATATGTAAATAAAAGACAGCAATAGAGATTAAACGATGCATGCTTCAAAGACACAATTCTATATGGGTCACAGAAAAGTGATTGTGTCATCTCTGTATTGATAGGTGACGAAAATAAACACCATAATGATAAGAATAAGGAATATGTAATACTTATCACCATAAAAGAGGAGCCAGTGTTGGTCAAATTACATAATAAATTGTGTGGCGGCTGAGGCATGGGTAATTAATTCTCCACTTTAATTCACCACAAAGGATCTCAGGATTCCAACTGATTAAAAATACAAAACAGAAAACAATATTGGCAAAACGAAGTTGATTTGATTGATACCAAATGGCCCCATGAGCATATCAAAAAAGACATTTTAATTCTTTGCTTTGAGAATCGAATTAAATGCATGTAATTTGATGCTCTTTCTCTATTTTTTTCTCTTATTGCATTAAATTTTTCCACTCTCTTTCTTTCATAGCTGGCATTCCTAATGTTTACAAAAAAAAAAGCATTTAGTTTTTATTACTCAGTAAAAATTCAACCAGAAAGACAAACATTAAGTCCATTCTTGGAGGAAATCAATTTAGCAAGGAAAAAAGGTAATGTTCTTGGAATAGAATGAATGATCAAAACAGGACAGGGAAGATATAAGGTAGAGTGAAGCTAGACAAATACAACTACGGAAAACATTTTATTAAAAGTTACAACGTTATTAAAGTTTCTATTAGATTCTGCTCTGTACTATGCACTGTGTAAGGTACTGTGGAAAATTCAAAGAAAAGGTAAATTTTGCTGCCAATGGGTTTTAATACTCACTGGGAAGACAAACTACTATTATGATTTTTTGAGATAAAAATGAATTTTATATTTTATTATTAAAGGGAGACTCCTTTTAATAAAACAGCAGATATAGCAGCATCATGATTAATAAATGATACCTTTCTTCAGTAGTTTAAAATTACAAAGTTAAATTAACACTAGAGCAGAAGACATAACCGAGTAGCCCTGAGTATAATAACGATACGACATTCCAAAGAACCATTGCGACCAGCACCGTCACTGCCACCCCACCACTATGTGCCAGGCATGATCTTAATTCCTTAACACTCATTAATGCATTTAATTCATGAACTAGTCATGTGTTGTTAGTTAAGTTTATTGGCTCTAGTCTCAAAAATAAAGAACCTAGGTATTGAAGAAATTCTCTCAAGGTTCTAAAACAGGCCGTCTACTGCTTGAAAGGCAAGTGCTGAAGGATGCCAAGTTCCTGCCATGAAAACTAGACACTGTAAAGGGCCCCTGACGGCATACACAAAAAGGAAAACAGGAGGTCGGATACTGGCTCCAAGGTAATGCAACTGGACTCATGTGGTACAGGCCCTGGGTTTGTGTCCCCAAACCTCTCTGACCACACCATGATGCTTGTGATCCTGGACAGTTGAGACTGAAGGTGGATTGTGGCACGAAGACCTTGTTGGGGTTATCTGTCTCTCTGTGTCTCTCTCATGGAAAAATAAATAAATCAAATTTACAAGAAGAAAATATTTTTAATGCCATCCTATACTCCTAAGAGTTAAGGAAATTTTGACCTGTGAAAGAAACATGATTAATCAGCAATGAGGTGCATGGAGATAAGAAGTAAATTGCAATGAGTTCAACAGAGCTCCTCAACAGAAACAATGGGAAATAGGAAGAAGAAATCCTATAGTCCAAGTCACAGGGAGGTGGAGGAAATAACTCTTTTTTTAATGACTATAAAGGAAAGATAATGAAAAGAAAAAGATATTTCAGAAAATAACAGTTCATCTTGACAACGGCAAGCTGTCATTAAAGAAGCTTTCAATGAATGTAGTTTTTAAAATGGAAAATTATTCCAGAACACATGTTTAGTTTGAAAAAAAAAAAGGATGATGAGTGTAGAAATGGGCAAATATAAAATATATGAAACCAAACATCATCTTTATAGAAAGAAAACAGGGATGGGAGTCACAAAAATATGGAATGCTTAATAAATAAACAAAGAAAAAAATCATTTTAAGAAAAGTCAAAGATGAAAAAGAAAAGCTAAGAAAGCAAGTCAAATGGGAAGCATCAAGTAAGAATGCAGGCATGAGGACCAGTAGACGGTGTAGTGGCTCCGTTGTTGGATTCCCACATGGTTGACTGTGGTTTGAGTCCCTGATCCAGTGGCTTGAAAAATCACACTGGGTAAAGAATGGAAGAGAAGGGATTGCAGTATGGCCATTCCCCTTAGGGAGATGATCTCTCACTTTCCCTTTCACTGTCTCTGTTTCTCTTTCTCCAGCAAGCACATGTGTCCTATGGCAAAAATCTCTAAAAAAAAAAAAAAAAAATGCAGACATGGGTTTAAAACAGTACTAATAAAAGTAGCTATTTTCACCAGTTAACAGTTATTACAATGGTAGATGGACAAAATGGTTCAATTACTTTATTCATAAGAAACATACCTAAATAATAAGGCTATAAAAGATTTAAAATATCTGAAGGGAAAAAATGATACTGGCTATTTAATAATATAAAAATATGTAAAGCAAAAGGAATATTATTTTAGAAACAAAGTCCTGTATAATAATATATAAATCAAGAAGAAAAATGTGTAGCTGTAAATTTGCATGTCCTTAACAAAGCAGCTTTAAAATATAGAAAGTCAAAGTTGTTAGATTTAATAGAAGAAATTACTAAAACACCATTGTCACAGAAATTTTTTCAACCATATTACTTTAAGTTAGATTTAAGCTCAATGGTTGTTGTCTGCTTGGCAGCAGATTTGGAATCTATGCTGGGCTACATCATCTCATAATTCTATTCATTAGTTTCCAAATATCTTTGAGATTTCATCACACAATGCCCTGCTTTCATTATCTAATAAAATACTCTGCTTTTTCACAATTATTTTTCCTTCAGTTTGATATTTCTCTGTTTCTCCTCTCATTTCTCTTTGTTTCTTAATTTAATTCTTTTAAGCTCTTGGCTATTGTCCAATAATCGCAGACAATATGGGCTGCATCTTTTAAAATGTCATGAATTCATAGTGTTTGTTGTTGTTGTTGTTGTTGTATTTCTGTTTTAATACTGTCACAGAAATTTTAAAGCTAGAACAAGTAGGGAACCAGACAAAAAGCTAGTCAAGGTGTAGAATATTTGAAAAATAGAACAGATAAGCTTAATTGAATGAGCATATGTAGAATGATTTACCTGAGAATTAAATATGTACATTATTCTCAGGTGCACATATAGGAGAGAGTTAGGCAGAGGTGAAGTTGTTTAAAGAGTGAATCTCAAAATGCAAAAGTAGTTGAACATCAAAGTCTTCTTGGAGAATGTGGATGGTTAAACATTAGAAAGGACTGCTAATACCAACAGATTTTCCTAAAATAACTTTCAGAATTTCAGACATATAAAAGCACTAGTTAGTTCTTTCTCTAATGCCAACCGGTAGGTTTAATGGCTTCAAAACTGGAGAAAAACAAGCTCAGCATTTCACACTTCAACTTTTACAGAAAGCCTTTGAGTGGATCCATTAGAATTTTGGAAAAAGAGATCTGCACGGATGGCATTTCCTAATTAAGCAATGCCTTCAATAAAGCCATCAGGAGATTATTAGTTGGATTAATTAGAGCAGCTGCTATGCCTTTGCTTTACCAGATGTGAAAAATATTTTCTGTGGGCTTGATGGGTCATATGTGCGATTAAGTTACATCACCTATTAAATAACTAATTTTTTTCTATATTGTTTAAGTGTCAATGAGGAGATAGTTTCTGATTATACACAAGAGCTTCTCCAGTTAACAACAAAGAATTGTGTCCTTTGGAAAAAATCTAAAAAAAAAAAAAAAAAATGCAGACATGGGTTTAAAACAGTACTAATAAAAGTAGCTATTTTCACCAGTTAACAGTTATTACAATGGTAGATGGACAAAATGGTTCAATTACTTTATTCATAAGAAACATACCTAAATAATAAGGCTATAAAAGATTTAAAATATCTGAAGGGAAAAAATGATACTGGCTATTTAATAATATAAAAATATGTAAAGCAAAAGGAATATTATTTTAGAAACAAAGTCCTGTATAATAATATATAAATCAAGAAGAAAAATGTGTAGCTGTAAATTTGCATGTCCTTAACAAAGCAGCTTTAAAATATAGAAAGTCACAGTTGTTAGATTTAATAGAAGAAATTACTAAAACACCATTGTCACAGAAATTTTTTCAACCATATTACTTTAAGTTAGATTTAAGCTCAATGGTTGTTGTCTGCTTGGCAGCAGATTTGGAATCTATGCTGGGCTACATCATCTCATAATTCTATTCATTAGTTTCCAAATATCTTTGAGATTTCATCACACAATGCCCTGCTTTCATTATCTAATAAAATACTCTGCTTTTTCACAATTATTTTTCCTTCAGTTTGATATTTCTCTGTTTCTCCTCTCATTTCTCTTTGTTTCTTAATTTAATTCTTTTAAGCTCTTGGCTATTGTCCAATAATCGCAGACAATATGGGCTGCATCTTTTAAAATGTCATGAATTCATAGTGTTTGTTGTTGTTGTTGTTGTTGTATTTCTGTTTTAATACTGTCACAGAAATTTTAAAGCTAGAACAAGTAGGGAACCAGACAAAAAGCTAGTCAAGGTGTAGAATATTTGAAAAATAGAACAGATAAGCTTAATTGAATGAGCATATGTAGAATGATTTACCTGAGAATTAAATATGTACATTATTCTCAGGTGCACATATAGGAGAGAGTTAGGCAGAGGTGAAGTTGTTTAAAGAGTGAATCTCAAAATGCAAAAGTAGTTGAACATCAAAGTCTTCTTGGAGAATGTGGATGGTTAAACATTAGAAAGGACTGCTAATACCAACAGATTTTCCTAAAATAACTTTCAGAATTTCAGACATATAAAAGCACTAGTTAGTTCTTTCTCTAATGCCAACCGGTAGGTTTAATGGCTTCAAAACTGGAGAAAAACAAGCTCAGCATTTCACACTTCAACTTTTACAGAAAGCCTTTGAGTGGATCCATTAGAATTTTGGAAAAAGAGATCTGCACGGATGGCATTTCCTAATTAAGCAATGCCTTCAATAAAGCCATCAGGAGATTATTAGTTGGATTAATTAGAGCAGCTGCTATGCCTTTGCTTTACCAGATGTGAAAAATATTTTCTGTGGGCTTGATGGGTCATATGTGCGATTAAGTTACATCACCTATTAAATAACTAATTTTTTTCTATATTGTTTAAGTGTCAATGAGGAGATAGTTTCTGATTATACACAAGAGCTTCTCCAGTTAACAACAACAACACAACAACAGAATTTCACATAGTATATAGGAATATCTACTTTCCATGAGATTCAGTTAACTCTTAAGTTATGTAAAAAGCATTAAATTGTACCTAATCAACATTAAGTGGTTTGGCCATTAGCCATGAGATGAACATGGATGAATCCTTAAATGTTTGAAATGAACTTCCTAAGTTGATGTATTAGATATATATTTGGGAACAAGTGTTCAAATTAAGGTTACTAATAAAAAAACATTAAATCTAGTCCTAACAGGAAAAATACTTCTGATGTCTTAAATATGGGCATTCTTGTTCCATTCCTATGACTAGGTCATTAAGTGAATTTGTCTATAAACAAGGAGCTTAAAGGTTGGTGTCTTGTGCTGTGTCCTGCGGTCATAGGGTAAGTATTTTTCAATCGATATCACACAACAAGCACACTAGGATACTGTAATTCTATCCATACAAAAAGTATACACTACATAAGCACCAGAAAGCAACAGACACACACTGTAATACAAATTTGGTTTCATTGTTTTTATTTATTATGAATACAGCTCTGGGTGTACAATAAAGTACAAAGTTATAAACAAAATATGTAGTGTAATGTGACTCCAAACTTTCTGTGTAGTGAATATTAACTGGCTACAGCATTGAGATACAGACTGAGAAAGGGGGACACCCCTCACTGGAACACTGGTCATAAATTTGAGCTGTTGTTAAGCAGTAGGTCAGTTGATAGCTGAAAAGTGGCTGTATTCTTTTCAGAAGAAAGTCAATTTAGAAACAATTTATAAAATGCAAATTAATCTGAAGAGAAGGAAAGGATATGGAAAAGTTGATTAATCTTCTCTGGAGGAGACGATTATATGAAAAAGGGTTTGACACTTAGCAAAAAAATCCTAAACCCATCAAGATCTTGAGAAGAAAGAAATCAAAGGAGCAAAGACAGATATAGTATAACCTACTTTATCTGAAACTTACAACATCCATTTTCTAAACATATAAAAGTCATGGCATAAGAGAAATCAGAGTCTTAGATTTGGATAAAATAGAGAAGACTTATTAAAAGAAAATAATTGCAAAAAATAAGAAAGAAGTCACTTTTGGATGACTTTCTACTCATACATTAAAGTAGATTCCTTTAAATAAGAATTACAAGATTTCAGATTCTGAGAACATTTTTAAGTAATATATGTCCAAGACATTTACTTTTATATTTCCTACATCTATAATATGTGAGGGCTCCTAAGGCAAAGTTCCCTTCTACAAATTCTATAAGATTCCTCAAGATACAGTTCATAATTGAATGCAGCTATTTTAAAACATGGCCATAGATTCTTTGATACTTTTCTCAGAAGATGGGTTGGACTTACTAGCTTAATTTTAGGAAACAGAATAAAGGAAGAGTTATAATGTGTCACTTTTACCATTAGATTTTTTAAAAGATTGCAGTCTCTGTCTTAATGGGGGTCTCTCATTCTCTTCATCTGAAATCACACGGACTGGGTGAAGCCATCTACAGAGAGGGAAGTTGGCTGCCATGTTGTAAGCAGCCTATAAAGAGGCACGCCTGGTGAGGCCTGCCAGCATCCCGTGAGTGAGCTAGGAAGCAGGTCGGCTTGAAGTAATCCCTGTAGTCAAAGAATGAGATGCCTGCAACCCTGTTGAGAGCTTGACTTACAGCCTCAAGAGATCCTGAGCCAAAATACTCCAGCTATGGTATATCACGCCTAGATTTCTGACCTATAGGACTGCTAGGTCAGCAAACATTATCGTTTTAAAAACTAGTAGTAATTTTAATAAAATTGAATTGAATTTTTTTCTGCATATAAGAATCACATACACAATAGGACCAAGCAGTTGGCGTAATGGCTATGTCACTGGACTCCCATGTAGATGACCATGGTTCAAGTCCTGGACCGGGTGGCTTAAACTCATGCTGGGTGCATGTGCATGAGTGCCCAAGATCTTGAGAGGAGAATGGAGAAGGGATTGCAGTGTGGCAATCTCCCCGGGGGATGATTTCCTACTTTCTGTATCTCTGTCTCTCTCTGTCTGTCTTTCCGGTGAGTACATGCGCCCCATAGCAAAAAACTCTCA
>NW_006160098.1:683501-714594 GCF_000334495.1 Tupaia belangeri chinensis | reverse complement strand
AAAAAAAAAAAAAAAGGATCTCTCTCTCTCTCTCACACACACACACACACATAAAAAAATGGAAGGAAGGAAAAAGAGGAAAAGGAACTTTAGGAAACTTTCATTTTGAAGGAAAATTTGCAAATTTATAGACATGAATTGTCCACAGGCACCTGACTGAACAACTACAAAGATATTGTAGAATGATTTTAAAAATATACATCTATGGGCCAATTGGTAGTGTAGTGGTTAGGGCACTGGATCTCACATGCCGACCACGTGGTTTAAATTGATCCCAGTTACTTGAAAAACATGCTGGGCATGTGTGTGTACATGCCCAAAATCCCAAAAGGAGGGAGAGATCAAGGAAAAGGGGTTGCAACAGGTCTACGCCCCGCGGAAGATGCTTTCTCTTTTCTTTCCCTTCATCACTTTCTCCAATGAACACATATGCTCTCAGCAAAATTTAAATATAGATAGATATAGATATAAAATGTATATATACATGCTTGTGTATATATATTTGTGTACAGTGAAGGAAAGGAGTGATGTTATTCCATATTAAATAGCAAAAGCATGAGGAACTTGGTGAATGTTTCTCAACTAGTTCTAAAAGACCACAGGGAGATGAGGGGACTCAAGTAAGTATACATTTAATAATCAAGTTGAAATACAATGCAATTAAATTAACTCATTAAATGAAAACCAGAGATGGTGTTTGTTTACTAGGATTCTTATTCCAGTTAAGGCCACCCCCATACTCTTCTTCACACTTTGCCATCGCATCTCTTTCACTTATTGGGAAACATCACTGAGGACTCGGGGTAGTGCCTAACACACTGGGTGGGCATGTTCCTCACTAAGCCGCATGATTGGCATGGAACACAGAAAGTGTTCACACACTAAGTGATATAAAAGATACACTGTGTCATACTCCTACTTGTTTTATTTATATTCCTCTCTTTCCAAAAACTGTGGTGACTTTGAGGACAGGCGTGTTGGCTCATGCTTCGTTTTATCCCTGCTCAGAGTTTGGCACATCACCAACATCACAGAAAGCTTAGGATTGACTCTGGCTGATAAAATGTTTGATTGTGATCGACTCAAAGTACTTCAAAGTTATACAGAGATACCTTTCTACCTGTCAAATTGGGAAAAAGAAGTTTGATAATGTATCTTGTTGACAAGGTTTACTGAAACAACTTTTCAATCTTTGATGGCATTAATGTAGATTTGCACAAGTTCTATGGGGCACGTTCAGCCATACATAAAACTGAAAAGCATAAAAACCCTTTAATCCAGCAACCACAATTCAAATGATTAATTCCCCTATAGATATGATCACACACATGTGAAATGGTTTCTGTTTATGCTAATTGAAGAAGTGAGGTATTGCTCGTTACATCAGTAGATTGATAATAGCCTATAAATAGCTATCAATAGGAGAGCTGAATAAATTGCTTCAATACATTCATACAATGGAATATTTTGCACTATCAAAGAATGAAGAAATTATTTGTAGACTGGTATGAAAAGACCTGCGAGTTACAACAAGTGAAAAACAAAAACAAACTACATAGTAGTATGTATATTTTGCATAATACACCTTTCATGAAAAAATGAGAGACTAAGACTAATATATTTAACCTTTGACTTAATGATTTAGATAATATAGAGGCTCCACCATTGAAAAATGAATGAAAGCAAGGATTGTCAGGGATTGTCTTGCCTAATTCAGAGTGGCTGAGTAAGTGCAATAAACAACACCTTGTATGCTGACATAATTATTACTTTTCACCCCGAAATAGATAGAACCCAAGTATAAAAGATAGTCCTCGCTAGGAAGAAATTGTAAATATAGACTGTGTCATTAAAAATGCCAAAACAAATCAGCCTACACAATAAAAGTCTCAGTCAGCTGGATGTCATTCCAAGTGTTTATCAAATATCCACCCTGACAGGGCTTTCTTTTAACTTAATTTACTAGATTTTTGGCATTGCAGATACATCATCATAATCACCAGCCTCTATCTGTAGACTTGGGCATATTTAGAATCACACTCCTCACAGAAAATGAGAGAAGTTAACTATTACCTCTTCAGTCAGTAATTAAAAAATAATCTCCTGTGATTCGTGAATGGCATTAATGAAACGCTTCTCTCAACGAATAGTGAATTAGCGAGAGACTTAGTGAAACTGTAAATGAAACTATTCTCTTTTTCCATTAGAAAAATATGATTTTGTTTACTTTCCACTTCTGTACACTAACTCCCAGTAGCATCACCCTTGTTGAGAACCATCACACTGTTCTCATCAGGATAAACTAACACCCAGCCTTCAACATGAGTATCTAGCTTTGCTTCTTGACATGTACAGAGTTCTGAATCTGGGGGGAATTATCTCAATTTCACTTCCGCATTTGTTACACTGGTTGTTTGAGGCAATACTGAAAGGAAGAGGGTAGCATGGTCCTTTTGCATTTGTGGTAGACATTCTATTGCATGACTCTGCACTGTTTGTATTACCATCAATTATAACCCTTCTTTGAGATTCTAATCTGTTCAAATGATAAAGCTATTAGAGGGGAAATGTGGTAAGTTAAAAAGTTTATATCCCAAAACTTAACAAAAGCAAATTCTATGCGGTCAGAATACATTAGATGGAGTACACAGTTGGCCATCCATATTCGCAGTTTCCCCATCTGGGAATTCAGCTAACTAAAGATCTGAAACGCTCCATTGTGGCTTGTATGTGCCATGTAGTCAGGCCAACAATGATTACATCTGTTCTAAAGATATATAGACCTTTTTTTTTCTTTTAAAGTTCCCCTAAATAATACAGTATAACAACTATTTACATGGCATTTATATTGTATTAGGCAGTGTCAGTAATCTAGAGATAATTTAAAGTATAAGAAACAATGTGTGTACACTGGATACAAATACTATGCCATTTACATAAAGGACTTGAACAGCCATGGGTTATGGTAAATGCAGGAGTCCTGAAACCAACTTTGGTGAGTGCATGTGCTCTATGGGGAAAAATAAAAGTCTTTCCAATATCAATGTCCTAAAGCTTTTTTTCCGATGTTTTCTCCTAGTAATTACATAGTTTCAAGTCTTATGTTTAAGTCTTTCATCTTAATCTGTTTTGAATTTGTTTTTGTGTTTGTGAAAAGTAGGAATCCTGCTTTTATTGTTCTGCATATTGAAATCTTCTTTTTTTCAGCACCATTTATTGAAAATGCTGTTTTTCCCCTATGAGCCATATTGGCACCTTAGTCGAAAATCAGTTACTTTATGTGCATGGATTTGTTTCTGAATTTTTCTGTGCTGTTCCATTGGTCAAAGGGTCTGTTTCTCATTCCACTAACATGCTATTTTGGCTTTTGTAATTTGTAGTATATTCTGTAGCATATTTTGAAGTTCATGTGACGCTTCTAGCTCTGTTCCTTTTGTATAGGATGACTTAATGCTTTTCAAGATCTTTTCTGACTCCATTCATTTGTTTTCATATTGACTCGCACGTGCACATAAATACATTACCAAAGAGCACATATACTTGTGAAAGAGAGAGGGAGACAGAGATGGAGAAAGCACCTACCTGTGAATCTTGTCCATGTTGCAAATCTTTTTTTTTTTTTTTTAATTTCTCTATCCTGTCAGGATTTGGAGCAAGGATGCAAACACACACAGATGCTGGATCTGAGAATTGAACTGCAGATGACCATGTAGGGTCTGGCTCCTTATGTATAGCAGTAATCTTCTGTGTTATGGGGACCAGCCCCTATACAGATTTTGTTATTGATGATCTATTTTGTTGGTATTTTTGACAGTGGTTGCATTAAATTTTTGTATAGCTTGGGGTAATATAGACATTTTAATATTAATTTGTTCAATCCATGATCATGGGCTATCTCTATTTTTTTGCATCTTCTTTCATTTTTATTTTATGTTTTCATTGTAGAGATCTTTCATCTTCTTTGTTCAATTTTTGCTAGATGTATGTGTGTGTGTGTGTGTGTGTTTCCTCACAGCTACTGCAAATGGGATTTCTTTCATGATTTCATTTTTGCATAGTTCTTTTTTGTTTTTATTTTTGTATTTTTCCCCTCCATAGGGTGAATGTGTTTGCAGGAAAGAGAGAGACAGAGAAAGTGAGAAATCACCCCTCGGGGGGATGGCCATGCTGCAATCCCTTCTCCTCCAGTATCATCTCAGGGTTTGGGACATACACACACATGTGTCCACTGTGATTTTTGAGCAGCCAGATCTAGGACATTAACTGTGGTCAGCCATGTGGGAGTTCAACACCTTAATCACTACAGCCCCTGCTGGCCCTCTTATTGTTGTTTTAAAAAGCTACTGATTTTTTGTTGTTGTTGTTGATTTTTCACCCTGCAACTTGACTGAATTTATTTATCAATTCTAAGAATTTTTTGGTGGATTCTTCAGTTGTTACTATACATATGATCATGTCACTTGCAAACAAGGGCAATTCAACTTCTTTTCAATTTAGATTCCCTTATGTTTTTTCTTTTCTTCTTGATTAAGTTCTTTAGGTAGGACTTTTTATACTAGGCTGAATAAGAGTGGAGAAAGTGGATATAGGGTTCCTCCATTTATTTAGTTTTTTCTTTTCCTTACCTTTCTTTCTTTCTTTTTTTTTTTTGTTTTTTTGTTTTATTTCTGTGGCTGCTTTGTTTTGTTTTAGCCTGGTTCCATTTTTTAAAAACTTTGTCTTCAAGTTCAGAAATTCCTTTTTTTTTTTAAAGAGAAAGAGACAGTGAGAGGAAAGTGAGAAATGATCCTCCAGGGGGATGAACACACCACAATTTCTTCTCCATTTTTCTCTCGGGATTTTGAGCACACATGCACATGCTCCTGGCAGGATTCCTAAGCAGCCAGGTCCAGGACTTGAACCTTTGGTTAGCCATATGGGAGTCCAGCACCTTAACCATTAAGCCACCTGTTGTCTCCCAAAAATTCTTATAATGTAGTCAGTTGTGCTCTTTATTACATTTTATGCTTCATTTATATTTACTATTTATCTTCAGGGTTATTGTTTCTTTTTTATGACATATATCTTTATTGAACATTTCATGCATATCATGAGTTGCTCTTCTGATTTTTTGTTGTTGCTGTTGAACCGTTTATCTGAATTCTCATTTTACTGAGTTTTCTTAAGATATTTAATTCGAATGCCTTTTTTAGGCATGTTTTATAGTTTCTTTCTTTTGTTGTTTATTGCTGGATAATTATTGTGTCCCTTTGGAGGAATCATCTTTGTTTTGTTTTGTTTTCTCGTTTTTGTGTCCCTCCTTGATATTTATGTGTCTGGTGGAATGGTCACTTTTTCTGGTTTTAAGGAGTCACTTTTGTAGGGAAGAACGTTTTCTTGTAGATAAGTCCTATAGTATTAGTTGGATAGTGTGCTTTGACTTTGTTTATATTAACAATTGGGATCAGTCATGTGATTTCTGCATATATTGACTGGAATCCCTACCAGAGATGCCTGTGGTTGCCTTTGTGACAGACACTGTGAGTGGTTCTGGGTGAAATGGCACAAGTTGGTTGAGGGAAATGACCCAAAGGGGTGAGTACTGGGATCTTCTGATCCTGAATGGAAGTCAGCAGGGCATAGAGGACTCACTGGGTGTGGAGGCAGGGTCTTTTGTGACCATGCCCATGTCTATAGCAGAAGCTAAGTATGGGAGTACTGGAGATTTTAGGCTCTGGGTGGGGTGTGGGCAGAATAAAGAGGGCTTTTCAGTTGTTGGAGTGACCTCATAGACGGTAGTGGCTATTGCCATGGATGGGTATTCTCAAGTCCCGAGTGAGGCATACCCAGTGCATAGAGCTTGCTAATCTAGGGGACAGAATCACTGATGGCAGCAGGGGCCCTCAGGCCATTGTTTCATCCCCGGGTAAGGCATGCATGACACCCAGTAAAAGATGTAGGACTGCCAGTGGCAATGGCAGCACTAAGAGTGCGAGGAAGCAACCAGTGTTCTCAGCCTCTAGGTGTGACACATGGATGTTCACGCTGACGTAGCTGGGCAGTGGCTGCATCCAGGAAGTGTCTTAGAGCTGAGCCAGGTGCGTTGGTGTTGAGCAAGAGGCCATGGCTGTCAAGGCTAAGGCTCCAAGAGAAATACATATTCTTAAAATCTGCAATGACTTAATCCTGCTAAATGTACAGCATATTTAAATCGAGTCCTTCCATTTTCAATCTCAACCATCTGCTTTCAGAGTAGTCTTAACTTCATAGTTATTTTCTGCAAACAATGGGACATATTTCTTCAACATTTTTGTAAATAAAAGATATGTTTCAACTATTTTTTCAAAGTAAAGGGCATTCTTCCTAAACATAAGTTGTTACTATTTCTTTGTAAATGGAAATCTTTTCTCCAGTTTTAAAAAATTATTTTAGAAAATACCTTTAAAAATCATAGAAAATACCTTTGAAAGTCAGCAAATTGACCCATATGCAAAAGAATTTAATGTATAATACTTTTCAGCTGCACACCCCAGACACTTAGCTTAATAGCACTGAACAGTTTAACAATAGACCTCAACCACAGCAGAAACACTGAAAGGATTTCATAGACCCGAAAAGGTACTTGCAGGTAAGAGCGACAATGATACACAAACACAAACAGCAACTGAGCCAGCAGGATACAAAAACTGCCTGAAAGCAGAGAAAATAGAAAAGAATGGTAATGTCTGAGAAAAAAAAGTTGTAGAAGGAAAGCAAAAGAAATTGAGAGTATTTTAAAATGTACACCAAATTTTAAAATGAAAAAAATGAAGGCAGACATGATGAAGGGTCCTGGGCAGAGCAGGCGTAACTCAGGAATACCACACCTGGGAAGGGGCGTTGCCATGTGGCCCATGGCTCTGGAAGCAGCAGCTCCAGGACCCAGGTGTGGTGCATGTGACACTTGTGACTACTTGGGGTGACTTCAGTCTAGGGGATGGCTTTCATCTAGGGGAGAAAGTGATCTGGATATTTTAGTTTCTGGTGGAGTAGAAGGATAGTCTGAATTCCTAAGCCTCTGGGGAGGGTGGTCAGGAGAGCTGGATTCCTATCTCTTGAAGGGAGAGATTTCTGGAGTCTTCAGTTCTTAAAGAAGGGGTGTTTGGAGACCTCAATTTGTCAGGAACACCTGCATTAAGTTTTCAGATCCTAGGGTTGCTGTCCCCACCATAGCACACTGCTTGTTCCCCAGATACATGTTCATGGCTCCAGTATACATTGGATTGTTGGGAGAAATCATGATGCATTGTATGCATAGAAAAATAGGTCATGACTTTCCCAGTGACCTAACAGTTTACCCAGAAAATAGTTGTATTTAGTTATTTTTAAAAGAATGCGAATCCATCAGCTATTAAGGAGACCTGTCTATATTTCTTTCATAAAGTCTCTGAACAGTTGTTTAAACCTTTGGCTTATATAAGGATTGAATAAGAGCATTCATGCTAGGGACCAGCAGTTAGCATAATGGCTATGTCGTTGGACTCCCATGTAGTCGACTGCGGTTCGAGTCCCGGACCCAGTGGCTTAAAACTCACACTGGGTGTGTGTGCGTGTGTGCCCAAGATCCCGAGAGGAGAATGGAGGAGAAGGGATTGTGGTGTGGCCATCCCCTCTGGGGGGTGATTTCTCTCTTTCTATCTCTCTGTCTCTGTCTTTCTGGCGAGCCCACGCGCCCTATAGCAAAAACCTCTCCAAAAAAAAAAAATAAAATAAAAGGCATTCATGCTAGAAAAAATAATTACTGAGCACTGATCACTGCACAATCAGTGCAAAATTCTCTGTGCTTCCTCCCCATGCACAGAAACAGGAGACAACGATATGAAAATACAGACAGGAAAATTTGAAGAAAAAAATGAAAACAGCAGAACTAGGACATTAACCAATTCACCTTTAGAGAGCATTTTTCTCAGCATACTGCTTAAGGAAAGGCAGTTATTAAAAGCTAACTTCAGATGTCTACTTATGGATATAATTTGTAGCCTACGGGTAGTTTGATTTAGTAAATCTTTATATAATCTGGTGAGGGAATAATTAATACGTTTTTTTGCCAAGAAAAGGTCTTTTGTTTTCAAGTTTAATTAACATTTCTAACCAAGACGATTACATTGTTTTCCTAATTAGTGCCCAGATAGTGGTTTCAGATCTCTTCTAAAGCCGACGCGTGTTTTAAAGCAAAGGCCAAGGTTAAAGGAGAGCAGAAGGACCTTGACAATGTTCTATAAAAAAGCACAATACCAGGGACCAGCAGGTAGTATAGTGGTTATGGCACTGCACTCCCACATGGCCTAATGCAGTTTGAGTCCCAGACCCAACATTTGACAAGCACACCAGATACGTGTGTGTGTGTGCGTGCCCAAAATCCCAAGATGAGACTGGAGGAAAAGGGATTGCAAAGTGGTCATCCCCCACCCAGGGAGTGATTTCTCACATTCCTTCTATCTGTATCTCTCCCTTTCTCTCCGCCAAGTGCATGCACCCTATGAAAAAACCTTATTTAAAAAAAAAAAAAAAGCATATTACCAGGATTTTCACACTAAAAAATAAGGTCTAAACAGACATTTTACCAAGTATATATTAAGTACTGCTATGTCACTCAGCAAAGTATAAAGTAGGCATGATTTCACCTTATAATGACACTTTTTAAATTAAAAAAAAATTTTGTTCTAGTGAAAAGGAAAAAAAAAATCCTCTTTTCATTTTGTGCAATTTGAACTACCCCAAATCAATAACTTAAACCTCTTCACTTGTAGCATTGGAAAAAAAAAAAATCACACTCCATTGATTATTTCTCAAAATAACACAAGTGGAGCCACTTTGTCCGAAGCACTCAACAGTGCCTTGCTACTTCAAGTACGTTATACTTTGCTTGTCACCAAGAGGGCTAGTACTGACTTTAGAAAACTCTACATCTTAATACTATCTCTATCTTTCTTTTGGGAACCCATTTTTATATTGTGAGACCACAAAGAGTAAAGTTCCACTTGGTGTTGAGAGTTACGATATATCCATGATTTTTGGTAACATTACCTTCACTTGGTCATGTTCTAGAAAAATCCATTACTATAATTTGGGTTGCATTTGTTTACTTGTGGCAACAGAGGTTCAAATTTCATGAACTCCATTTTTAAGCTTCCAGTATTTAATTTTCATGCATATTCTATATAATTGCTTATTATTATTTTTATGCCCGAAAGTGCATGCAAGTAAATGAGAAAGGAAGAAAGGAAGACAGAGAAAGGGAGAAAGAGAGAATGGAGAGAAAGGAAGAAGCACCTTCTCCATGGGCCCTTGTACCTACAATCCTTTTTCCTTTATTTCTCTATCCTGTCAGAATCGTGGGCATGTGTGCACACACTGGAAATGTGTTTCAACTCTTTAGGGCCAGGATTCAAACCTTGCTTGGTCATGTGGCATATGATTCCTACTGCACACAGCTCAGCAGTTGTACTGTGGAGCCAGCCCATCACTTATTATTCTATGAGAAGGATACAAAGTAAAATGTAGGGTTCCATACTCTGAGAGAGTGAAATCAATTTAATAGTGGAGTTGAGATTCTAAAGAGAAAATCTGTAGCGACTGAAACAAAAAAACATGTCTAAATAGATCTGCTTTAAGAATGTCATACATTATGGTTTGAATGTATCCCCTAAAAATTCATGTGTTGAAATGTGATTGTGATGGTATTGAAAAGGTGGAAACAATCTGACCAAGAGATCAGTAGATGGAGCATTTAGGAAGTAATTAGGATTAGGTAAAGCCATCAGGGTAGGGATCATATGATTGAATACAGATGTACTTTTTAGGAGAGGGAGTGATACCAGAGTAGAGACACTACACAAACACACAAACACAGGCACACAAGTTCTTTCTGTCTCACCATGTGATGCTTTGTGCCAGCTAGGACTCGGCAGAGTTTCTACACATAAGCAGAGCCTCACTAGGTATGGCCCACTGACCTGGGACTCCCAAAACCATGAGCTAAAAGAAACTTTATTCTTTATAAAGTCCCCAGACTGGGTATTTAACTATTAGCAAAAATCAGACTAGCATTGGGTAGTCTAAATAGTATCTTGAGAAGCCAAGGTTGTGGCTGTGAAACCAGGAACAGTGCCCCAAATCACACTGCAATACTGTTCAATGTCTCTACCACTAGAAGAGCCAAATGCTGTGGATAGCTATGGCTGGAGTTCTGCATTTAGGGAGCCCTTGATGTTCCTGCCTGAACCTCTTGTTGAGCACCTGGAAACTAGATAGGGCTGCCACCACCGTCCCTGTAATGGTTTCCACACAGAAGCATCATTTTTGGATGTCATTAGCTTCTGGTTCAAAATTGAGCCCAAATGCATCTGATTAGCAGAGCCAGGGCCATTAGCTTGCACCTTTGCTAAAAGAAAGCCTGAAAATGCCAATATCTGACTTCCGTAGTAGATATGCACAAAGACAAAAATCCCCTCAAATACTAGAAGAGGTTCGCAGAGCTTGAGTATCCAAGAGGAGTGACTAGTATTCCCTAGACAACATGAAGCAAGTCAACTCCAATCATTCATTACATGATGGTATTGAAATGTAGAATTGTGTGGTTTAGATTATGCATTCTCTGTGGTTTCAATTAGCAGCAGCAACAAGACTCTTAAAAATAGCAACGTTGCCTTAAAAAGAAGGAAATGCTGTCATTTGTGACAACATGAGTGGATCTGGAGGACATTATGCTCAGTGAAATGAGCCAGGCACAGAAAGCAAAAGCTGTATGATCTCACTTCTATGTGGAATCTAATAAAGCTGAACTCATAGAACCCGAGAGTAGAATGGTGATTACTAAAGGCTTGAGGAAGGACAGGGCAAACTGGGGAGATTCTGGTCAAAGGACACAAAATTTCAGGTATGTAGGAAAAATAAGTTTAATAGATGTATGCTCACATGGCAACTACAGTTAATAACAATGTATTATATACTTCATGATAGTAAGAGAGTAGATTTTAAGTGTTCTCACCAAAAAAGTATGTCTAATAAAACAATGCATACATTAAGTAGTTAAGTTTAGCAATTCCACAATGTTTATATCTTTCAAAACAACGTGCTTTATACAATAAGTATATGTAACTGTTATTTGTCAATTTAAAACATTTTAAGATCTTTAGTATTAACTGAGCACTTATGTTCTAAGTTTTTGCACGCACTACCTAACTTAAGCTTTATGATAAGCCTGAGATAATACCATCGTATCCTTTGTTTTAAGCGAAATAATAGTCAATCAAAGATATTCACACCCTAATTGTCAAAGCCTGTGAACATATTACTTCCCGTGGCATATGGAAACATTGCTCATGTGACTAAATTAAGCATCTTAAAATGAGAAGGTTATCCAAATGGGCTCAAATTAACCATAAGGGTCTTTATAAGAGGAAAGGTCAAAGTTGAAGGGGGAAAAAAAAGAGATGTATAAATAGAAACAGAGTTGGACTGGTCCACTTTCAAGGGAAAAGGAGCTAGAGTCAAAGGATGCAGATGACCTTAGAAACCGGAAAGGGGTAGGAAACAATTTTTCCTAGCAGCTTCCCAAAGGAGTCCAGCTCTGTGCACTCCTTTATTTTTGTCTGAAGACCCACTGTAGACTTCTGACCTCCAAAACTTTTAAGACAATAAATCAGTGTTGTCTTAAGACCCTCGGTTTGAGGTACTCTGTTATAGCATCAATAGAAAACTAACACAACTGTGTTTTACAGATGAGAAAATCAAGACACCAAGACTTAGAAAATATAATTAATGAGGCAGCCTGTGGCATGATAATTAAGGCAGCTTTATCCCACATGGCCAAATGCGTGGTTTGTGTCTGGACCCAGCAGCTTAAAAATCATACTTGATGGGTTTGTGTCCCTGTAGGAGGGGAAAATGGAGGATAAGAGACTACAGTGTAACCACGTTCCGCGGAAGGCACTTTGCTCACTTTTCTTCTCTCTCCATTGAGTACATGTACCCTCTGGGAAATTAAAACAAAAAGAAGAAAAAGAAGAATTTTATTCTTTTCTTAATTTTAGGATCTTGCTGATAAAATTAACCCTATTTCTAAGTCAAATTTAGACTCAGATCATTATGTTAATTTGTTTATCAAGCTTATGTTAATTATGCTTTTAAAATCTATATTCTCATTAATTTGTGTCTGCTTATCACTTACCAAAGGAAGTATGTTAAAAATCACCTTTGAGTAGATATGTCTATTTTTTAAATATATTGAGGTTGTGTAATAATGTGCAGACAAATTTACGATTATTTTCCTGGTAAATGGGTTGTTTTCACTATCATGGTGTTCCCCTCTTCATCTCCAACAGTGCTTTTGTTCATAAAGTCTAGATGTAGAATATTATTTCCTTTATACTTTCTTTTTTAGTCATCCTTTGGTTGATAAGATCTTGTATACCCCTTGACTTTCGACCATTCTAATATTTCAAGTTTTAGGATTTTTGTTGTTTGTTTTGGTGTTACTTTTCGAGCTGCCAGATTCAGGACTCAAACCACAAAGTTGGCCGTGTGGAATCCAGTTCATATAACCACCATGCCATGGGCTACTGCTGGATTTTTTTGAAACCAATCTGATAATTATTTTATTTTAATTGAGTAGTTTAGTTTATTTACACTTAGTAGGATTATGGATAATTTCTTATTAATTTATTTCATTTTTATGAATACTTTTACCTCTTTTTTTATTTTTTTAACTTTTCTGGGCTTTTCCCCCCGTCATAATCCCGTTGTGACAACAGGAACAACCTTGATCTTCTTGGTGGCCATTATTTATTTCAAAACAACATGCTTTATACAATAAATACATGTAACTGTTATTTGTGAATTTAAAACATTTTAAGATCTTTAACTAATATTAACTGAGCACTTATGTTCTAAATTCAGTCACTGCTGGCTGATTCACAGTAGGCACCCACCACAAATCTACTCTAGCACTTTGCCAGCAGCTAGCAATTCAGAACTGATAGCAAAGACTGAATCATTGTAGGTAAATTGTATTAATAGTTACTCTTTAAGGAAAAATCCATGAATTTCTAAAGTTGAGGTCCATGATGCCCAAGATTCTTTTACTTCCAGTGTTGTTTTTAGCTCTTCACTGTAATCAGCAAGAAGCCTTTGAAACTGTCTTGTAAGTTTTACTTTTTATTTAAATTTTCTGGAATTAGTGTGCTTCTGAAAGACCACAGAATGTTACTGTACTACACATACCATCTGATTCTGATGTGTAAGTACCATATTTATGGTATTATCGATTCTATTCCCAAAGCGAAGGAATTTGAGATAAAAACTGTCAGATGCTGACATCGTTTATAACAGGATACGAATACATAACTGTAAGAAAGTCTTCTTGGTAAACCAGGAAAGACAAGAAAAGGAGTAAATACGTTACCTCCTTGGATTTTCTGCTCTGCCAGTCACTTTTTGCTCGTTCCCGTATTTGTATCGGAAGGGCTATGTTAATTTACATGGAATGGCTGGCATAATTTTAGGGGCATGAATCAAATACCATTCTATGTTCATTGTATAATGTGTTCCTTTTCATCTATATTATATCCATTCTAGAAAAGTTGCAACTATCACAGATGGAGACTTTGTGGCTAAAGGGCTTTAAGTGATTTTGTGGCTGATCCAGAATGCTAATTCAAGAGGTGATTTTTCTGTGATGCCAGAATACTTCGCCATAATGGGAATAAGAATAAGTACTTTGTGCTGGCAAAGTAAGAGACCTGCAAAGTATGGTTTTGATAGCATTTCTTATCAAAATCCTTTAGCCCAATTAGAATTCCTAACACCTCTCTTCAATCACACTGGGATAGAATGCTCTTAATGTTGTGGTCTCAGGCAAAATTCCTGTCCTTTGTAACTATATGTTGAGGTATTTCTGTTATACTCTGTCTTAGTTCATTTGGGCTGGTGTTACATGTATGTGTGTATAGTAGGGCAAGCCAGTAGCGTGGTAGTTAAGGTCGCTGCATCACACATGGCTGACTGTATTACTGAGTCCCAGACCTTACGGCTTTGAAAAACACACCAGTCATGTGTGTATGTATGCCCCAAATCCCAAGATGAAAATAGAAGAAAAGGGATTACGGTGTGACCATTCTCCCTAGGAAGTGCTTCCTCACTTTCTCCTTCTCTCTCTCAACATGCATCCTGTAGCAAACTAAAATGAAAAAAAAAAAAAAGAAGAAGAAAAAAATTGAGTAAAAAATAAAAATTACACCTGTATAGGCTCAAAGTTGTTTTGGGTGAGTAAAGAATAGTGAATGAATATTACTGTATACTACTGTAGACTTTACAAACACTTTATGCTTAAGCTACAGTTAATTTATATTATTTTTTTTTCTTTTCTCAGTAATAAATTAGCCTTAAATTACTTTAAATTTAAAACTTTTTAATTTTTTTGTTGAGTTTTACTCTTTTTCAATAACACCCTGCTTGAAACAAACATGTACTTATGCACAAAAATATTCTTTTCCTTATATTTTTAGTCCTTTAGCTTTTTTCTTTTCTATTTTTTAGTTTTTACTTTTAAACAAATTTTACTTGGCTAATATTTTTTTAATTTTTACTTTCTTAGTCCTTTAGCTTTTTTTTTTTTTTTTTTTTTTTTACTGTTTTTTAACTTTTACTTTCTAAAAATATTTACCAAACCCCCCCTCTTTTTTTTTTTTTTTTTTTTTTCCTTTATTTTTTTTTTTTTTTTTTTTTTTTTACTGTTTTTTAACTTTTACTTTCTAAAGTACTTTCTTAAACAGACATAGATTCAGGGGAAGAGTGTAGGAAAGGAAATTTGAGGGAAAAAATAGAACGGTAAGACATTGGTGGGACACAGATATGGTTTATAATCTGTTGATGAGGATGTGTTTAGTATTCTCAACAGGTTTAGACTAAAGTGTATATCATGCTGGGTAAAGTCTCTTTACAATCTAAATGATGTATAGAAATTCAGCATATACATAATGAAACACACACACACAGAAACACAGACACGAGCCTCAGCTTACACAAAGTCAAGATCATCCGTATCATGATCTTTCACCTCAACATCTTGTTCCACTGGAAGGCCCATGATAAACAAAACAGTGTGAGATTAAATCAAGTACCACATAAACCTTGATGCAATCAAGAGACCCAACCACAAGATGTTTGAGGCTATTTTTAGTATAATATAACCTCGTGTTTTATGGTAAATTTTTTTATTTAAGAATACACTCTAATTTACTATTATATACATGTATATGCGTATATACATGTATATAATAGTAAATACATAAACCAGTAACATAGTCATTTCTTTTCTTTTTTTTTTTTTTTCTTTTTGGAGAGGTTTTTACTATAGGGCGCATGCACTTTCCAGAAAGACAGTGAGAGACAGAGAGATAGAAAGTGAGAAATCACCCCCCAGGGGGGATGGCCACTCTGCAATCCCTTCTCCTCCAGTCTCCTCTCGGGATCTTGGGCATGCACGAACGCACACGTGCCCCGTATGAGTTTAAGTCACTGAGTCCAGGACTTGAACTGCGGTCAACTACAAGGGAGTTCAATCACATAGCCATTACGCTAACTGCTGGTCCGATTTATTCTCATGATCAAGTGTATGAACTGTGAATTGTACACACTGGTATGTACTATACTTTTACACAACTGGCAGCCCAGTAGGTTTGTTTACTCCAGTACAGTCCACCCAGTGATGGGTGCTCCCAGCATGTTATTCCTCTCCAGAAGAACCACAAGCACTCAGCTACGAACTTTGAGACCTACAGTGTGAGCTGAACCTTAGGAGCCTAAGACCTGTCTCAGGCAGCACATTGAGGCAAAGATGATTATTCTTGAGTCCTAAGATTTAGTGTTATCTGCCCTATTGGTTTTCAGACTTAATTGGGATGTGTCACTCCCTTATTCCTTCCTATTTCTCCCTGTCAGATGGCAACGTCTACCTTATGACGGTCCTGCCATTGTATTTTGGAGGGACATAACTTGGTTAATTTCACAGGCTCACAGCTGGAGTGTTATTTGTCTCAGAGCGAAAATGAATTATAGCTTGAATCTTATCCATATATGATTGGGATAATACAGTTATGTGGCACGTAATTGCATTTTGGTTCATTATGGATTGCATAAACAATAGCGGTCCCATAAGATAATAGCTGAAAAATTCCTGTTACCTAATGATTTCATAGGTGACATAACATCAAAGCACAATGCATCACTTCAATTACTGCACAAGAGTTTATTAGCGAGTAACTTACATAAGGAAAAGGATCAGGTGTCTAACCACCCAAATGCACTTGTAGCTTCAATTCTGTGCTCCATGCCCTGGGTCTCCCTGAAGCAACCTGGGACTTTTAAAAATAATTCAAAAGGATCTACACCTGGTTTGTAAATGCGATTGCTCCAGAGTCCCAAAATCATCAAGTTTTTCCTAACAAAAGCAAACTGTGTCAATAAGAGAATTAGGTCATTATCTTACACAGCAACAATATGCCTAGGAGTAACAGAGGGCCCTAGGATAGTACTAGTCCTCACAAAGTAGAGACAGTCAGCTGCACTCCAACAGAAAATTTCCTAAGACCCACATGAATAGAACAATGGGCAGTGAGTCCTTCAGCTAACAAATAAGCAAAATGAAGTGTTGCATTTAGAGGATAAAAATTAGAAACAGCTGAAATCGCTGTTATTCTGCTTTTAATGGTATTTTCAAAACTACTTTTTGGCAATAGACAATGATTGCCGTTGGATGAGGTCATGCTTCAGGGCACCTAGTGAGCTCTTGACAAATTGCTCCTGTGTTGTAAGTGAAAATGATGCGATAGTCCGCTACATCTCAAGCATTCCCTCTTCCACTTATATATCATCTTAAAAAAACAATAACAACAGAAACCGAAATGTGTGGACTATATCCAATCTTTTGTTGTCTATAAGGACTGGCCAATTAACTTACTTGTTTTCCAGTCTTCAACAGATTTATTCAAATGGCTTTTCTGGAAAAGAAAAGGACACCGATATATAAGGCAATGACAGTGATAATTAAGAACATAGCAAACGCAGTCTCTGTCAAAATATGATTACTTTATGAACTATGAAAAAATTAACCAAGTAAACAACTGGACTGGTGAGAAATGTACACATGTTGGAATATTCACTTGGTAAGCCAGGAGGGACATAACTTGGTTAATTTCACAGGCTCACAGCTGGAGTGTTATTTGTCTCAGAGCGAAAATGAATTATAGCTTGAATCTTATCCATATATGATTGGGATAATACAGTTATGTGGCACGTAATTGCATTTTGGTTCATTATGGATTGCATAAACAATAGCGGTCCCATAAGATAATAGCTGAAAAATTCCTGTTACCTAATGATTTCATAGGTGACATAACATCAAAGCACAATGCATCACTTCAATTACTGCACAAGAGTTTATTAGCGAGTAACTTACATAAGGAAAAGGATCAGGTGTCTAACCACCCAAATGCACTTGTAGCTTCAATTCTGTGCTCCATGCCCTGGGTCTCCCTGAAGCAACCTGGGACTTTTAAAAATAATTCAAAAGGATCTACACCTGGTTTGTAAATGCGATTGCTCCAGAGTCCCAAAATCATCAAGTTTTTCCTAACAAAAGCAAACTGTGTCAATAAGAGAATTAGGTCATTATCTTACACAGCAACAATATGCCTAGGAGTAACAGAGGGCCCTAGGATAGTACTAGTCCTCACAAAGTAGAGACAGTCAGCTGCACTCCAACAGAAAATTTCCTAAGACCCACATGAATAGAACAATGGGCAGTGAGTCCTTCAGCTAACAAATAAGCAAAATGAAGTGTTGCATTTAGAGGATAAAAATTAGAAACAGCTGAAATCGCTGTTATTCTGCTTTTAATGGTATTTTCAAAACTACTTTTTGGCAATAGACAATGATTGCCGTTGGATGAGGTCATGCTTCAGGGCACCTAGTGAGCTCTTGACAAATTGCTCCTGTGTTGTAAGTGAAAATGATGCGATAGTCCGCTACATCTCAAGCATTCCCTCTTCCACTTATATATCATCTTAAAAAAACAATAACAACAGAAACCGAAATGTGTGGACTATATCCAATCTTTTGTTGTCTATAAGGACTGGCCAATTAACTTACTTGTTTTCCAGTCTTCAACAGATTTATTCAAATGGCTTTTCTGGAAAAGAAAAGGACACCGATATATAAGGCAATGACAGTGATAATTAAGAACATAGCAAACGCAGTCTCTGTCAAAATATGATTACTTTATGAACTATGAAAAAATTAACCAAGTAAACAACTGGACTGGTGAGAAATGTACACATGTTGGAATATTCACTTGGTAAGCCAAGTAACCTGTGATTGAATGTATAAAAGAAATGGAAACAAAAAGAAATTAAAAATAAATAAATAAAGAGCAAATGAACTGAACAGAGAACTCCCTAAGAATGATATAAATGGCAAAAAAAGGATGTAAAAATTCTCAATATCTCTTCTCAAAAGAGAAATGCCAATCAAAACCGCAATCAGATACCACTTACCATCAGTCATAATAAAACATTTTAAAAGGACAGGAACTGGCAAGGCTATGGTGAAAAAGGAACCATTCTACACTGTTGGTGGGAATATAAATTATACAACTACTGTGGAAAATAATAGAGTTTCCTCAAAAACCTACAAATAGAACTACCATAGAACTCAGTAATACCGTTCCTGGGTATTTACCCAAAGAACAGGAAAACACTCAATTAGAAAGACACTTGCACGTCCATAGTTATTACAACATTATTTACAATAGCTAAAACATGGAATCAAACCAAATGCCCAAGAATGGAAAACTAGATTGAAAAAATATGATATACATATATACTATGGAATACTACTTAGCCATAAAAAATCAAGGAGATCCTGATATTTGATACAAAGTTGATGAATATGGAAGATTTAATGCTAAGCAAAGCAAGCCAGAGTATAAAAGACAGACATTGTATATCCCCGCTCAATATATACCAAATGTCTGTACTTTATGACAAAAACTGAAAGACTGGAAGACATAACAGTAGAGATGTCAAGTGTAGATACCAGGGACTGTTTAGGAGCAGGTGGACAATGGTGAGGAAAGAGGGGCTCAGCAAAAAACACTGAACAGATGGAACAGAGGAGATTTTTCTGATGAGGATTGTCTATATAGTAATATCTGACTTGATTGACATGCAATGCATATGTACTCTGAAAAATCATATTGTATGCTGTTAAGATGTAAAATAATTAAAAGTGAATAGAATTTTTTTTTGAGTTTTGTTTTGTTTTAGGACACGTCTACTCCCCTGGGAGAGAGAGAGAAAGAGACAGTGAGAGAGAAAGTAAGAAATCACCCCGCCATGTGGGATGGCCATGCCACAATCCCTTCTTCTCCATTCTCCTACTGGGATGTTGAGTTCACATGCACACATTATCTGGCTTGAGTTTCAAGCCTCCAGGTCCAGGACTCAAACATCAGTCAGCCATGTGAGAGTCCAGCGATGTAACTGCTATGCCATCTGCAGGCCCCCACCCCAAATTTTTAAAGCTACGATCTGTTTTTTATTTGCTCCTTATAATTCATAAATGTTGGGTTTTCTAGAACACAAGTGTTTTTCTACGTAAATTAATTTGCTTAGTAGAATAGAATTCTAACCTGAACAATGTCAATGATATCTATCACAGCTCAAACTAACTAGTAGCTCACGAGGAATGAGTACTGCCATATTAACCTATCTTGTACTCTGAACCAATAGTAATTATTGAATAAGCTAAGTAACACACAAAATGTGTGCCTTTTATTTTCTAAAGGCCAAATAACAGGAACTTCACTGAGCAGGCTTAGACACAATCCCGCCAACTGTTCATTCAAATCACACTGGGGTATACCATTGAGTCAAGAAAAAGTTAGACCATTATGCCTTTGGGGTAGGAATCCCCAAGAACTCATCAGCAGAATTTTTTGAGCATGATTTTCAAGTGCACCAGGCTGGCTTTCTGTGCACAGCATTTAATAGCTACACTATGACTCCAGCTAGTCTTCTAAATATGTTGTTATATATTATCTCATTTGATCCTTGCAATGACCCTAGAATATCTTTACTAGTATTCCATTTTACATATAAAGAAGCTGAAACATAGATAATAAAATTGCCCAAAGGGACACCATTTTAAGTGACCGATTGCTATCCTAACAAAGATCATCTTCTCCCAGCAACCAGGTATTAACCATCATGTTCTACCAAATATAATGTGGGGGCACAGAGGTGCAAAAGGGGGCACAAACATATTCTGCAATGAGTCTCTTATAATGTTTTTTACCACCTAGGAAACCAAGAAATAATCAAGCCCTCAGATTTATGTATAACTTTATGTTAATCTGTGATGACCTTAGAAACTTCTAGTAATTGGACATGTATGATCATATAGCATTAGTATCTTTATTTTCCAAATGAAACTATGAAATCAGAACAACTGATTGATCAAAACAGGCCATAAAATGAATGCATAATATTCAGAGAACTTCAGAGCAAGAACTTCAGTAGCCCTTAGGACAGATCTGCTCGTTTTTCCCACTCATAAGTCAATATGACATATCATCCCTACTGGGAAATGTTCAAAGCAAGAAAGAAAAAAATTATTTTTGTCAAGTGCTTTTTTTATAAAATTATGAAAAATATCTTGTCTATACTTGAAATATTAACAATTAAGCATTATTCTTTTATGTCTCAAACTGCCTGATACATATTTATATACATTTGATTAGAAAGCACCTGTCTGGGGGCCAGCGGGTGGCGTGGTGGTTGAGGCACTCACTCTCGTGGCCAACCACGGTTCAAGTCCTCAACCTGACAGCTTGCTTTCTCACTCTCCCTTTCTCTCTGCCTGTCTCTCTCTGGTCAAAAAAATGAAGAATAATGACAATAAATAAAATTTAAAATAAGTAAATCTTTCTAGAAAGAGAAAATATCTGTCTGAAATGCAAAGAAAACTAAGTTTGGGGACAAAAGTATGAAGAAATAAAGACAAATTAATACTACTCAAGGTCTGATATACTCATTTCTCCAGCAAAATGTTACTTTCTTATCTAATAGGCCAGAATATATTTACTAGGTCACTCTAAACAGTGAAAGTTTCTAAGTGAATCCCAAACCTTACTGGAGACATTGGAAAAGATTGCTAAGTCTAGGTCCCATAGAGTGACCATAGGTTAGGGAGGAAGTGCAAGGCAAAGGAAGAGGGAAAACCATTCATAGTAATCCTCTGTAGGTCTGAAGACCTGGTTTGGCAAGTGAGGTCACAATCCTCTTAATCATCCTCTTTACCTATGGTCATTGCTCACTTTACAGGTTTATCTCTTGATTTCTTTTAGCTAGTCTAGAAATTTGACATTCAATATTAACGAATATATCTCATTTACGTCACAGAAATATCGTATTCTCTAAATGGTAAAGATGAGCATTCAAGAATTTTACAGCAAAGGCCTGACATAATGGCCTACATCATTGAGAAGATTTATGGGGAAAACAACAACAACAACAAAAAACTTCTTCGTGATTGTCTTTAACTTATATTTTGAAAAACAATTCTCCAGACAATCTCCATCCCTACTTTCCATACTCCTATGGCCCTAAAAGTATGTGATTAAACCTGGGAAAATGAAACATTACTTCTGCAGTGGAAATGTTGACTGTTACCTATCTTATCGCAATCTTCGCAATTTCAGATTAACTTCACAGTTAATAATACCTTCCTGTGAAAGAAAGGATTCTTGGAGAAGTGCTCTTCTGAAGGTCACATGTATTATTTTTTAATGCTTCTCAGGCTTCAGAGCTCTCTTGGCAATGACTATAATATAAAATATGGATTTCACAAACAAAAGCAGAAGATCAAGCTCAATTTTTTTTTGGTATCAGTCCTGCCAAGTTCTTGAAGCCTGCATGCTAAAGAAAGGAAAATCTATGTGTTTTTCTTGTGAAAGTTATCATCTCAGTTTATCCACTTGGAAGCCTTTATTACTCCACCGACAGGTTTCCTCATAGGATGAAAGATGAAACTAACGTTCCATCAAAACGTCAGATTATCATTTTAAATCATTGTAAATAGGTTGGTGGTGCTAAGGAACAGAAGAGTTAAAGGTTCGATGTTAAAGGAATGGTTTTCTTAACGTCTTGCTCCTTAAAAGTTGAATGCATCTTTGTTTGGTTTTTGTTTTGACTCATTTCTATTTCATTCATTCATTTATTCATTCATTCGCTCATTTTTACTCTCTACAAGCATAATAAATTAAGCATCATCTACATATTTATGTTGCCCCATATGCTATAAAACCAAAGACAAGCACTTAACTACAAAGAGCTCAATGTGATCGCTTCTAGGATAGAGCTAGGAAAACGTTTCTACCACCACCTAGAAAGCCATAAAGCAGCAGTGGAAGTGGAGGTACATTCCTCGCATTCCTCTATATGGTAACAAAGGAACCACAGAATGTTTTGTCCATGCCCACCTATCATCTTCACTCAATGACACTGAAGTATCTGATAGTATGCGCTTTCAAAGTGAATCTAAGGGAGTTGTTCAAAATAAGAGTTTAGAACAAACTAAAAACATTAAAATAAATTAATAAATGTTTTCCTAATTATTATTTGAGATTATCAACATGAAAGAAAGTCAACAGACTTTCCTACATTGTTTCGTCACTAAGACTGCTACAGATATTGTCATTAAGATTTTACATATACATATACATATATATATATATATAATATATTATTATATTTTGGATATAAATAAGCATTAACCAAAAGGTGTGTACACTTAGCAGAGAGAACTCGGAAGGAACGAAGAAGAGAGAAAGAGAGAGAGGAAGAAAGCACCTCCAAATGTAGCATGTCATAATCTTCTCTCATCGATTTGTTAATACTGCTAGGATTTTGCTCACACACATGTCTGGCATGTTTTTCAAGCTGTTGGGCCTGAAATTCTAACTGTGACTGGCCATGTGAGATCTGGCTCTCTTAACCACTGGCCTACAAAGGGGTATCCCAACAGTCATATTTTCTGAAAAGTACTACATATGCATCAAACAAGTATTTAGTGAGTGCCAAGCACCACGATCAATGTTGAAAATACCATATTGGAAATTAAAATTTATGACAGGAACTTCATGGGTTACCATTTCAAAGATAATTAAATTAAATCATTATTTTACTTTATTTTAGAGAGAGATTTTTGCTATAGGGCACATATGCTTGCCAGAGAGACACAAAGACAGAAAGCAATATTCACCACCACCCCCAGGGGGAATGACCATGCTGCAATCCCTACTCCTCCATTCTTCTCTTGGGTTTATGTGCTCCAGAGAGACAGAGAGAGATATAGAGACAGAAAGCGAGAAATCACCCCCCAGAGGGGATGGTCACGCCGCAATCCCTTCTCCTTCATTCTCCTCTCGGGATCCTGGGCACACACGCACATGCGCCCGGCATGAGTTTTAAGCCACCGGGTCCAGGACACGAACCGCGGTCGACTACATGGGAGTCCAGCGACATAGCCATTACGCTAACTGCTGGTTCCCACCCTGGCATGAGTTTTAAACCGCCAGGTCCAGGACTCTAACTGCAGTCAACTACATGGGAGTACAGTGACATAACCACTATGCCATTTGCTGGCACCAAATGATTAAATTTAAAACATAGGAAACACATTTATGATTTCGGGCATACAGACTGTGATGCTCAACTATCACATAGAGTTTTCTTCCACATTCTATTCACTGTGCCTACATAATGTTTCTCTCTAAACCTAATGTTATGGAAATAGAACATTTAACATTTTAGGTATTTTTAGACTCCTGAAATAATAGACCACATCTTGCCCAATTGGCCTTTTATGTTTTTCAAGTTAATATTCACTTTAATGTACCGGTAGTCCAGAGATATGAATCTATCTGAAAATAGAATTGTCATTTTTAGTACAATTTCATGAATGCAAAATGAATGTTGTTATCATAAACATACAAACTCAAACCGAAAGACCAGGAACAAGGCTGCTATATCCCTAATATGCCTACATTGTGCCATTTTTAAAATCATCTTTAGGGGCAATGGGACCAGAACACACACCTGTTAAATTAAGCTGCTGTAGTCTTTCCACAATGGAGATTATGTTCTCAGGGTCACATCTCCTGGACAAATAAGACCTTGTATTAACAGGACTTTTTAAAAGCACTTGCTCTTTGGGACTGAGTGGAAGCAAGGGATAGAGGAGAAGAAATCTCAGATTCTGGGTAGTTCTAGATGTCAGTGGAAGGACAGTGCATTCTTTGTTAAACCATTTAGAATGGTTTAAGAAAGAACTGGTTGAGGAGAAGACCAGGGAAAGGTCTAGCTATGACTGCAGTTAACTGTGTTATTTATTCAACTTCTGCCTTGCTGGCTCTTACTTGGCTGTAGAGAGTTGGAGATTGGATAATTCCAATGTATGAGCTTCTGTTGTCAGACACCAGATGAAGACATAGCAGTTGTGGTTGAAGAGGGTTGGAGACCATCTTATCAACCATCTTGTCAACCACATAAGAAGCTACGGCAAGGATATCATAGGAAGAGCAAAACAAAGTGATGTGAAGGAACTTCATCCTGAACTCCAATGAGGCTCTGGAACATTTGACCAGGAGACACCTTGGAGCTGAGGGTATTTAGCCTATTTAGCTGAGTCATTCCAATTCTGAAATAAAAATGAAGTGCTGTGATGGTATGTAGTCTTTGGTTAAAGAGGCTTTGGATATATGTTTCCTCAGGTAATTTCTGTTCTTTTACTTACTTAGTTTTTTGCACAGCCTAACTATAGAAGGTGTCATTTACATCATAGCTTACTCAAATGGTGGCCTCTGGAATTAGTTGGAGTATTATCTCCATAGCTCTATTCAATGACCTTGTCAAGAAGCAACATTTGGTTTTCAGCTTTACGTGCATTCATTCTTTATATGCAGTAGTTCATTGAATGCACCGTATACCTTATCTCTAACTTCTTTGAAGACATCTGAATTCAGTTGCTCAGACTTCCCATCCTACAGTTGACAATCTGTCTTCACAGCCACACAGAGCTGTTACAAACATAAATCACGTTTAAGAAGTCCTGGGTATACACAATCTAAATTAAGTATATATTTTGCTAGTATTGCTATTTCACAGGAAATTTTATTTCTATTTTCCATCTTTCATTACTTTCAGATGGCTCTGAAATGTTTAAAGAAGATAAATATCTTGTTCCAACTTTGCTGATTAGAAAGAAAACAGTTAAGCCTTGTACATTGCAGTATTACAGTTATGGAGAAAAACTTAGAAACATTTTATCAGGTCTAAAAATTTGTCACTAGATGTATAGGCACTGTCTTGGGGAATCTGCCTTCATTCTAATTTGAAATGTGCTACATATTTAAAGATAAACACTGTTTCTTTTTCTTTTTCATTAATAGCAAAGGTAATTGGTTTTATTATTAAATCTCTTTTCAGAAAGGTGGATTTATAATTGCATGGGAGACAGGAATTAGTTCAGGGGTCATAGATCAATGTGCTTTCATTCTAAGCAGATGGTGATTTTCCATGTGTGAATCTTGTGCCTATCTATTACATTAATGGTATGTATATCCCATCTTTTTCTACACTTAATAGACAAAGATGATGTAAGAGTCCAATTTTGGATTTTCCTTTGCCAAAGCTTCCTTCCTTTCAAACCTATGGAAATTTTAATTTAACAATCTCTTATTTTCCGTTTCTATCCCAAATTTACCTCTTCTCTTGGATTTTCATAGGTGGTTTAAGTGAATACTGTCCAGGTCCATTATAGAAAACTACCTCAGGGTCAGCCAGTGGCGTGGTGGCTAAGGCAGCTGGATCTCATGTGGTTGGAGTCCCAGACTCAGTGGCTTGCAGAACAAATTGGGCTCATGTGTGTGCACGCCCAATATCCTGAGAGAAGAATGGATAAGGGATTGCAGTGTCACTGTCCCTCCTGAGGAAAGGGAGCTTTCTCACTTTCTCTTTCTCTGGCAAGTGCAAGAATCGTACAGAAAATGTAAAAAACAGACAAAAAAAATGTACTTCTTTAGGAATATGTTCCAATAGAAATTCAATATTGTTCATATCTTTGGCTTTGTCAGGGTAACTTCCAGATGACTGGTTTCTTGACATTGTCTTAACATTTGCTTTTTTTTTTTTTTTTGGTAAGTTACAATTGTTTTGACCTTTTGAAAGTCTAATTCTCTTGCTCTAAATAAATAAATAAATAATCCTGCTGTAAGCTTTGATCTGTTTTGAATTGTAACTTTATGATTCTTGCCATTTATGTTTTTCAATCCTCCCCAACTATAAATTTTTTCTTTCCTTTTTTGTTTTCTTAATCTGTAGTAACCTAGATATTGTGAATCATGGAAGCCCTACTAAGTTATTATTTTGGCCTCCATTTTTCTATTCTTTGGTCACTCTCCCATTCAAAGCACTTTTTAGACTGAGCAGAATTTAGAGTCTGCTCAATTCAGCTAGTTTATATTCTTCCTATCCATTTGACTTATATCTGGAAACTAATTATATCACGTTACAAATGACAATACTATAGAATAAAAACAAAAGAAGCCCTGCCACTTATTCTGTTAAATTACTAATGCAGAGAGCTATAAATAGCATTGTTAAAATGAATCATGGCATTTCTTTTATTGGGTATTCTAGAGGCTTTTTCATGTGTGCAGCTGAAGGCTGATTGCATTCTTCATAGTCCAACATCACAGAGTATTCTGGATATTTTTATTAAGAAGAAAATGAAACTTCTCAAGAACATAAACTTGGAGCAAAACACGAGCTGACTGTCTAGTTTCTTTGAAAGTTAAATAACAGTGGGCCAGCTGGTGGTGTGGTTGTTAAGGCACTAAACTCTCTCACTTGGTTGACCACAGTTTGAGTCCCGGACCAGGTGACTTGAAAATCACACTGGGTGTATATGTGTGCATGCCCAAAATCCTGAGAGGTGAATGTAGGAGAAGGGATTGTGGCATGGCCATCCCCCCGGGGATTGATTTCTCACTTTTCCTCTTTCTGCCTGTGGTAAACACATGTGCCCTATGACAAAAACATAAAAAAAAAAAAGAGTTAGATAATAGAACCTGTCATTTCACATGAATATTTTTAGACCCCACTGCTTATATTAAGGTAGCACCTTTACTTACAACACAATTAGCTCATTGTACATGTGCAAGTAAATGCATCATTTCAGGTTTTTTTTCCAATCTTTAAAATGATTATGATAATCATAACACAAGAAATTGTGAATAATGGGACCAGCAGTTAGCATAATGGCTATGTCACTGGACTCCCATGTAGTCGACCGCAGCTCAAGTCCTGTACCCGATGACTTAAACTCACACCGGGCGCATGTGTGTGCATGCCCAAGATCCTGAGAGGAGAATGGAGGGGAAGGGCCATGCAGCATGGCCATCCCCTCAGAGGGGTGATTTCTCACTTTCTGTCTTTCTCTCTTTGTCTTTCTGGCATGCACATGTGCCCTATAGCAAAATATCTCCAAATAAGTAAATAACTTTTTAGACTGAGCAGAATTTAGAGTCTGCTCAATTCAGCTAGTTTATATTCTTCCTATCCATTTGACTTATATCTGGAAACTAATTATATCACGTTACAAATGACAATACTATAGAATAAAAACAAAAGAAGCCCTGCCACTTATTCTGTTAAATTACTAATGCAGAGAGCTATAAATAGCATTGTTAAAATGAATCATGGCATTTCTTTTATTGGGTATTCTAGAGGCTTTTTCATGTGTGCAGCTGAAGGCTGATTGCATTCTTCATAGTCCAACATCACAGAGTATTCTGGATATTTTTATTAAGAAGAAAATGAAACTTCTCAAGAACATAAACTTGGAGCAAAACACGAGCTGACTGTCTAGTTTCTTTGAAAGTTAAATAACAGTGGGCCAGCTGGTGGTGTGGTTGTTAAGGCACTAAACTCTCTCACTTGGTTGACCACAGTTTGAGTCCCGGACCAGGTGACTTGAAAATCACACTGGGTGTATATGTGTGCATGCCCAAAATCCTGAGAGGTGAATGTAGGAGAAGGGATTGTGGCATGGCCATCCCCCCGGGGATTGATTTCTCACTTTTCCTCTTTCTGCCTGTGGTAAACACATGTGCCCTATGACAAAAACATAAAAAAAAAAAAGAGTTAGATAATAGAACCTGTCATTTCACATGAATATTTTTAGACCCCACTGCTTATATTAAGGTAGCACCTTTACTTACAACACAATTAGCTCATTGTACATGTGCAAGTAAATGCATCATTTCAGGTTTTTTTTCCAATCTTTAAAATGATTATGATAATCATAACACAAGAAATTGTGAATAATGGGACCAGCAGTTAGCATAATGGCTATGTCACTGGACTCCCATGTAGTCGACCGCAGCTCAAGTCCTGTACCCGATGACTTAAACTCACACCGGGCGCATGTGTGTGCATGCCCAAGATCCTGAGAGGAGAATGGAGGGGAAGGGCCATGCAGCATGGCCATCCCCTCAGAGGGGTGATTTCTCACTTTCTGTCTTTCTCTCTTTGTCTTTCTGGCATGCACATGTGCCCTATAGCAAAATATCTCCAAATAAGTAAATAAATAAATAGATAGATAGATAGATAAATAAATGGGCATATGTGTGTATAAACAATTAAAAATCCCAAATTGTTTAAGAATTTAATACAGATTAGAGAATAAGTAGGGAGTCATGAACTCTGCCAATTGTTGACAACAACTCTACAAATTTACAATTTAAATCTAAATGTGTCTAAAAGGAGATTCTCTAAATCCCCCCAATGGGGCATCTTAGGTAAGTCCATGTTCACTCTTGGAATGACTGGGTCAGAGAGAGGGCACTGAGGATGTCAAGTACGATCAGGGCTGCCTCCTGCTGCCCTGCAATCCTTTGCTCCGGGACAGCTGCTCCTGTCAGCCCTCCGTGGACTTTTCCTGCTTTGCTGTGTGGTGTCAATGCATTGCCTGAGCTGCTGCCAACTCCTGCGGAGGCCGCCGTCCCAGCCATTGTCTCTAGTGGTTTCGTGCTCTGCTGTTTCTCCAGGGAAAAGACCTTACTGCTTGCTGTCTGGCTTTGCATGAGCCAGCTCTTTCCCGTTTATTAAAATCTATTCATCTAAAGAATACGGAGGTGGATCAAACATATCTCAGCTGGTAGTTTAATTCTAACAAAAATTGTGTTATGATTTGGAGGGGGGGCACTGTTTTAAATTCTTTCACTCCTTTGACTACTTCATCTAAGTTCCCCAATTACCAACCATGTACAGAAGTAAGCAATGATCTCATATTTGTAAAGGATAAAATTTAAGACAAGAGTGCTTCACAGTGCTAGTGACAAGGTAGAAATGAGGATAGAAGTCTTTAATTTTCTGGCAGTTTCCACAACCACATGTCATTTAACACTTTCAATCAGCATCATATGCAAAGACTCGATGAAATGTCTTGACATGTGCAAAATGCTGAATAGTTTGGACATAATACATTCCCCAAATAAACTGTTTTTTGTATAATAAAATTCATTTATTCATGTAATAAATCCTTTTTAAAAATAGGGTGCTTACTCTCACTAGAGACAAAGAGAGAGAAAGAGAGAGAGAGAGAGAGAGAAATCACCTTCCAGGGGAGAATGGCATCATTCTTCTCTTCCAGTCTCCTCTGAAGATTTTGGGCATGAATGTACATTCTACTGGTGTATTTTCCAACCCACCAAGTCCAGTCAGCCATGTGCAAATCAGCTGCTTTAACCACTATGCCACCTGACTGGCCCTCAGGTAATAAATTGTAAGAGCTTATTAAATGCCAAGTACCCTCCATTTTAGCAAAAGGGTGTGGAATAGCTTAGGTTTATTAAATGATCAAGAATCATCCCACATTTGTTTATACAAACACAGCTCCCATCAAGCCCTGGGCTGCGGGCAGATACACTTATTTCCAAGTCTCCTCATCTACCAGGATTTTCTCTTCAAGAGCCCTACATTTATTCTTCTATCCATGCAGTAGAAAGTGTAAATTAAGGCATTCAGCTTGAAATAAGGAGATCATTTTTCTCTCCAGTCCTAATAGATAAGTTTATATTTGGGCTTATAATGAAAATATCCCTCTCACTAGAGCAAAAGGATTAAATCCAGGTAGAGGCAGGAATAGAATTATGACATTACACACTAGGTTATTAGCAGCTTAGTGTACTACTAGTAAAAATAGACCGTTGTATTTGAAACACATGTAGAACCAGAATAATTGTATAGGGGGTAGAAATTGATTCTCTACTACCTCTTGAATCAGATGTGATTCAGAATTTAGAATTTCCAGATTTGGGAAAGATAGTAAGTCATATTATACTTGCTGCAGGGAAGTAATGCCAGAAACAAAACCAGGACTGTGTTTTGGGAGCAAAATATGTGACTACTTCAACTCTCTGAAGATTATGAATGATCTCTTGTCAGTTCAAATTAGGCTTTGTGGCCAAAAGCATAAAGGACAGACGAGGTTATTACTAAAGGAATGACAAATCTCTTTGGTGGTCAAGACATTCTGGATTTTGGAAAGACAAATCTGGGATTGTGCGCATGTGTTGGTTTATCCACCAGTCTCTGAAGATTGCTGAGAAATGCTGGAACTCCATCCTGACCTCCAGATTAGTATTAGATACAGGTACTTTCAGCCGCGGCTGCATTTGCAAAAGTTGTCAAATGTAGATGAGAAAGCAAAGATGGGGAGATTATCACAATGACTTCTTATTTGCTTGACTCCTAACACCCAAGGCACTCTCAGCTTTACTGCCACATAACTAGCTGTTTCTAGGGATCCCCCCCAGATGGTTGCCTCACTTTTTTTTTTTTTTTTTAGAGATTTTCACTGTAGGGCCGCGTGCGCTCGCCAGACAGACAGAGAGAGACATAGAGACAGAAAGCGAGAAATCACCCCCCAGGGGGGATGGTCACGCTGCAAT
>NW_006160098.1:674757-683128 GCF_000334495.1 Tupaia belangeri chinensis | reverse complement strand
TTTTTAGGGTGCCCCCCCAGGTGTGTTCCCTCCTTTTTTTTTTTTTTTTTAGAGATTTTCACTGTAGGGCCGCGTGCGCTCGCCAGACAGACAGAGAGAGACATAGAGACAGAAAGCGAGAAATCACCCCCCAGGGGGGATGGTCACGCTGCAATCCCTTCTCCTCCATTCTCCTCTCGGGATCTTGGGCACGCACGCACACGCGCCCAGCGTGAGTTTTAAGCCACCGGGTCTGGGACACGAACCGCGGTCGACTACGTGGGAGTCCAGCGACATAGCCATTACGCTAACTGCTGGTTCCATTGCCTCACTTTCTTACCAGCTCAATGTTGAAGAGCCGCGGTACTAAATGTTTCCCTTCTTGGAACACACCTACTTGGTTGGTGATTTCAATGGGTCTCAGGGCTTTAAAGCCATATAAATGCTTTCTAATTTATTCTGCATCTTAGCCTTCTTCTCTGAACTCCAACTCATTAATACTGCTGTCTTTTAAATATCTCCACTTGAATGACTAATGAATATCTTCATTATAACATGTCCAGTACTGAGAATTTATCATTCCAAAAACACCCATCCCCTTCTGCAGCCTTCCAAAATGTGTTCATGGTTGTCTCAAGCACAAATACATACTCTGCTTTCTTAGCCATCATTTTATTTGCACATCTGCGGCAGCATTTATCATCTAATACTATAATTTGTTTAGTCTCTTCCACTATGAGAAGTAGAACCTGTATTTCTTTTACTTTTCTCTTTTTTTGTTATAGGGCATGAGTGTTTCCCAGAGACAGAGAGGAAAAGTGAGAAATCACCCTCCAGAGGGGATGGCCATGTTGCAAACCATTCTCCTCTCAGGATCTTGGGCACATACACACCAGTTGGCCCCCAGAATCTGTGTTTCTTAAAGGCAAAAGGTGTGGCTTATGGAGTCAGCAGGTAGAATGGTGGCTAAAACTCTAGACTCACACATGGTTGACTGTGGTTTAAATCCTGGACCTGAAGGCTTGAAAATCACACAGGCATGTGTGAGTGCATGACCAAAGTCCTGTGAGGACAGTGGAGGAGAAAGGTCTCTCTGTCTCTTTCAGGTAAGTGTACATGCCCAATGGCAAAAACCTTTAAGAAAAGGAAATAAAAAACCAAAAATGTGACTTTTAACATTGGAGTTCACTTTTGTCAAACATTATCAAAGATAAATTTCTGGATTATCAAGCCACAATTCTTTGTTTTGTTTGTTTGCTTGTTTGTTTTTCTATAGTGCATGGGTACTTCCCAGACACAGAGAAAGAAAGAGATAAGGAAAGTGGAAATCACCTCCTGGGGGAAATGACCACACCATCATTTCTTCTCCTCCATTTTCTTCTCATGATTTTGGGCATGCATGCACACAATTATATGTGTGACAGTGCTGTGTTTTCAGAGAATATTCATAATTTATAGAAAACCAAGAACATGAGTGACAATCTAAGTTTCTGACTCTTACATTCCATCTAGTTTTGTTACTTGAAGTACGAAGACATGATTTTACCTTTACTGTGATTTTTTTTTTTCCCATGCTTCCTCTCAGTAGTTATGGTTGTTACTCTCTCCTTGCTGGTATAATCATCATTTTCATTAAATGCTCTCTTAGATTGCTCTCTTCTGCTCCATTATTTCTCAGTTGGTTCTTCTTCTATCTTTCTTCTGATAGAAACTCGAAAACCATGCAAAACATTAAGGGTGCAGAAAAACAGAAAATTATCTCTTGATGGCAGTGTGTATGATAATATCTTTAACTGGAGTAACATACACTGTATTCATGCTGGGAAAATTCATTTTACAACCTGTAATGATATACAGTGATTGAATGTAACATAAATAAATAAATAAAGACAAACAAAAACAAACAAACAAAACAAAACAAAAGAACACCCCAGTGTACTATTTAAGAATTTCATTCTCTTGTGGGGACACGTTTAAGAGAGAGAATCTGAGGTGTGGGGACTTGCTCTGAGCAAACACCACCTGCTCTTTTGGGGTTTGGCAGAACCTTGTAACTTGTCTTTCCCTGACCTTGGCTGCAGACAGAGCAAGGGTGGAAATTCCTAGGGGCCTTCCAACAGACACATCTGATGGACTTCAAGAAACATCTTGACCCCAATTAGTAAAGTCCAATCCCTGTTCTGCATCTGAAAGGTTCTTTAGCCTTCTCTGGGTGTGGTGGTACACTCCTTATGGAGAAGTTCTTTAGCTCCTTCCTCACACTTAACAGCTAGTTCTCTGCATTAGAAAAGAAGATGAGACTTTGTCTTGATGGGATTATCACCAAGGGATACACCTGGCCAGGTATGACTAAGCCCTCATAGATTTGTTAATTGCTTCTTATTGTCTGTAACCTGGCAACCAATCTATGAAGTATCATGAAACATACATGTGTAATATCTCCTTGTACTATAAATAAAGACATCCAGTTCATCTGGGCGGCACAAGTTGCTTGAGCTACCTAGGCTCAGGCTGCCTGTGTCCATTTCTACTCTATGTCTTTGTCTCATTCTTTCCAATTCCTCGGTCCTGGCAAGATGGAGGCTTTCTCTTTCTCGTCCTCTTTCTCTTCCTCACCAGCAGCCCCCTGATCATGATTCAGCCAGACCCAAGCCCTGGGGTGGATGCCGACATTCCCTAATTAATTTTTTCATTCCTCAGTTCTTTATATTTAAATGCTTATATTTTCTTGTGTGCTATCATTTGGTTCTCTGATTCTTTCTTTGGTTATGAATGATATGTTGTAAATAAATTCACTTGAAAGTCAAAAAAAGAAAAAGAAAAGAAAAACATGCCAGGTCTATGTGTTTCATGCGCCCAAATCCCAAGAGTAGGGCAAACAGAGGAGAAGATATTGCGGCATGACTATCCCTTTGGGAGGGAGGTGCTTTCTCACTTACTCTCTATCTCTGTCTTTCTCTTTCTTTTCTCTATGCCTTTGAGTGCTAGCACCCTCTGGGGAAAATTTTTTTTTTTTTCAAAAGAAAGAAAGAAAAAAAGAGTGAGATCTACTAATGATTGACAGTAAGTTTACCTGCCTTTGTAAAAAAACCTAAACTTTCTTAAAGCTATGCCAAAGGACATTTGAGTGGCACAATGTCGGCTCAAACTAAAAGAGAATATATACTCCTTAGCATTCTCTGCTTTGCAGAGAGGGAGTATTACCATTAGAAACAATATGAAACAACAAAGTCAGAAAGTTGGGTGGCTGTTTTCTCTCTCTTACACGGTTTATAATATAGTCGGTGCAGCTTCAGGACTGGGTTGCAATTGAACAGACCTTAACTAAAATGTACCTTCTTTTAAGTTTTATGTGCTAGCAAAGAATAAGAAAATTTTGTTAATGAGAAGTAAATGGCTATCTATTAGTTTAATGGGTTAAAATGTACAAGAATTACTAAATGAATTAAACTAGTGTAATAAACCTAAACAAGAAAACAGGTGACCAAAAACACAATTTGAAAACCTTAGGAACTATCTAAAGAAATAAGTGACTAATGCATCTTTATGTCTAGCAGTGATGTAGAATCTTTTTTTTTTTTTTTTTTTGGAGAGATTTTCGCTATAGGGCGCGTGCGCTCGCCAGACAGACAGAGAGAGACATAGAGACAGAAAGCGAGAAATCACCCCCCAGGGGGGATGGTCACACCGCAATCCCTCCTCCTCCATTCTCCTCTCGGGATCTTGGGAACGCACGCACACGCGCCCGGCGTGAGTTCTAAGCCACCGGGTCCGGGACGCGAACCGCGGTCGACTACGTGGGAGTCCAGTGACATAGCCATTACGCTAACTGCTGGTTCCCTAGAATCTTTTTATAAGTATTTCTTTGTTTACTATCGGGCTCATGTGCTTCCTGGAGAGAAGGTAAGAGAGAGAGAAAGTAAGAAATCATCTCCCAGGGAGAATGGCTACTCCACAATCCCATCTCCTTTCTGCTCCCGGGATTTTGGGCATGCGCGCACACACGTACCCAGCATGTTTTTCAAGCCACCAGGTCTGGAACTGTAACCATGAAGTTTGTCATATGGGATCCAGCTGCCTTAACCTCCATAACACCTTCTGACAAATATCTTTTCATAACTTATTTTTAAATAAGAAATATGATGCATCAATGTATGCATTATTAGGAAGTAAGTTATCTTTTCTTAATAAATAGTGAAGAAATACTAACTAAATAATGCTGTGCAAACATTACAGACTCATAGGTAGGAAATGGCAACACCGTTTTGCTTTGGTCCATTTTCAATTAAGAAACGCATGAGTGTGTATTCAAACTCTGAACAGCTCTTTCAGAGCTCCTTTTTTTAAAAGAATTACTTTTTATTTAAATTTATTTATTACTGTTATTATCTTACAGTTTGATGATAGAGACAGAGCGAGAGAGGGAAAGTGAGAAAGGAAGCTGCCAGGTCCAGGACTTGACATGTTTTTCAAGCCACCAGGTCTGGAACTGTAACCATGAAGTTTGTCATATGGGATCCAGCTGCCTTAACCTCCATAACACCTTCTGACAAATATCTTTTCATAACTTATTTTTAAATAAGAAATATGATGCATCAATGTATGCATTATTAGGAAGTAAGTTATCTTTTCTTAATAAATAGTGAAGAAATACTAACTAAATAATGCTGTGCAAACATTACAGACTCATAGGTAGGAAATGGCAACACCGTTTTGCTTTGGTCCATTTTCAATTAAGAAACGCATGAGTGTGTATTCAAACTCTGAACAGCTCTTTCAGAGCTCCTTTTTTAAAAAGAATTACTTTTTATTTAAATTTATTTATTACTGTTATTATCTTACAGTTTGATGATAGAGACAGAGCGAGAGAGGGAAAGTGAGAAAGGAAGCTGCCAGGTCCAGGACTTGAACCACGGTCAGCCATGTGGGAGTCCAATGCCTTTAACCACCATGTACCTGCAGATCCTTTCAGGACTTTTTTGGGGAGACCTTCAGAAGAGGATGCTGACACTTTCTACTCAGAGGCTATCAAAATAGTTCTTTTATGTATTTTTACATATTTGGGTTTGACTGTATTTTTCTTTTGAAGAGACAGTAGATTCTACAATTTTTGCCAATATAGAACAGGTGGGTGGAATCACCAGTGAAATTGAAGTTAAAATAGATCATAAGTCTTCATTTCCCATGATTCTGTCATAGAATCAAATGAAACTGGTCTGGCAGGGTGTTCTTTGCATAGTCATGAGCAACTAGGGCATTAACTTTCATTGTGTATTCCCTAAGAATCTATTCTAGCTAGGAAGCCTATTAAATTCCTAGGAAAGTCATTGAAGTTTAAATTTATGTGCAGACTTATCCCATAAAATTGGGGTAATACACAAACATATTCAGTCATATTACTAAATCAACCAATATTATGAATTAATTGTGATCCTGTTGGAAGATTTACAATATAATTCAACATGCCATTAAAATCCCATTTCTCTCACTGCTGAGTAATGCAGACATGACTTATAACCTAACGTCTAATGGAACTTTAAAATAATATTATGTGCCACTCTAGATGGGAAATACACTATATTGAACCTGATCTCCTGTGGAGTAGACTTTTATTTTTTTTTTATTTTTTTTTTGGAGTAGACGTTTTAAGTGAATGTGGATGCAACACATTCTCTTCCCCTTAGTTTATTTATAAAATCATGATCAGAAGTTAAAACATCAAAATACTTTATTAAGTTCTTCTGAATAACTGAGTAGTTTAACTTGTTGTTTTGCTTCCTGAGTTTATTGCAGCAATATCACTTGCATGTTTGAATTTTTACCATCAGCAGTAATTTTACATGTGAAATAGATGCAGAGAGAATGTTCATTGTAGCTATATCGAACGGCATGTAATGTCGATCTATTTATAATTATAGGATTCAGAAGGAGTTTGCATTGAGATCCAAGACTTTCTGTAAGTTACAGAACTAAATATTGTACAATAATATGTGTAATATAAATGCTAATGAGTTTTGAATGCATATTCTGTACAAGATGTGGGGATACATGTGAATTCACTTAGTTCGCTCAATCAGGCTTTAGTATAAGAATTATTTTCTCCATTGTAGAAAAAAAAAATTGTGGGGACCAGCAGTTAGCGTAATGGCTATGTCACTGGACTCCCATGTAGTTGACCGCGGTTCGAGTCCCAGACCCGGCAGCTTAAACTCACGCCAGGCGCGTGTGCGTGCATGCCCAAGATTCCGAGAGGAGAATGGAGAAGAAGGGATTGCAGCGTGACCATACCCCCTGGGGGGTGATTTCTCACTTTCTATCTCTCTGTCTCTCTCTGTCTGTCTGGTGAGCACACGTGCCCTATAGCAAAATCCTCTCCAAAAAAAAAAAAAAAAAAGGAAAAAAAAAAAAAAGAAATTGTGATTGAAAAAATTAAATAAGTGATTTATCAACAAATAATTCGTAACCCATCACTGTCATTTATAACTCATCATTTATTTTTAAGTGGTTTGTAAGGCGTCATTGTATAGGAATAAAAAAAGAGCCGTCATCTAAATTTTTTGGTGTGGTTTATGTCCTGAAAATAGAGGAGACTGATCTTCACTAGTGATTTGGCTCAGAGATGTATAATCTACACAGACACAAGATTCAAAGTTGGGGGTAGGTAGATGGATTCTGCTTGTACTTAAATGAAGAGCAGAAGGGTCTAGAATATCCTCTGCACCCTATTCTGAATACTGGATAAAAGTAGTTCTTTCTTTTTTAGAATGTTTAAATGGATAAAATCTTCCCTATGCCTGCAACTAATAGACTGCTAATATCCAAATGAAAAGCAAGTTTGAAATATGCAAAGCAAATTATATAGCTTTGAAAGATATACATTATATAAATCCCCTCACATTTTTTTTTTTTAGAGAGGTTTTTGCTATAGGGTGCATGTGCTCATCAGAGAGACAGAAAGTGACAGAGAGACAGAAAGCAAGAAATCAACCCCCCAGGGGGATGACCACACTACAATCCGTTCTCCTCCATTCTCTTCAAAAGATTTTCAGCATGCACACACACGCACCCGGCATGAGTTCCAAGCCACAGGGTCCGGGACTCAAACCGTGGTTGATCATGTGGGAGTCCAGTGACGTCACCATTAGGCCATCTGCGGGTTCCCCCCCAAATTTTTTTAATGTGAGGTGAACACCAACTCCAAACTAACAGATAAAACATGAGAAGAAATGAAAAAAGACTGAGATGGGAGAAAAATTTAAAGAGAAAAAGAAAATGGGACCAGCAGATGGCATAACATGATGACATCACTGGACTCCCATGTAGTTGATTATGGTTCAAGTCCTGGACCGGGCAACTTAAAACTCATGCCAGGCATTTATGAGCCCCAAATCCCAAGAGGGCAGAGAAGAAGGGATTGTGGGGTGGCCATCCCTCTTGGATGGGGGGGGGAGGCGTCACTTATCTCTTTTTGTCTCTATGTCTCTCTCAGGCAAGTGTACACAAAAACTTTTATAGCCAAAACCTCTCAAAAAAAAAAAAAGACAATAAAAGTAAAATATCAAGAAGTAAAATTTTCAGAACAAAATGGTACACCAGAAATCCAAATCAATGATGCAAGATGTCCTTCAATAGGTAAATGAATTAAAAAAAACTGTCATACATTCTGACAATGAAATATTACTCAGTGCTAAAAGGAAATGATTGAGTAAGCTGTAAAAGACATAACATTAAATGCATACTACTAACCAAGGAAAAGACAATCTGAAAAGCTTACATACTGTGTGATTCCAACAACATGATGTTCTATAAAAGGCAGAAGTATAGACAGAGTGAAAAGGTCTGTGATTGCTAGACACTGGAGGACAGGGAGAGATGAACGGGCTGAGTCTAGAGGATTTTTAGGGTCATGGAACAATCTATGTACTTCTGTAATGGGGAGAACCTGCCACTAGACATTTGTCCAAAACCATCGAATGTCAACACCGAGACTGAACCCTCATGGAAACTGTGGACCCTGGGTGAAAATGACGTGTCAGCGTAGGTTCGTCAGTTGTAACGAATGTGCTCCTCTGTTGGGGCCTGTTGGTGAGGGCAGAGGACACGCATTGTGGGGGTCAGGTGGTAAGTGACAAACCTCTGTGCTTTCTGCTCTGTTAGGCTGTGAAACTAAAACTTCTCTAACAAATAAAGACTGTAAAAAAATCAATGAACAAAAGAGCGATTCGATATTCATTTCACCTCTCTTTTGTGAACACCAGTTCCTAAGAATATAAAGGAGTTAGTGATTATTGATCTATTTTAGGTTTTTGCTATAAGATACATGTACTAGGTGGAAAGAGGTAGAGAAAGACAGAGAAAAGGGAAAGTGAGAAACTACACCCTATTCTCCCCC
>NW_006160098.1:646529-674747 GCF_000334495.1 Tupaia belangeri chinensis | reverse complement strand
CCCCTCTCCCCCCCCCCCCCGGAAGAGAGGATGACCACACCTCAATCCCTTCTATTCCATATCCCTCTAGGGATGTGGAACACACATGCACACACACCTGGCATGTTTTTCAAACTGCTGGGCTTGGGTCTTGAACCACAGAGTGGTTCTATGTGAAATCCAGCACCTTAACCACCATGCCATCTGCTGACCAAAATGTGATCTTTTAAAAGACATATTCTGGAAGAGAACGAGAATCTAAGATTATGCATAACCCAGAAAGTGCACTACAATTTTGGAGAAGTTACAACCTGCTGTGTTGAATTAGAACTCAACATCACACACCCTTCCCTGACTATGTGCTTCTACTTTTGAGTAAATCATTACTGATTTTTTTCTTTACATGCTTTGTTGCCCCAATTTTAAAATTTTGCTTTTCTTGGAGCTGTTGATAGTTTCCGCAATTTGCTAAAATGTTCTTTTCTTCTTGTTTGTTTGTTTCTTCAAAAGGAAACAAACTTTCCCCACTTCTTGACCCCTCTGGAGTTGGGAAATATTTGGGAATATTCTTATTTTGTGGCAGAATGGTTCTTTGCAGGAGTTCAATATCGGTAGCCTTGAAACAGAAATTGGAATTACTCGTTATTGGACAGGGCTTTGACTGGAATGTCATATCTGAAGATTAAACCAGAAAACTATGGAACTAAAGTGGATCTCAAGTAAGCCAATAGAAGCTCTTGGAAAGATGGCCTGGCTCCATAAATAGTTCTGCCTGGCAGAGAGGATTAGAGAAGCTATATGAAAGAATTCGTACCATAAAATAACTTGGACTTTTCCAGCCCAGCACTGTAATCAGCAGAGATTGCAGAAGAGCAGTCACAACCAGGGGATGATCCTGAAATCTTTGAAGGAAGAAAGAAGAGACTGATCTTTGCTAGCAGATGATTTTTTAAATTTTTTTTGGAGAGGTTTTTGCTATAAGGCGCATGCACTCGCCAGACAGACAGAGAGAGACAGAGACAGAAAGCGAGAAATCACCCCCCAGGGGGGATGGTCACACCGCAATCCCTTCTCCTCCATTCTCCTCTTGGGATCCTGGGCACGCATGCACACGTGCCCGGCGTGAGTTCTAAGCCACCTGGTCTGGGATGCGAGCCGCAGTCGACTACGTGGGAGTCCAGCGACATAATCATTACGCTAACTACTGGTTCCCGCTCACAGCATACTAGGTAGGCAGGGCTGAATTGAGAAGGTTTGTGCGTGAATTGTGTGCTGGATGTTTGCTTTTCAACAGTTTGAGTAGTAGTTGACATGTAAATATTTTCTCAAAAACAAAACCATAGTGTCTCTGTTGATACAGCGTTACAAACAAAGTTATAACAAGTATTACAAACATTATCTTTAAAATTCAGTTTTTTGAAATTTTGGGAGTTGTTTATTCACTATCAAGAACGATGACGTATGAACAAAAATTTTTTGATATGTAAAGTAAATGTGGGAAAAACCTAAATACATAAGTGAGTGATAAAACAATTAATTAAGCTAAAAAAAACTTGCTTCTACTTGACTCACAAAGCAGTGAGTAATATTGAGTAGACAAATCTTCACAATAATTAGAAAAAGGGAATAATAACAATCACTCTTTTCCTCTACACACTGTATAGTAAGTGCCTTAAAAACATTCATTAACGTGTTTAATTCCTACAAGGGCACTTCAAGGTAGGTCTCAGACCATGGCGCACGCAACTCCACATCCTCATAAGCGAGTATCTCATCTGAACCTCACATGGAAGAAGGGGAGCATTAGCTTTCTAGGGTCTCTTACAAAGACTAACCCCATTCATGAAGGTTCCACCCTTGACCCAAATACTTTCTAAACATTTCACCTCCTAATACTATCACCTTGGGTATTAGGAGTTCAACGTATGAATTCTAAGGAATGCAAACATTAAGACCATAGCAATATTATTGATTGTTAAAAGTGATTTGGGGCCAGCAGTTGGCACAATGGCTATGCTGCTGGACTCCCATGTAGTTGACCGTGGTTCGAGTTCTGGACCTGGTTAGCTTAAACTCATGCTGGACATGAGTGCATGCATGCCCAAGATCCCAAGAGGAGAATGGAGGAGAAGGGATTGCGGCGTGGCCATCCCCAGCCAGGAATGATTTCTCACTTTCTGTCTCTCTGTCTCTCTCTTTCTGGTGAGTGCACGTGACCTATAGCAAAAACTTCTCCCAAAAAAAAAAAAAATAAATAAATAAAAAGATTAATATCTGCTGGTCCTTGATTTATAGAAATCTTTTCTTGAAGGCGTCCTAACCTTCTTAAGGACTTGAGAGTGGCATCAATAAAGACTAATGCTGATAAGACAGAAGTTACCACCAACTGTAACTCAATGTCTCTACAGTTTCATGAGGAAGCTGTTTTGCTACCCCCACAAAAAAAGTAAATTCAATGTTAGTATAATCTGAGAAGTGGGTAGTAAGAGACCCTTACTGAATGCAAAATGTGTATTAATAAAAAACATATTCCAGTTGGATTTAGCTGTCTCCATAAATGTGTCTTTGCCTTGGAAACAAAACCATTGTTACATTCCAACAATCAAGAGCAAGCAGGGTTCGGCATGAAATGGCTCTTCTTTCTTCCTTCTTTGTCCTTAACTTGTTCCCAAGCTTTCCAATAAACTTGGGAGTCTAGTCTGCCTTTCTGCCAATTTCTTCTTCATCCATATGTTCACCTAAAATATCCAAATAACAAAGAAGTATCAAGTTCAATAGAATTACGCTCAGATTCATTCATTCTTTCCACACCATGTATTAAATGTCACGTAAATGCATGACCACCTTCAAATGATTGCATGTGTGGACAAAATCAGTAATAAAAATTTATTTAAGAGGCATCCAGTTTATTTTCCATCATTTTTAGTGCAGTTGTATAGATTCTGAACTTATTCTTAGAATGAGATTTTTCATTTTAATTTAACCATCCTTTCTGTGGAAGTTATTTTTTTCCATTTTTACTCTTTTCCTCAAATATACCTGTCAAATGTGTAAGCTTGGATTAAGAAGTAGCTCACGGAATTGATGTTAGAATCAAATGAAGGTTCACTGTCAGAGGGTACCATTGCACAGAATGTATGCCAATCGTGTTTTGTTTTCTGTCTCCAGGTTCTCATTGGCCTGTGACTGGATAACAATTTAGATTTGTTAGATATCCTAAATCCATTCTTCATATAAATCAGAAAACTGAAGGCTAAAGTGGAATTCGTATTTCCTAAACCTTGGGGTGAGCCAAGGCCACAGCAGTAATGCAGTTCTCTGTGATGTTGGACTCACCTGAGAAGAGCTTTGGGTTTGCACCCAAGGTCTCTCTGCACAGCTGGGCACATACATATCTACTGTGGCCTGGGATGGCTGAGGCTGGGGGTGATCCTGGCATGAAGACCCTCTTAGGGTTACTGTGTGTGTATGAGTGAGTTTATGTCTGTCTATCTATCTATTATGGAACAAGTAAATAAATAAACTATGAAAAATTAAAATTTCCTAAATCTCAATCCAATGCTTTGTCAACAAACCATGCTGTTATGGAAAGACTTCCAAGCATAGCCCACTATTCCTTCTCTCACTGTCATGCCACATGGCATGGTATGGCACTTTGTCTCCTAGTTTTAAGTACTTGGTGGAAGATAATCTCACACTGATCACCTGTGCTTGTGGAATGTCCTCGGATGGAACTCCAGCTGTGGAAGCTGTGCCATGTTCTGCAAGGCAAGGCAGCTGGGAATGAGTACTAATTGAGACAGTGTGTTGCAACCCTTCACAAAAATGTTTCCTCATGAATATTCAAAGCAAATCTGGTCAAGAAACCATTCTATTCAAAAGTCAATACAATACAAAGCATTGGGTTGCAAAAAAAAAAAATGTGAATCTGAAAGCAATAATAATACAGCTCTGTTTTGTCAAACAGCAAGTATATCCTGGTATTTTACAAAGTACTTTTACATGGCTTATCTCATGAAACTTTTAAGGAAAACAAAAGTTAAGAAAGTTACTGACCTTGACTAGGATTACTCATCTAGTAAACAGTAGAGATAGAATTTAGATTCAAGTGGTCTGTGAATGCTTTTACATCCTAGTAAGACATTGCCCAGTTAGTGATTATGCAATAACAATTTATGACTCATTTAGTCTTATTTCTTCAACAGTGCTATCAAAATTTAGCATTCAAATGAATGGGCCATACACACACACAGACACACACACACACACACACATGTATATAAAATGCACTCACATAGACTCAGAACTAGAAAAACATCAAGTAGAGACTTTGAGAGCCCAAAGGGAGAAATCTCTGCAGGATCAATTAAATCATTGCTATAGATTTTCAAAAAACCTGTGCCAAATGGGATTCTGAAAAGAAGCTCGGTAACTGTTTGATATCAGTATTGAGAGACCTAGAGTCCTTTATTTTATTTTGTGTGTTTTAGAAAGACATTTTTGCTATAAGGCACATGTGCTTGCCAAGATACAGAGAGAAAGAAAACGAGAAATCACCCCGCAGGAGGATGGCCATACTGCAATCCCTTCTCCTCCATTCTCCTCTTAGGATTTTGGGCATGCACACATGCATGCTCGATATGAGTTTTAAACTCCTGGGTCCAGGACTTGAACTGCAGTCGACTACATGGTGTCCAGCAACAGAACCATTATGCCATCTGCTGGTCCCAAGACCTGAAGTCCTTTAATGAACATGCCATGATGAGAATCAGCCAGACCACTTACATTTCTATGAACCACACTTCAGTAGCATGCCATGATGATGAGATAACCACATTGCTGAGAAGAGTAATTCTTTGCTGTACCTATGTTTAATGGAAGACTTGGCTTTCATATTTTTCCAAGAGTTAAGTTGTAATTCTGGTGATCTGGAGATTGTACCCTGTCATAGCGGAGTTCTTCAGTGAAACAAATACCCACCTTAACATTTTATCACTTGAGCCCTTAATCAGAGTCTAAAATTCCAGTATGCAATGTTAAAAATCCTTCATGATGACCTAATCTTGAGAGAGTGAGGAGGATTCCGTATTTGCTGGTCTCTTCAATGGGCCATTTCTGACAGTTTTGATACTGCTTGAGATGAAATGAACTTTGATTAATCCAGTGTTACTGATTTCAATAAGCCATTTTTGGATCACTGATTTTCAATTAATAGTCATATTCTTAGTTATTGACTCTAAGTCAGAAATTACTAATTTTCATCCCAAATAGCAAAATACTTTTTCCACACTTCATATTGTGGAAAAACCTCTCAGTACTCATGAACATTTCTGTCAATTAAGAAATATTGTTAGCATGGTAAAGTAATGCATTCCACAAAGTTGCAATAACTCCTACTGTTCTGCATAGAGATATTATATTTGGGAAATGACGTGCTGTTTCAAAGTCATTTATTTTTCTTACAGTTTTCACAATCCTGTTGCTATGCACCCTTCTTTCTTCTATGTGTGTTTGCATCGCCATTTCTTCTGCACACCCACACTGTACTTCATGTTTAATGAGCATCGAGTTGGTCTCATTTGGAAAACCATTGCTACATAGTACAGAGGCAAAAGGAAATCTACTCCTGGAATAAGCTAAAGAATTGACACATTGTATAAAGTCCCTAGATTCCAATTTAAATTGAAACAGTAAGAAAGTATTACAGAAAGCATACCTTTCTGAGTTTCTTTTTTCCTGTTTCTTTTTCTGTTTTCACCTCATTGAATAAGAAAAACTGAATAATATTGGCTGTAGAAATATTTCCTAAAGAGAAAATCTTGTTTTCATTAGAGAGTAGTTTGTAGTAGGTCTATAATTAAAATTTTGAGCCAAAATTGCAGGACAGAGGATGAGGTGAATACTACATATTTCATGAAATGTGAAGACAAAAATAAAATGAAATAAAAACCTAAATTCTGTAGTATATTATGAAAGAAAAGAGGTACTGAACTGTATACCACACCAGCCTTTCTCGGTTCTCAATATCACTTCCTCATTACCTTATAGATCCACTAAAAAGTAGATTCCAAGGAATAAAATTCAAGAAAAATGTGCACTAAGTATTCTGGGGAAGACATTTTAGTCTAGTATGGAAGAGACAATTATGTTCATTTAGTGTGTCCAATATGGAGGCCATGGTTTAATGTGCAATTATAATGATAAAAAATAGTTTTTATTTTTTTCCCCATTATTCAGCTTATGTTCTATTTTAGCCTCATTCTATTTAGGGTAGCAATTAAATTTCAACGAGTTCTATTAGTTTTAGATTACATTAATCGTCTTTATGGTTTTCCCTTTTCTGTTCCTTAGATGGTGTTTAAGTTAGCAGTGAAAGATTTGGAGATTTGCATGGTGCCATGGTGTCATCTAGACTCTAGATTGTCATCGTTCCACATTGTCACTTGCTGAGACATTTTGTCCCATGTGGTCTTGGTGATTAATGGGGGGGGTCCCTTAACCCCTCCTCAAGGTCTCTAGCTTCCACAGATCTTTGTAGGAGGTGTTCTTCCCTCTCAGACACTTCATCATACAGCCTGTTGCTACTCCCACCACTGTTCTAGAATGAGTAAAGAATGCCTTAGTCTCTTTAAGCTGCTATAGCTACAGATTGAATAATTTATAAAAATGGAAATTTATTTCTTACAGTTCTGGATGCTGGGAAGTCAAAACTCAAGGCACCAGTAAATATGGTGTCTGGTGAGGGCAGCATGTGTCTGTGTTCAAGATGGTGCCTTCATGTCCAGTCATCACAAAGCAGCAGAGCAGAAGACTGGATCCACAGCCTTCAGCCCTGTCGTAAGGTTCTTACTTTCATCAATGATGACTCCATCGTCATAATTTAAGTACATCCTAAAGGCTGCACTTCTTGGGCCAGCCTACGCACAGTGGTTAATGCAGTTGGATCTTACATGGTCTACTGCGAAGTTTGGGTTCTGGAACCAGCAACTTGAAAAACACATCAGGAGCATGTGCATTGATTCCTAAAATACCAAAAGAAGGGATAGATGCAGGAGAAGCGATTGTGGTGTGACCATGCCCCATGGGAGCAAAATTTACTTGAAAAAAAAAAGTCCACTTCTTAATACCAACACATTTGCCATTAAGTTTCTTTTCTTTGTTTCTTCTTCTTCTTCTTTCTCCCTTCTTTCTTTCTTTTTCTTTCTTTCTTTCTTTCTTTCTTTCTTTCTTCCTTTCTTTCTCTTTCTCCCTTTCTTTTTTCTTTTCTCTTTCCTTTTCTTTCTTTTTTTCCTTTCTTTTCTTTCTTTTTATTTATATAATTTTTTAGAGGTTTTGCCTTAGGGCATGTGCACTAGCTGGGAGAGAGACAGAGAGAGTGAGAGGGAAAGCAAGAAATCACCCCCGGAGGTGGGGGTGGGGGATGGCCACACTGCAATCCCTTCTCTTCTACTTCCCTCCTGAGATCTAGGGCATGCATACACATGTGCCTGGTGAGTTTCAAGCTACCAGCTCTAGGAGTTGAACTGTGGTCAGCCATGTGGGAGTATAGCGATGTAACCACTACGCCATCTGCTGACCCTGCCATTAAGTTTCAACACAGATTTTACAGAACACATTCAGATCTTAGCAAAGAGTCTCTGAACCTATCTGATGAATCTTCCTGGATACCATTCATGACTGCATTCATTCACTGTCAGGCTGACTGCCTTCTCAGTTATACCCATGAAGTGAAGACCTCGTTTTCACTGTCATCAAAGCTCTTAGCCATCAAAGCTCTGAAGTTCCATCACTCCCAACCCATCCAATCAATGGAGCCTCTTACTAAGACAAATTTAAAAATATTCTAAAGTCTTCCTTCTCTAGAAATTCTTTATTTTATACTAGAGATAATAATCTTTGTTTATTTGCATAAAAGGAAGAAAAGATAAATAACACATAATCCTGTTGTCTACGGTTTTACACTCTATGGTCTTAGAGCCTTAGATTGCTACATTCTGTAGCAGGATTTTTGAATGCAGAACCCTTTTCTTATAAAACATTAAGGCATTCTTTGCTTTGGTTGACCTTGACACTAAAGACACAGATACCGCAGCATAGTTTAATTGGAAAGAGACGTCATGTCAAAATAAATTACCAGAGCAAAAGTATATTGATTAATGCGTTAAAATACTGCAATATCACATAAATAGCTACATGGTGTGATAAGTACTAGAGAATGTTGTGAGGACATAGAGAAGAAAGCGATATTGGCCAAGTATTTTTTTTAGTTCTTTTTGTTGTGTTTCGTAATAAGAATAGATTAAATACTTCCCCTCTGACCTCCCATCCATACAGAGTTTCTCATAGGACATGTCCGTGGTTTTGAATTATAGTGTGTATGAAGATGTGCACATCTGTTTTCTTATTTAGGTATTCATTTTTTTTGAATGCATGCACAAGACTTTTGAGTCAGATTCTCATTAGTCACTTAGGAGCTAATATTAATCACGTGATTCCTAACAGCATAATTATTTACTCAAGGAAGACACAACACAGTTAGGTCAAGTGTTTTTACATAGAGAAATACTGGGAAAGAAAATACTTATACAGAGAAAAGAGGCAGCTGTTCCACTTACACTAGTAGAAAGAAAAAAAAAAAGAGGAAATAAGCTTGTATTCCTTAGAGATGTGATGGAAAATATCCTATATTCTGGGTTAATTCTGAGGAAGCTGGATCAGGGTTCAGATTCTAGCCTGTCCACTTGAAAAAAGCTCCTGGGGCAAATGTCCATCCCAGATCTGACAAGACGGAGAGTTGAAGGAAAAGAACAGCAGCGTGACCAGCTCCCTGTACCCTCACGCCTGCCCACCTTTGGCATTGAAAACAAATAAAACAAACAAAAAGATCTTACATACTCATTCTAACACTTTGGAATATAAATAAATCAGAGGCAGGATCATTTCAGTGTTTCTCGTTTTACAACTTAGATAGGTTTCCAAACTTCTAGGCATCCTCAGTCCATGAAATTTAAGCGCGTAGCTCTGGCGTTGGCAGTTCTTGAGTTTCCACAGCTGTACAATTGTAAATTATTTTATTTTCTGGCTTAATTTTTGTCCAGGATCCAAATTTTCCATGACATTTCATTTTAAAAAAGTAAATAAATGAGATACACACAGTTGCGTAGTAACGCTAAGGTATAGTTTCTACATCAAACATCTTCAATTCAAATACACAGAAGATATGTAATTACTTTTCATATTCACAGTTCATTCCATTCAAGCATAAAATGGCCCAACTTTCACAAATATCCATGATAATGAGCTAAAATTTATTTCTTAAGAATTTATAAGCAAAATCCTTTGTATTTGTCTGTCCAGTGACTGTTTCTGGCCTTATATCCAGCTTAATCCAATAGTTAATTTAACCCAGCTGTAAAAGAATTGTAGAAAACCAGAGATTATTTCCTTTTAGAAGACTGAGGAAGAAATATGGCAAAACTAATTTGATCTGACTTCTTCCTGTACCTAACTCACATATAAACTTTATAAATAAAACAGCATATTTGCTAAAAAAAAAAAAAGTTAAAGTGCAAAAACAGAATAAAATTAGATTTCTAATCCTTTGATTAATCACACCAGAAATATTTTGATCAGAGACTTGCATGGTCACTGTTAACACAGACTTATATGTTGTTTTTAAAAAGTTTCCCCTTTTTGATGACAAAAAAAGGATCTCATTTTATTTTAACTTACTTATTCAATTATCTACTGTTTCAGGACCATTCAAAGACAAAATATAAGTAGTTTCTTTATGAATATATTTTTTTTAGAAGTTTTTTCGCTATAGGGCACATGCGTTCTCCTCTCAGGATCTTGGGCACGCACGCCCAAGTGCCCAACGTGAGTTTAAGCCACCGGGTCTGGGACTCAAACCACGACTGACTACATGGGAAATCCAGCAACATAGCCATTACGCTAACTACTAATCCCATTTTAAAAAAAAACTTGACAAATTATAGGTGCTTGATTTTAAAATGGGAATAGTTATTGTTTATTAAATTTACTTTGGGGGACCAGCAGGTGGCATGATGGTTAAAGCACTGAATTCCTACATGGCAGACTGCACTTCAAGTCCTAGACCCAGTAGCTTGAAAAATCATGCTGGGCTTGTGTGCGTGCTTGTCTACAGTTCTGAGTGGAGAAAGCGGGGAAAGGAACTGCGGTGTGACCATCCCGCTAGGTGGTGTTCTCTTAGTTTCTCTCCGCCTGTCTTTGTCTCTATCTGGCAAGCACATTTGCCCTATAGAGGAAAAAAAATAAGAAAAAGAAAAGAAAGAAAAAAATTTCAACTCAAATAACATTGTAATCTTAAAAAGAAATAATTATTTCTTTGTCTTTACACAGATCCTGTAATTTGGTAGATAATACAGTGAAAAACGAAATGCTCTCTGTGACAACCATTATGAGATTATTCACTCACTGAGACAATAGTCAAATGTTCTGAATTAAACACTCGTTTTTAAGCTGACTTAAAAGAATTTTAATAAGTTTGCATTTGCATTGTGTAATTGCTCCTACATAACTTATAATACCTGACCCAACTCACCAGACTATTGTATAAATGAGTAACAGCAGAGGCATTCAAAATCTAAGGAATCCTATTAATATAAAATGAAGGAAATCCATTACGCTAATAAACTTCCCCAGTGTTTCTAAATTGCCTCTTGACATTTTTATCATAACAATACGTGACTGTCTTTTTTGCTGCTAACTGTAAAGGTGTGATTCATCCGCTGACTGCTTTGTGTTCATTTATAATGTGTTCATTATATAAATATAACAGGGTATATTTAAAATCATCTGTACTTTCCTAAAGTGAATCTTGCTGAATGTTTGATCACAGGTGCATCAAATAGTTATATGTAAAGATACCTACTTATGCTAATTTTCTCAAATATATAAAGATGCTCTCATTGTGTAAGAGTCAATTAATTCCAATTCTCCCCTAGACTTTGTTTTCTTAGTCATGCTATTTTCAGTTTGTCTAATTTTGGTTATCTAGGAAATTCAAATTTCCAGAAGCAGCAAAAAGTGGGGATATACAGTTGTTTCTGAGACCATAACTAATTTCATATGAAGAGTGTGATTTTCATTCATACATAGTATCTTTTATGAAGCAAAGTGATAAAACATTTACCTACCAACCTCAGGAAAAATGGGCTTACATAAATTTGCTAGGATTGATCAGTCAGTTGATAAACACAAATTGCTTGGCAAAGACACTGTTAGCTGGAAGTGAGGGATAGGCAAACAGAGACTCCTTCCTGGACAATGTCACACGTGAGAAGAATTCCTTCAAGAAAACATCTGAGGATGGAGGTAAAAGACACAGAATAAGAAAAGACACAGGAAAAGGAAGCTTCGGGATTTCTGTATAATCATGAATATATATGTTTAATAGGATTCATGTAGGCAAGTGAGGAATGAAGCTGAATCATGGCACACCAAAATCACAGAGAAACTTTCATAACCTGGGGGAAACGTTTTGACTTTATCTCATAGACAATGGAGAGAGGATGACAACTTTTAACCATGAAGCATAGTGAAAGTTAATATAGAATATAGCATGAGACACTTTGGCAATGTGGAGGTTGGAAGAGTTGAGAAGATAATGCAATCATACAGTCTCAGGCCTGATCCATGGAATAGCATTGTGGTGAAAAAAATATGGGAAACAAGGCAGTTAAATGTGAAGGAGTCATTGACTAGTGGGAGAAGAGAAGGAAGAAGCAACAAAGCCAACTGCAGGTGGTAAATGATATCAAGTGTTAGAGAAAACTGAAGAATGGTATTTAAGGACAGCCATTCAAGACCAAATGGAGGAGACAATGTCCTGCAAGAGATCACATCTCATGCTTTTTATGAATCCATTCAGTTCTTCCTTTCTATTTTTACTTCTTTGACAATTGGGGAAACAAAATAACATAGAGGTTAAGTAATGGTGGTTGAAATCAGGCTAAAATGGTTGGAATAACATACATACCACTTCTAAATTCTAAATATATACAATGTGATAAATTATTAGGTTCTCTAAAGATCAGCTCTCTTAGTTATTAAGAGGAGAATACATACTTTTTTGTTATGTGATGCAAATGTGACAATATACATATGAGAGGACAATAAACAGCACCCAGCTCCAAAACTGCTAGTTTAATATCAAAAAGTCAGAAGCAAAGCTGAATTTAAGTACCTGTTCATTTTGGTGCCAAAAAATTGAAATCTATGCATAGCATTTTTGTAATAGGCATTTTCTGGTAATTTTATGAAGACCCCTCACTTAGTTGATCCTTGAGATGTCCTAAAAAAGAAAGAAAAGAAAAAAGAAGAACGGCTGACAACACTTTGAAGACTTTTGCAAAAATGCAAAATCATCCTGAAATGCATTCTTTACAAGAACTAGTGATGGAGAGAAGGAAAGAGGCCTGTGCTGTAGCAGAATGGAGGGGAAGTTTTTGTAAATATTTTGTCTTTTTAATTCAAGGAAACTTGGACCTATTTGTGACCTACTGTTATTTTGTTTTTTAAAGAAAATAAAAGCATTGAAAATAGGCATTGAAGATGCAAGAAATAAAGGAAGGGAAAATTGATAAGAAAATTGTAAGAGCTTTTTGGAACTGGATCTGTTATTGTGCATGATATAAGAAAAATCAACATGTTGATTTATATTTTTAAATATAGTTTTTTTAAAAATGGATTTAAAAAAATTATTTGTTTAATTTAATTTATTCATTCATTTATTTTAATTTGACCAGAGAGAGGGAAAGTGAGAAAGTAAGCCAGCAGGTATGGGACTTGAACCGTGATCAACTATGTGGGAATGTCCAGCACCTTGAACCACCGTGCCACCTGTTGGCCCCTATATTCTTGTTATCTCCATGAGGGTATCTGTCTTGGGCATGTTTATACTCTCGGTGTTTAGTCTAGACTATAATATTCTCAAACAAATGCTTGATGACTTACTAAAGGGATACAAAATTAGAAAACATAGACGTATTAGCCATCTTTTAAGTAGGAAGATAGTCTTTGATGTTACTGAGAAGAAATCAAATATATATATATATATATGGTTGGGCTTCAAAACTAAAGGTGTTTTTGTTTTATCAAGTAAAAGTTAAAAGTAAACACTTTCAGGGCAAACTTACATAGGTATGAACCCAGATCTAGAATTTATAAGCTATAGAATGTTAAGCAAATTAATCATTTCTAGGTACTTCTATATTTTCTCACATGTTGAAGAGAAAATAATATCTAATTTACAGAGTAGCTTTAAGGATTAAATGTGATAACAAAGGTATCTCACCAGCCCAACCTATCTCTCAGCGAGTATCACACCAATGGTTTCAGTTTTGTTGAGGAGTGTGTAGGCCACTGACTCACAGCGGGGACCCAAGAAGGTACTGAGGACTTGGGCACATCTATTCTGCTCCGTGACTCCAGAGAAGGGCTTTGAGAGACAAAGTCTTGTCATCATGGGCAGATCCAAGAATCTGAACTTAACAGTCTGACGTGCAAATCTGGCTTTGCCTTTGGACATTCACTTGCCTGTTTTCAGTTTACTCCTCTTTAAAATAACCCTAACAGCTAGTTCACAGAGTTTCTTTTAGGATGGGGTAGATCAGTGTGTGGAAAATATTTAGAATAGCATCTGACACTTAGCAAGCACGTGAATTTAAAGTATACTAGATGGAAGATTAGGGAAATGGAGATGAGGCATTTTCTTGAGAGAGTGTACAGGTAAAACAGAAAGCAGAGAAATGAAATGGATAGGGATGAGATGGAGCAGAAGAGAATTACAGCAAATGAACATAAAAACAGAAAAATGAACAGATATGTGAAGCTCATTATGAGACTGGCTAAAATAAATGTTTTAATTCTATAATGTGAAGTCACATTGGACACATATCATGAAATCCAGAATAAAATACAATTCCATTGGTCTGAAAATTACATTAAAATAAAAACGAAGCATGTTTTCCTTTTCTTTCTTTGTTTTTTGTTTTGTTTTGTTTTGTTTTGGTTTTTGTATCTCCTGTACTAGTTCACTCTTAATAGATTTTTAGGAGAAAAACAGTTCTTTTTGATTGATCTTTGATCTTCTTATTGACACCCATGATTAAGATACGTACTGTTAATGTAAAATTTGAAGAATTGACAACACATTTTTTTCTTTCAACATGTCTCAACTAGAGCTTGTGAATACTTTTACTGTATGACTTGAAACCTTGTATGTGGTGCATTCCAGTCAAATTTTAAAACATATATCTTTAATGTGAAATACTGTAAAGTTGAAATACTAAAATATGTGTGACTGCAGAGTCCTGTTTTCTATAAAAACACAGAGTTCAAGAAAGAGAAATTATCGTATTTTGTATTCTATTCTTATTCATATGGAAGGTATATGTGGTCTAAAAACACAAGGAGGAAGATGACAGAAAGAGGGTACAGGCTGTATTGGTAAGTCGGAGACCTAGGAAAGCCATGAATGTAGGTTTAGTTCAAGCATGACCAGAAAAACTGATGGTATTGTTGAGATTATTTTTTTAATTTATTTTTCATTTCATTTTCTTCCATACATTCAATCACATTATTATTTGTCTTGTAAAATGGAAATTTCAACAGGTGAACATTTCCTCCTAGTACTGTTGATCAAACTACAAAATATCTTTGAGATTTTAAGGCTAGCAAACTTGAGACCCAGGAAGAGCTGATGTTTCACTTTGAGTTCAAAATCAGGAAACAGCTAATGTTCTGCTGGGAAGATAGTCAGGAAAAATTCTCTTGGAGGGGTGTGTCTTTTCCCTCTATTGAGGGCTTTAACAGGTTGGAAGAGACCCACTTACACTAGCGAGGGCATTCACTTCTACTCATTCTAGCAACACACATGTCAGTCCCAACCAAACCAACTGTCAACATAACAACCAGAGTAATATTTGACTAAATATCTAGGTACCCCAAGGCTCAGTGAAGTTGACACATGACAATGACATCACACATGTACATTTTATACATATATAGACACACAAACATACATGTGATCTTCAGAAAGTTCATAGAAAATATGGATTATATGAAACTTCAAATTATGTTTGTACCGGGACCAGTAGATGGTGTAGCAGTTACATGACTGGATTCCTACATGGCCAACCATGGTTCAAGTCCTGGACCTGGTGGCTTGAAACTCATGTCAGGCACATGTGCATGCATGCCCAAGATCTCAGGAGGAGAATGAAGGAGAAGTTATTGTGACATGTCCATTCCCTCTGAGGGGTGATTTCTCACTTTCCCTCTCACTGTCTCTGTCTCTCTCTCTCTCCAGTACATGTGCCGTAAGGCAAAAAAACTCTAAAAAAAGAAAAAGAAAAAATAATTGTACCAAAATAACATAACACTTTAATTACATTTTCTACAAGCTTTGAAAAAATATACATGAATATATAATAAGTGTGTAAAATATGTATGTAATACACACACACACACACACTCAGAAGGAGAGTTGTGGGTACTTAAATCTTCAATGCCAATGTGTTTCTTCCATTTTATGTTGAGTCTTTGAAGTCTTTGAAGTCTGATGCGTCATAAAGTTTCTTAGATCATTCTTTGCTATTCTAATTGCCTTTATTCCTAGCTGTGACCCTTTATCATGAAGATTAATGCTGTCAGATTCCTTTTACTAACCATAGCTCTAGGCCAGAAAATGATATTACAACCTGGATATTAATGTAGGCATTTTCTATAAAAATTCTTAACAAGAAGTTTTATTTGAATGGTCAAAGAAAGGAAGAAGAGTTACTCTGGAGACTTACCAAGCAACACAAGCCAAAGAAAAATATAATGTGAAATTATACATTGTTTCTTTTTGGAATTTTATATATCCTTGTCCTCTAATTACTACAAAGAAATTGGATGGCAAATTGAGGAATATTTTATCTTAAAAGACATTTGGATATAAGAAATCTAAATGCCAGTGCAATTGAGAATTGAATCAGTCTAAACAATGGCAGCAGATGAAAGACTAAATCAGATACACATAACCACTGAATCTTGTTCTCTGAAAATGGGGGGGAATTTTTTTTTTTTTTTTGCATAAGAAAAAGTTGAAACTCCACAAACTATAATAGCTGGTAAAAAATATGACAATTGAGGCAATTGATTTTTACAGGTCTTTTTATAAAGATATTATTTCTTTATTTGCTAGAAGAGTGTGTGCACTCAAAGAGAGAGACAGGGAAAGCAAGAAAGCACCCTCATGTGGAATGGTCAAACCAGGATCCCTTCTCCTTTCAGGATTTGGGGCATGCACCTTGCACCCAGTGAGTTTTCAAGTCTTGGGTCTGAGATTCCGATCAAGCAGTCAGCTGTGTGGGATCCAGTCACCTTAACCACCACAACCCAAGATGGCCCCAACAAGATTACTTTTTACTAATTTTTTGAAGTATTTAAAGCATTCAAAGCACTGAAAGTGCCAAAATTAGTACAAAAATTCTTGACTCTGAAGACTCATCCAGCCGGGTTGGGGGGAACGGCATTCAATTGTTAAATTTCACATAAACTTTATAGAAGAAAATGTTGACAAAAATGCTGTGAGAACATTAGGGACGAAGAGTCAGTTTCTGCCTAGGACAATGTAAAAGTATTCCCAGAGGAGTCACATTTTATCTAGGTCTTGAAAGATAACTATTCATAGATGCTTTCCAGACGAAGAAGGGAGAGATACTCCAGGCAAAAAGCTTAAATGGGAAGACATGGAGAAGTGGCCAAGCAAAGAACTCTAGGGACCCACACTAGATTCAGTGGGTCTCCAGCACAGAGTGCACGGTTTGGAACTTCAGGAAAAGGTGGAAAAATCAGGGGAAGGCCCTAGGTAAGTGTAGCCTTTCAATCCACACTAAGCAATTCAGACTTCATCATGTGGTTAGATATGCTTAATACCTTCACTATGTTGATTTTTATATTAGCACATATTTTTTGCAAAAATAAAATCCGAATATCTAAGAAAACAAAAATCATCTGTTTCTAAAGCCAGTAGAGATAACTACTACTGAAAATATTTGGAGGCAATTTTTCCAGATTTTTTATTATCAACACAAAAATACAAGCACAAACACAAGCGCAAACAAGAATATAACCCATGAAGTGTTATGTCCCTTGTTTATTTATTTATTTTTTTTTGGAGAGGTTTTTGCTATAGGGCGCATGTGCTCGCCTGACAGACAGAGAGAGACAGAGAGATAGAAAGAGAGAAATCACCCCCCAAAGGGATGGCCACGCCACAATCCCTTCTCCTCCATTCTCCTCTTGGGATCTTGGGCATGCACGCACACGCACCCGGTGTGAGTTCAAGCCACCGGGTCCAGGACTCGAACTGTGGTCGACTACATGAGAGTCCAGCGACATAGCCATTATGCTAACTGCTGGTCCCTGTCTCTTGCTTTTTTGACTTATGCATACAGTGACTGTATTTCTCCAGATTAATATATAGAAGTTTAGATAATTACTTTTTAAGCGATACATGATATACATAGATGACACTTAGCTTATTCCTAACAGTGAAGACTTTTAACTAGAGCAATTACATTATGAAGTGTAATTTATAGAGCAATGATTTTGGCAAGACTATAGCAGCTCTACTTGAATGAGTGAAAAAGTGGGGGCAGAAGAGTCCATTTGGTTGCTATGAAAATATACTAGGTAAATGTTGGGAGTAATACAAAGACTGGGAAATTAAACAAGAGAAGCTAGATCTAAAAGATACATCAAAAGCAAAAGTCACTGTTTGAACCTAACTGAACATCAGAATTAGTGTGAGCGCGTAAAGTGTTAAAGAGAAAGACTATGTTGCTCAAACCCTCTAAATTCCAAAAGAAAGATGATGACAAGATTCATTTTGTGTGTGCGTATATTAGCAGTTTATTCTTTTTTATTACTGAGTACTAATTCTTACAAGCATCAATTATAAATAACTGTGTAATAGGCTGACACCTCCTCAACATCTGTGTCTTAACACTATCTCAGAGAAATAGAATTTCCGTTTAAGATGCATGTTTGTTGGGCTGACCCCACAGCACAGTGGTTAAGGGAGCTGGGTTCCACATAGCCATTTGTGGTTTGAATATAGACCCTGGTGATTTGAAAAACATGCAAAGGGGCCAACAGATGGTGTGATAGCTAAAGTGCTGGACTCCTACATGGCCAACTGAGGTTCAAGTCCCAGACCTGGCAGCTTGCTTTCTCACTCTCCCTCTCTCTCTCTCTCTGCCATTCTCTTGTCAAATTGAATAACAAATAAAAAAATAAAAATAAAAATAAAACAAAAAGACCAAATTCTTAATAAAAGCATGCCAGGTACACCCAGAATCCTGACAAGAAGGAAGAACTGAGGAAAAATGATGGTGGCATGCCCATGCCCCATTAAGGGGTGCATCCTCCTTCTGCCTCTCCCATGAACACAAGTGCTGTCTGAAAGTACAAAAGAAAATATATGTTTGTCTATGAATAATATAAACTCTGTAAGTCAGTTTTCAGAGTTTTGTTTTTTTGTTTTTATTTTATGGATTGTTTTTGAAGGATACAATATAGGTGTCCAATTAATCCTTATTAGACAGGGTTAAAAAATATATCTTCTACCAGTGTCAGTCAGATCATTGGTCAGTGGGGTTTTGCCTGACAAATGTCATTGTATGACATTCACGCTTAGGCCAGCTTTGGTTTGTTCCTTACAAAAAAGTCAGTTGACAAGCTAAAGGCACAGATATCCTAGTAACTAGCCTCCTTCAAGTGCATGGCAACAATTCTGCCACCAGTGTCGAGCTTGCATTTGCTCCTTGGAAAGAAAAGGTTATTCCTCACTTGTGGTAAATGTCACGTTCTTCCTCACCAGGGAGAGAGTAGGCTGCTGGATATTGTCGTATCCAAGTTCTGCTTTGAAAAGAAAAATTCCAACCCAGGTTCAAGCACAGGACCTCTTTGAAAAGGATTGAACTGCCTCCCTTCTTTACATCAAGGTGCAGTAGCCTATCTGCTTACTCGTTCATCAGACTGTGTCTATTGAAGGCTCTAAAGCAAATCTTCCGTTGAGCACAGTTAGTAAATTCAAAGAAGCATCTGTGCCTTCTGATCCATACACTCCCAACAACTAGCACGCAAGTAACTGCTTCCAGTATTTCCCCTCTAGTCATACCATCTTAATCTATTTACTGCTAAGAACTTGGCCTGGAGAGCTAGCCAAAGAGAAAACTTTGAAATAAGGAAGATCTAAATTTACCATTTACTTTTCTTCAAATACGTCCTCATTATTTTTCTCTTCCTGCAAATGTCAGAACACACCTGTCTATTTTCACACGTTTGTTCCAGGAGGAATTCTCTTCCTACCTTGGCTTCTTCTTCAGTGCTCTGCTCTGACCCAGTACCTTCATCAGCGTGTTACTTTTTTCTCCCTTCATCTTGTTATGAAAGATTCCCTTCTCTCCTTGAAAAACTCTTTTCCCCACTACTTCAGAACCACGGAACTAGCTATATCTGGAATAAATGCTTTTAAGATGCTCACTTACTAAATCTATTCTGCCATTTCGAAATGATGAGTGTGACTGGATTAAAAAATTTGAAGTAGGCCAGCCAGAAATATTTTTGCCAATCCAAGCCAATTTCCAACCATTTCTGACAACAGAATTGAGCGTTAGAGAAATTTAAAAAATAAACCTCTTAATACCCACTGTTGGCAGTGTGTGAATGCTAAGTGGGAATATGAGAAAAAATTTGTGATAATAATTCCACTCAAAATTGCTAACATGCTAGAATTAACTCCTAGAGTGTCACTAATCATATTTTTCCTAGACTGTGACCAAAAACAATATCTAAAGCAAAATCTTTCTGTATCATGGAAAATTATAACAAGATAAGCTTAGTTTTAAAATGTAGTTTGCCTAGCAATGGTGAACTAATTATATTTATTCTTTTATTATCAAAATATTGGAAGATAGGATGTTTCTACATGCACGGGCATATTAAATTGACTCGAAGACATGCATATAGTATTTATGGAGGGCCTCACTTATTCTAGGCCCTTTGATAAACACATAAAACAACACAAAAAAAGGAAAACAGGTCTGGGCAGTTTTATGTAAGTAGAAATATATGTGTCCCAACTAAAGCTTCACTAATATTTCTCTTAAGAATTTTCATAGATTTTCTCCTAAATCAGCACTCTAAGGACATTACTCATGTATTTTGAGACATGTTATCTATGTTGTTACTTTTGGGAAATTCTCTAGTAACAATCATTATTATGGCCATTATAATTCTGCATAGTTTTTTTTTTTTTCCAAACAAGTCATTAATATATTTGTCAAGCATAAAATCTTAAGTAAACTCACATAAAATCAGAAAAGACCCTGCGTCGACAAAGCAATCTAGAGAAAAATGAACAAAGCTAGAGGCCTTATGCTTCCTCACTTAAAATATATTACAAAGCTACAGTAATCACAACAGTGTGGTACCGGCATGGAGACAGACTTATAAACCAATGGAATGCAATAGAGAACTCAGAAATAAATCCACTCACATGTGGTCCTCTGATCCTCCAGAAGAGTTCCAATAATGCATGATAAGAAAAGGATAGTCTTGGGGCTGGTATGTGATGACTGTATGGCTGACTGCAGTTCAAGTCCCAGACTTGGAAGATTGCTTTCTCACTTTCTCCCTCTCTCTCTGTCCCTCTCTGGTCAAATTAAAATAAATAAATAAATTAATTAATTAATTAACTAACATAACTCTTAAAAAAAGGAAAAAGATAGTCTCTTAAACAAATGATGTGAAATAAAAAGAATATTTACATATTAAATTTGACCTTTACATTACACCCTACTCAAAAATCATTAAAGACTTAAACATATTAACTAAGACTATAAAACTACTAAAATAAAACACCTGAGGAAAGGCTTCATGACAATAACCTGAACAATGATGTTTTTTTATTAATATAACCCAAAAGCACAGCAATGAGACCAGCAGGTGGTGTAGTGGTTAAGGCTCTGAACTCCCACATGGCCATTCATGGTCAAGTCCCAGACATAGAAGCTCAAAACTCATGCATGGTGTGTGTGTGCATGCCCACAATTCCAGGAGGATGATAGAAGAGAAGGGATGACAGCATGGCTAGTCCCCTGGGAGGAGCATGATTTCTCACTTTCTGTCTCTCTGTCTTTCCAGTGAACACATGAGTGCTATAGCAAAAATCTCTCTCAAAAACAAACAAACAAACAAAAAACATATGTAATAAGAGAAAAACTAGATAAGCAGGATTGCATCAAACTAAAAAGTTTCTGCACAGAGAGCGTTAACAGAGATAGAGAGACAGAAAGTGAGATATCACCCCCCAAGGGGATGGTCACCCACAATCCGTTCTCCTCCATTCTCATCCCAGGATTTTGGGCACGCACACACACACCTGTCTTGCATGAGTTTTAAACTTCCAGGTCCGGAACTCAAACCACAGTCCATTATGTGGGAGTCCAGTGATGTAACCATCTGGTGGTCCCCAAAATCACTCTTCATAGGAACAAATTCACTGTCAGAATCCTCAAGTGATGCAGCACTATGGAAAACAAATTATGTAAATGTTTTTAAAACAGAATTAAAAAAAAAATGCTTCTACTTTGACTAGCAGGCATAAATGTAATTAAAGAGTGCTTTATATGAAACTATGTCCTGAAAAATGGTCAATTGCATTAATATTTAAAACATGTTGAACATCTAGGAATTTTGAAAATGATAAATACAAATTTTTCAAAGCTATTTTGTACAGTGTTGTGCTTAGAATTAACAATGCTCCACTGTACATCTGAACTTGTCTTAAAAGGTTAGGTCTTCTTTTGTTAAAAGGTTAGGTTTTATGTTTTACTTTTTAATACAAATTTAAAAAAAAATTAATAAAAATTTACACTTGAAGAATGGCTATTCTGTCAAATTCCAGATAATAATCAAGGGTCCCTAACTAGTTGCCTAAAAAATAAAATCCAGACTTCTTAAGGTCTTTCATCAATTTCTTGCTCAGCCCCCTTCATCACAAATATTCTACTTCAGCCAACATTCAGTCCTGATGGCGTACACGCATATCACAGCCTTTCTGAGTTACTGGACCGTTCTGTCTGTCTGTCTGTCTGTGTCTTCAAGAAAAGATAACAAGGCATGGACAATGACAAACCTGGACTTGACTCTATCCTCAGTTCTTTACTTGCCTCTTGACCTTGGACATCTTTAATTTTTCTGACCTTCAGATTTTCTCACTTCCAAACAGAGATAATGGCTGGTTTTTTAACTGTTTATCTCTTTTTTTTTTTTGGAGAGTTTTTTTTTTTCTATAGGGTGTGTGTACTTGCCAGAAAGACTTGCAACCAAAAGCATTCTTTTTTTTAGAGAGAGATTTCTGCAACAGGGTGCACATGTGCTCACTGGAGAGACAGAGACAGAGAGACAGAAAGCGAGAAACCAACTCCCTGGGGGGATGGCTACACCACAATCCTTCTTCATTCTCCCCTTGGGATCTTGAGTATACATGCACACATGCCTGGTGTGAGTTTAATCCACCAGGACTGGGACTCGAAGTGCAGTTATCTACATGGGAGTCCAGCGACATAGCCATTACGCTAACTGCTGGTCCCTTAACTGTTTATCTTAAGAGCAAAGATGTCTGGCTTACAGAAAGAACTCCATGATTCTTTATTTTATTTCCAACTCGAATTGCCAATCACTGAACACGAATGTCGGCTGAATGGAATTGACTCTTGGACATCCAAGTCCAAATGAAGAGGCATTTTGACTTCACATTTGTGCTGTGACCTCTCCCTTCCGAAGCTTATTCACTATCTTCCTTATCCAGGAGAGTAGGTGTGTAGTCCACTTCCCATGGTGCACTGCTTCGGAGATAGGCATCCTCTTCTTTTAGAGTCTAAGTTCCTTGCAAGTGATTATTATTCATCCTCGGTATCCTTGTTATTTCACACTGTGTTTTGTGTAGGGGATTTAAATATTTTGACAAATGTATTAGGTTGTAGTGACAAACCTAACTCTAAATATGTCAAATTTACCTACTTGTGTCTCTACACTAATCTGCTCTTGCATAGTTCTAGCAGAAATACCTGAGACTGGGTAATTTATGAAAGGAGAGGTTTACTTGACTGGCGATTATGGTGGCTGGGAAAATTCAAAGGCATCATAAAATGATAAAAGAAGTAATTCCAAGCAAAACAGAGTGTGGTTATATTCGTACAGTTCTGTCTGTCTGATTCTATCCCCTTATAAACATACCACTCAACTATGCGGGCCCTGCCCTAAGGCCTTACCTTTCAACATAGTAATTGGGTTGTGTGGAACCAGCAGATCATAGTAGTTAAGACACTGGACTTCCAAAGGGCTAATCAAGGTTCAAGTCCCAGACCTGGCAGCTTGAAAATCATACTGGACATGTGTCTGTGCATGCCCCAAATCCCAAGAGAAGAATGGAGAAGGGACTGCAGCATGGCCACCCGCCCAAGGAAGTTATTTCTTATTTTCTCTCTCTTTCTGTCTCTCTCCAGTGAGTGCATGTGCCCCATGACAAAACCTTTTTTAAAATAATATAACTGGGTTGAGTTTTAACCCTCTTAAGTTCATTACAATCAAATTTCAACACATGAAATTTGGGGAACCCTAGGACCATAACCGTTTCAAATAAGGAAGATTTTTCTAATTGAAGCAACATATTAAAGGCCAAATGCCTCACTAAATCTCATATGAAAACTTCAAGCTGTTTGAAAATTAGGTAACCTATTTTTCCCCTGTAGCAATAAATCTATGTCTCTACCACGGTTTCTATAATAAGGTTTCCACATGAACTCCTTGTTGAAAAGTTGTCTCCTAGGAAACAAATTTTAAATTATTTGCAAATGGAAAAGCTCCTTGAAGGTGCTTATGATTTAAAATTTCAGATATCCAAAAATAGTCACAAAAGATTTTTCTTTTAGTGTCCTGGAGAAAAGTAATCAAATGAAGTGATATTTAAGCCTTACATGTTTCTGAAAATTGCTCACAGAAAGTACAAGTCAACTTTTTAATTAACTCGTTTTCTACAGAATTTTCTCTTATGCCGATTTCAGTGCCGTGCGAAGATGGAATTAGCAACGATTTAAGAATATGGCTTGATTACTGTGGTTTTTGGTATGTGATGGCTCTTGTTTGTTTAGGAAAAAAATCATAAAACTGACACAAGGAATAAGAATAAGAATTTTTCCAAAATCAGTGGCATAATTTTAAAAGAAAGCAAGAGGAGAAAATGATAAGGGAACCAGCAGTTAGCGTAATGGCTATGTCGCTGGACTCCCACGTAGTCGACTGCGGTTCATGTCCTGGACCCGGTGGCTTAAAACTCACGCCGGGCGCGTGTGCGTGCGTGCGTGCCCAAGATCCCGAGAGGAGAATGGAGGAGAAGGGATTGCGGCGTGACCATCCCCCCTGGGGGGGATTTCTTGCTTTCTGTCTCTCTGTCTCTGTCTGTCTGGCAAGTGGACGTACCCTATAGCGAAGAACCTCTCCAAAATAAAAAAAAAAAGATAAAAAAAGTGCTTAGAAAGTGTACTGCTTAGAAAACATATATTATAAATTAATATTTAACTGTGAACTAATGTATATTAAAAGGAATTCAAAAAGTTGAAGAAAATGGAATTAAAATATGAGTTTATTTAGGTGCAGAAAAAGTTTAAATCAATGTGTAGCACTTTTTAAGAATTATATTATTTAACTTTATTAATTTATTGATTGATTTTAATTTGACCAGAGAGGGATAGAAAGAGAGAGAAATTGAGACATGGAAGGTGAAAAAGCAAGCTGCCAGGTCAGGAACTCTAATCATGGTTGGCCACATGAGAGTCCAGTGCCTTTAACCACCATGCCACTTGCCCGCCCCCATGTATAGCATTTTTCTAGCAGTAATTTTCCATAAACTTCTTCAAGACCCCTTGTACATATGATATATAATTATTTTTTTTAAAAGAATCATTTAATTTTATTTGTTCATTATTATGTTTTAATTTGACAAGAGTGAGACAAATAGAAAGTGAGAAAGCAAGCCACAAGGTCCAGGACTCGAACCATGTCAGCTATGTGAGAGTCCAGTGCTCTAACCACCATGCCACCTGTGAGTCCGCAATATATAATTCTTATGCTTAAGTAGAATCGCTTAGGTCCTACTCTTACTAGCTTATGCAAGGTGGTAGTCTTTTTCCTGATATTATCAACCAGTGTTTTTCTTTGCTCTACTGGCTGTCTTAAATTATTCATTACTCAGCATTCTTTAAAAGCATTAAATATTAGATTTCATATTATTTTTAAATGTCACTGTCATTATTCCTCTTTTTATGTTTTCTTTTCTCATCCAAAACAGTGGAGTGCCAGCATATTCAGATATTTGTTCTTTATTCCACCTGTAACTCTGCTCCTTCTAAACACCATTAATCTGCCCCATCCAGACGCAATTCTTACAGTAAAATGATTAATCGAAGATAATTTAAGTCACGCTACAGAGTAAGGCACAATTCATTCAGGAAACCATTAACTTCTACATAAATCTATTGTAAAGACTATAAACTAATATACAAGTTGAATTGAAAATCACTTATTTCTTTAAGGAGCTTATGAAACTCATAAGCACGAATGGCTAAGCAACTGGTTCTGTTCTAGGTTGATGGATGTTGTTTCTGTCAGCTTCCTCTCATTTCCGTGTTTGTTTTCTCCTGTTCTTTGGTTCGAGCGATGGTCCTAGTGTCAGGCTACCCCATCCTGGTCTTTTGTACTTGTCTCTATCGGCAGAACTCAGTACTTAACGTGCATATTTTCATCACATCCCTTTCTTTTTCTCCAGCTATTTCTATTCCTATTTGCTGTCTGCACAATCCATGCGGATGCTAGAAGAGCAACTTCTTCCAATTCCTAAAGAGTCCTACAAAAGCCGGGCCCTAAAATGTCTTCTTCAGTGTAAGGATGGATATGTTAAGAATTGTGTTTAGGGGGCCAGTAGGTGGCATGGTGGTTAAGATGCTGGAGCCCCACATGGCTGACGGTGATTTGAGTCCTAGACCTGGTGGCTTGCTTTCTCACTTTCCTCTCTCACTCTTTCTCTGCCTCTCTCTGGTAATATTAAAAAAGGAAATTAAATAAATATTTTTTTATATGTGTGTTGGAGGTAAAAGAGCATCGTTGAATGTATTCCCACTACTTCTTTTTCTGTAATCCAGTATAAAATGAGCTAAATGTATATTTTTTCTTAAGATCTTTTATTTATTAATTAATTTTTCAAGAAGTTTTTGCTATAGGGGGTATGGGCTCCCTAGAAAGACAGAGAGAGACAGAGAGACAGAAAGCAAGAAATCATCCCCCGGGGGGATGGCCACGCCGCAGTCCCTTCTCCTCCATTTTTCCTCTTGGGATCCTGGGCACACACACACACACACACACACACACACACACAGACATGTGCCTGGCATGTGTTGAAGTCACCAGGTCCAGGACTTGAACTGCGGTCGACTACATGGGAGTCCAGTGACATAGCCCTTATGCCATCTGCTGGTCCTAAGACTATTTATTTTTTGAGCAGGGCAGAGAGACCCCGACAGGTTTCTACCTTGCCACAATCCTCCTCCCACCCAGTGAGGATTACGCATGTGTTCAGGTCACCCAGGATCCAAACCTGGGCCTCCCACATGGCTCCAGTATCACACAGTGCCAGGTCACCCTTTGTGACAACACCACTGGGCTATCATTCACTCTTGCAACAAATACTGCTGGGTGCTCACTGTATGCCACACTTTGCATCAGATACTGAAACCAGACCATTAAATCAAATGGAAATCCTCATCTCCATGAAGCTCGGCTTCTAGTGATGAGGCTCAATTTCTAGGGGTGAAGTTAGACAATGACAATGCTTGAATAAGTATATAAAATATAGCAGAGAATGATGGGTGCTGTAGGAAAAAGTAGAGAAAGTTGATAGGTAGGCCTATGGTAGAAAGTGTTACAAATGATGGGACCAGCAGTTAGTGTAATGGCTATGTCGCTGGACTCCCAAGTAGTCAACTGCGGTTCGAGTCCCGGACCCAGTGGCTTAAAACTCACACCAGGCGCGTGTGCGTGTGTGCCCAAGATGCCAAGAGGAGAATGGAGGAGAAGGGATTGCTGTGTGACCTTTCCCCCTGGGCGGTGATTTCTCAGTTTCTATCTGTCTCTCTCTGTCTGTCCGGCGAGCACACACACCCTATAGCAAAAACCTCTCAAAAAAAAAGAAAGAAAAGAAAAAGAAAGAGTTACCAATGATAACAGACTGGGAAGAGAAATGCCCTAATCTTGCAGAAGCAAACTAAGGGTTACTTCTTACTGCTAATTACTTCACTGGATGTTTCTTCCCTGTGTTTTATGCCACGATACCTACTATCATGTATTAAGCAAAAAGCAGTGTGCTGACCCGAGGGATGGAAAACGGGGCAAGATTTTTGGCTCCTTTTAAACCCTAGTATAAAAGCAGTGTGCTGACCCGAGGGATGGAAAACTTGGCAAGATTTCTGTATTTAAAATAAGTTTACTATAGGTCCCAGCAGATGGTGTAATGCTTACATCACTGAACTCCCATACAGCTGACTGCAGTTTCAGTCCAGGAACCGGCAGATTAAAACTCAAGCCAAGTGTGTGTATGTGCGTGCCCAAGATGCCAGGAGGAGAATGGAGAAGGGATTGTGGTGCAGCTACTCCCCTCAGGAGGGTGAATGTTTTTACTTTCTGTCTCTCTTTCACTCTGTCTCTGGCAAGCACACGTGCCCTATAGCAAATTCTCTCTAAAAAATAATAAGATAAAGAAATATTTTTACTAAAGTAAAACATCACTCAATTAAGTCTGACAATGACCACATCAAAACAAACCCATCTGGGATATTTTTTCAAAATTCATATACATACAGTATGTGTGTGTGTGTGAGTGTGTGTGTATGTGTTTGTATGAATGGTCTTTAGAAAGCTCATGGAAAATGCATATTATGCAAAAACTAAGCATGGATTTTACATTTTTTTACAACAAAATGAACTTTTTTTTTTTTTTTTTTCTTTTGCTATAAGGCGTGTGTGTTCGCCAGACAGACAGAGAGAGACAGAGAGACAGAAAGCGAGAAATCAACCCCCAGAGGGGAT
>NW_006160098.1:638878-646039 GCF_000334495.1 Tupaia belangeri chinensis | reverse complement strand
TCATACACACACCTTCATCAGTCATTGGACATGGGCTGTTCAAGGCAGCATGAAACCTCAGGTTAGGTGACTCCAGGCGATCTTTGGAATCGCTGACAGCATCCCTAGCAGTGGGAGCTGGAGGTCTTTCCTTGAAGGGATGCATGCTACATCCATAGGTCCCCCACATTGAATCCTTACTCTTTCTTCACTCTGCCCTGCCCTATGGGATGGAAACTGTGCGGTCGGTGAGCAATGGTCAGTTAAATCCTTCACCCTCACCTGCACATCTCCGAGGACCTGCTCAAACAACTCAAACCATCACACAGGTCTTCTGTCAGTTGTTTCCCCAGAGCTGAGAGCCCCACCGCTGTGTTCATCCAGAAGAGTGGTCAGGATGCAGCTCTTCACAGAGAAGGGCAGGGCTCTCAGCTGCAGACACTTCAGGCTGTACTTAGGGCCCCCTTCAGAGATGCACTGGGATGGGAAATGCATGGGGCAGGCAGCCAGCCCTGCGATCTAGCACTTCTCAGTTCAAACAGAGTCTTGCATATTGTCATGTGGCAATATATGTCAAAGGGCCCTGGAATGTGTTTTATTTAACAACTTGCTAGCTTGATTTAGAATTTTTTACTACATAGACATATGGTGAAAGGTTCTCTATTTGTACTTTTATGCCAGATCAGGCAAAAAACTGCAGGCCTGTGCCAAAGAGTTTTACCTTTCTTTTTATTTCTCTCTTTCTTCTGTAAGATTATTTATTTCACTCTTCCATGAGCAAGAGAGACAAAGAGACAGCACCTCCAACAAGATCCCAGCACAATCATACAATCCCTAGCCAGCCCCAGACCATGGGCACACAGGTGCCCAACAAGCTCAGGAAGTCTGTGGATGCTATCCTGTATCTTCTCACACAGATCAGCCTCACAAAACATCCCATTTACAGCTGTACCACTGTGCTGTTCCTGAAAGACTATTAGACGATAATAGAATATTTAAAATTCTTTATTTCATTTGCAACCTGAGCTCCTTACTCTGGAGTTATCTATTAAGTGGAACAAAGGTAGGCTTTTGGCGCTTGCCTAGCAATGTTAAAGCAAAGGAAATAAGTCAACTTTCAAAGACATATTTAAGGGGCCAGGCGGTGTGGTGGTTAAGGCACTGGACTCTCACATGGCACATCACAGTTCAAGTCCCAGACCTGATGGTATGCTTTCTTTTCCTCTTTCTCTTCCTCTTTCTCTTCCTCTTTCTCTCTTTCTCTGTCTCTGCTCTCTCTTTCTCTTTCTCTTTTTCTCTTTCTCTGTCTCTCTAATGAGTGCACGTGCCCTGTAGAAAATGAAATAATACTAATAGGGACCAGCAGATGACATAATGGTTATATTGCTGGACTCCCACATAGTTGACCACAGTTCAAGTCCCGGACCTGGTGGCTTAAAACTCACATGGGACATGTGTAGGTTAACTTTATAAACCTTATTTATAAAGTTAAATAAAATAATTCTAATTCTTTAAAAAATTCAGCAATTGTGAAACTGAGAATAGGATGTGGAAATAAAAGAAATCATGCATTTGCTTGTTTGGATTCTGCTGTTGTTTTTGCTTTGTTTCTTGGATGATAGACAGCTTCATGGGTATCTTCTCAGAAGGAGAAAATGGGTGACCTAGAAAAGTGGGGAGATTGAGCACTCTAGGAATGGCACGAAGTCAGGGCTTTAAGAAAAATGAACACAGAGGGCCTTATAAGAGAAAAAGGTGATACATTGGACATTGTTGGGTTTCTATCCTTGACCTCCACCCCAGGGTTCCCCAGGACACTAGTCAACACTCCAAATAAACATGTACAATTGAAGTAAGAAATCTTCCACTCTCTGCAACTGGGAGGTTACTGATCCGCTTCTAAATGACTGGAATGGTATTACACAAAGACGGTATAATGACACTATACAGGGGGACCTCAGTCACAATAGGGTCAGGACTCCTGTAGAAAAAGAAAAGAACAGGAAGTGAACAGTGGTATACTAAATGCTGACGCTCTCAGTTGTCTTTTCCAGTAGGTTCCAGGTCTCTGCAAGCTCACTTCCCCCAGGACCTGGAAGTTCATCCCGTGAAGACCCCTTTGAGCAACAGAAGCCCAAAGTTGATTATGCTTGTGTGTGATGAGTGTGCATGGTGGGCCCTGGACTGTGTGGTGCTTCTCTATTCTGAAATATGTTCTTGCATTCTTCCCACTTACATCAAACACTTGGCGTTTACCCATCTTTAACCCTAAAAATGAACAGTTATTGGGTAAGTATTTGTACTTGGCAGTATACTAAGGAATCAATTAAACTTACATCTCACTGATTTCTCATAGTCATTTCATAAATAGGTACTATTTTATCTTAATAATTGAGGGAATGGGTTCTTAGAGGTTAAATAAATTATTCCATACCAGGTCATTAATAAATAACAGAGTTGGACTTGAACCAGTATGTCTGGTTCCAAACCTCATTCCATACCCTAAAATGCTTCAAATAATTTGAAAATATTTTCAGAAGGAACAGTTTCTAAGCCCTTCAAATTGTGTCAAATTGGTTACTCTCTTTATTACCACAGCTTTTCTCGGTCAGCTTCAAATTGTTTTCTAGAACCATTTTCTTACCTGCCCCATATCTAATCTCATAATTTGTTTTCTTATTCATTTGTTTGCTTATGCTCCACTATACCCCGTGATTCTGATATTTGATACCTGACTTCCTTGGACTGACATGAACGAGTAGAAAGGCTGTGAGGCGTTAGTCACGCTGTGTCGCTGGTGTCTGGAGAGACTCTTAGAAATGGCAAGTCTAGGCAGAGAAGGGACGGCGGGGGAGGTGGCCGTGACCCGCTCTGCCCCACCCCCCGGAGGGGACGGCGGGGGAGGTGGCCGTGACCCGCTCTGCCCCACCCCCACCCATAGGAGCACTTACATAGAACTCATACAACAGATGCAACAGAACCACTTGCTCTTGTTTCAAAGTAAGATTGAAATAACATTTTCAAATCGAATGTTACTGCTGAATATACAGGGACAAATTATTTCCATTGTTTTCCTCGGTTGGTTAGACAACATGTGTGGGCATATGTAAAAGTGAGAGAGAGAGCGAGTGAGAGAAGCTCCCTCCCCAGGGTCTGAACAAGCTACAATCCCCTTCCTCCAGTCCTACAGCTCCTCAGATCCTGGGTAGAAGAAAAGATACTTGGAAATAATCAGAAAATCCTTCACAGGGATATCAGAGATAAAAAACAGTGACACACAGAGATTGTGAAGTTATCAAAAAGCTATTTACCAGAGCTGAATAATATACATGTTCAGTTTTAAAGAGCCTATAAAAGGTCCATAAGAAAGAAATAAAAACATACCTAATGAAAGCATTTTACGAATGTAAAAAAACAAAACAACGGTTATCAAGGGAAGATTCTAAAGCTTTGATAGATAAATATAAAGGAGAGAAAGAGAAGGGTCAGATACAAAGGAAAACAGAAAATACAGAAATACCTTAAACATTCTGAAGATAAAATAAAGACATTTTTCAGACACAATTTAGAAAAATTGATCTCCTATATACCCTTTCTCAGGTAGCTTCTGAACAAAGCCTTATCAAAATGAAAGAAGATAAGTGAAAGATATGAGATATTGAAAAGAAGGGATACATCCAAGAAAGAAAGGAAATTTTCAGAGTGAAGATGAATGGGAGACCCCATGTTGGCAATTATACTTCGATGATGGAGGTGACAGTCCAGATGAATACAAGTCATTAAATATTTTCCAGGAGTTCTTTCTAAAGTAAATAAAATATGAAGAGTATCCCATGCATCTAAATATACTAAAGATGCTTTTGGTGAGCTATGGGAAATTTCTATTAAATGGAAAAATTGGGGACCAGCAGGTGTAATGGCTATGTCGCTGGACTCCCATGTGGTCAACCAGGGTTCGAGTCCCGGATCCAGTGGCTTGGACTCATGCCAGGTGTGTGTGCATGCATGCCCAAGATCCTGAGAGGAGAATGGAGAAGGGACTGCGGCATGCACTTCCCCCCTCCCCCGGGAGAGATTTCTCACTTTCTGTCTCTCCATCTCTCTCTCTGTCTTTCAGGAGAGCACATGTGTCCTATAGCAAAAAAATAAACCTCTCAAAAAAAAAAAAAAAAAAAAAAGGAAAAATTGGCCCTTCACTTCAAAGTGTTTTCAATCCAGAAAAGAAGTAGAGGAGCTAGATTAAATAAAAAATGAATTAATATATAGCATCATATTGACATGGCAAAAGAAATATAGCATCATATTGATATGGCAAAAGAAATAATAAACATAAAGGATAAATTAAAATAGTATGGAGAAGGGCCAGCAGGTGGCGTGGTGGTTAAGGGTGCTGGACTCTCATGTGGCTGACCGTGGTTCGAGTCCCAGACCTGGAGTCTTGCTTTCTCACTTTCTCTCTCTTTCTCTCTGTCTCTGTAAATATCTAAATAATAACAATAAATAAAGTTAAATAAAATAATTATTTTTTTTAAAATAGTATGGAGATGGAAATAAACAGCTACCCAAAAAAGAAATGAAAGACCCACATGCATTATCTGCCATATCTCACGGTAAAAGAATATGGTGCCCTTCTAAAAGGAAATTCATTTGCTAAAATCTTCTATAAGATTCCCAAAAGAATTTGCCCTGGTCTTTGAATAAATTCCTAAACAGCATCAAGCACGTTTTCTATGGTATTACCGTTACTAAAATAGATGTATAGAATACTGCTCAAATGAAGAAAAAGGTTTTCTTTTAGGGAAATTATCTCAATTTATTGGAAGCAATATAAAAATAATGGCATTATAACTTTAAAGTCAATGTTTAATTGATTAATTTCCTTATGTTCTTGAAGGTGAACAAGATATAAGCACTTTCCATTACTTCTTTTATTCACTCCATGCCCTAAAGAAAATATCATTTCAATCACTCTTCTCTCATTTCTTCTGTTCTACTACCCAAATTCAGGAGAAGGGAGATAGAAAGGGGAGAGTGTGCAAAATCTTGGAAAAATAAAAGAAAAAGATATACATATATGTGTGTGTGTGTGTGTTTGTAGATATATCACATTTTAAAGATTATAAGACAAATAGATTACTTAGTTGTAGTATCACAGAAATTGTTTCTACAAATAATTATATAACAATTATCCTCTAAAAGAGGATATCATAGTATTGACATTTACCAAATCAGAAACATTACAAAATAATAATTAAGACACAGACCTCCCACTAGAACTAAGGAGATAATGGAGTTTTGTTTTTCTTAATAAGTGAGAGATACATGATTATACACACACACACACACACACACACACACACACACACAATCAGAGGAGCATACAATCACACACACATATATGTATATACACACACACACACACACACACACACACATATATATATATATATGTATACCATAAAACAGCTAGAAATTAATAAACAAACACATTTAATGAAAGAAACTATTTAATGACAGGTTTCTTTTTACAGAGATTGCTCATAATCCTGCCAGTCTAACGATAGTGTTCTTTTTACCCAAATTCAAATTAATGATTAGAACATGTCTCGTATTTGCCAAGAAAGGACTCAAATTTCGCACACGTTCCTCAAAAGGTATCTACTAACTGAAACATTTTAAGTCATGGGGAAACTCAAGCTCTCTGTGACTATCAGCTCTTAGCTATCCTTCCAGATTTTCTAAATAATTGAATAGCAAATGGTAAAGGGAAAATTTGCACCGAGGCCAAATTTCTTCTTTGTACAATATTTTTAGAGTTGTAAGAAGAAAAATTAGGAAAGAAGAGACTAGGTCTTTTCAAAAGACAGCACTCCTGCCAAAGAATTTTAGGAGGAAGTACTTGTTATTTGTTTTTCTCACATGGAAAGCAATAAAAAAGGACCGAAGATTAATACAGACATCCACAATCATTCCGTTCCCAAGTAATAACAGCGAGATTTAGGCAAGCGCACCAAACAGAGTTTCTGAGTTTCAAAGTGCCCCCATGTGGCAAAAAGCCATCATTACCTTCTCTTCATCTCGTTTTATTTGCTTACAAGCGTCCCTGGTACCTTGAGATTTATGAAAATCTCTGACGAATGCTGCTCAATTAATCATGCCAACAAAATGATTGTAATTTATTAGGCACTCGGTTGTATTTGGTGGCACCATGGATAGACGTGAGCTAAGACTGAAACAAACATTATTTGGTTTAATCCCTGTATTCCCAATGTACGGGATAGCTCCTGGCACAAAGCAAAAGCTAATCTTTTTTTTGCATTAGCAGAATTATTGTTCATTAATATGTAAGCTAGAAATGTAGACAGCATTCACTCTTTCTCTTCACCGTCGGTGTCCAGCAACCCAGTTCTGTTGACTGCAGTTCTGAAATCTCGCTAGAAGCCAGATTTACTCCATTTTCCACCCGTGTCCAGACCCACAGGATCCTTTCTCTGGATATTGGCAAAGGCCCCTAACTGGCAACTGGTCCAGTCTGACCCAGCATTGGGTACTAGCAGAGGGAGCCTAAAACCAAAACGTTAGATCTGTTCTCTTTCCTCTTTGTCCTTAAAATTGTGGAGAGGTGGGATTTCCCATTTGCTAGAGTGAGGGGGTACCTCTATCTTCTCTACAGATGAAAAGGAAAGGGGAAACTGTTCAAAAACAAAGACTGGAGAACATAAAAGTATTAAAAATTGTAATGGACACGAGAGACAAAGTGAAAAGAGAGGGTGAGAGGGGAAGAGCATAGAAAATTTGGGGGGGAAATGGAGAGGTAAGACACTTGTGGGACACAGATAAGGTTCATTATCTGTTGACAAGGATGTGCATGGTGGTCTCGGCTGGGCTGGACTGAGGTGTATATCATGCTGGGTAAAGTCTCTTCACAATCTAAATGCTGTAGAGTGATTTAATGTATGAATAATAATAATAAATATTTAAATAAAATAAAAAGACATTACAGGAATCTAGAAAATCGAATGGTAAGAAACTTAAGTGATATCTTTTCAGTCGCTGTCAATGCATAATATTGTTGCTATTTGTTTTGGTGAGCATTATCTGAAATAATTAAAAGAATAACACATGATTTAATTAACATTTCTGGTTCTTATTTACATTTTCTCTTCATGAAAGAGAGAGGGA
>NW_006160098.1:604425-638852 GCF_000334495.1 Tupaia belangeri chinensis | reverse complement strand
ATTTTTGACATGGACGCACTGTGTGGCCACCCTTCTGCCCTGGCTTCCTAATTTAGCTAGGATGACAGCTGTCTTCTGCACTGTGGATGCCCAGGTTGGCTCTGGAGTTGAACTCATCCCTCCCAGTAAGAATTTCGAGTCTCTGAAGCAGTTGCGTAACCTATAACCACTAGAACTGGGCACCTATTCCCATTTGTAAAAAGTTTGCTAATCTTAATATATTTGCCTATGTTTTCATCAGATACTACTTCAATTTTTTAAAAATACATAAATATACTATGTTGTATTTAAATCTTTAAAACCCAGGTTAGCAAGAATGTATTAAAAATTAATGACTCTTTGTTAGACTAAAATTATTACTAACAATAAAAATTTAAAGCTAGAGTTTTATGTGCCTTTTCATATTCCATTATCATTAAAATAAATTGAAGACAGTTTTGAGCTAGAAGTTTCTCAGTACTAATTAAATTTATTCAGATTTTATCCATGAAGAATAAAAGGAGGGCTATGTATTTAACACTGAGAATTCAGAATATCTATCTTTTAAAAATTATTAATTTAATTTTATTTATTCATTCATTTTTTAAAATTTGACCAGAGAGAGAGAGAGAGAGAAAGAAAGAAAGTGAGAAAGCAAGCCACCAGGTCCGGGACTCGAACTGTGGTTGGCCATGTGGGAGTGTCCCATCAGCTGGTCCCAGAATATATATGTATCTTTTGAAACAGTCTGTTCAAACTCATTTTGTCAAAATTGTGAATGATTTCTTAGTTTTAAATAGATGTGGTGAGAATTGAGAACTGAGTAACGAGAAAAGAGAATTTTTTCCATTGCAATCACATAAAATGTAAATTCTTATCATTTTAGTTATTCTTTCTCTGCTCTCTGTTCTTTAGCTAATCTGTAGTTATTCTACAAAGATTGGAATAAAATGAAACCCAGCAAATTAGAGCCAGGGTCTATCTATGCTGTCATTAGTATGACATTAAAAATCAATGGATTATAAGAATTCTCATATTAACATACCAGTGCTACATTACGGGCAAGCACGCTGATTGACAGCCGGCTGTGAACTGGCAGTTTTTATTCTCTGCGTTTCAATAGGAATGTAAAAATTGGCTTGACTCTCAATGAGCTTTCAATCTTAAGAATATAGGAATAGAATCCTCTAGTAAGGAATAGTGTATGGAGTAAACTGAGTTGTTTTGTGTCTTAATATGGAAAAAAATGTTGGTAATTAAGAACTTCTTAAGCAAAAATTTAATATGGCTGTTTAAAATGTATATTCCATTAAATATCAATTTTTTTTACAAGCAGTGATTTTTATTCATTAATAAACTACAAGTCTATTTCCAGATGATTCTTTCCCATGTATCCTTCATCTGCTTTACTTAGTAAGTAAAGCCAGAAAGGCAAGGCTTCAACCAGTCTTCAGATTCCATTAAATATCAATTTTTTTTACAAGCAGTGATTTTTATTCATTAATAAACTACAAGTCTATTTCCAGATGATTCTTTCCCATGTATCCTTCATCTGCTTTACTTAGTAAGTAAAACCTGATAAGGCAAAGCTTCAACAAGTCTTCAGACTCTGACCCTTCTTCCTCTGGACTGATCTGGGAGTAACAAAGTTTGTAAGTCTCGTCAGATGCAACCTCATAAAGCCAATCACAAAGGTTGTTCTTCTTATGGTATTTCTTGGTGAGGTATTTCAAGTACCTTTTTAGAGCACTGTGTCTCAGAAACAACTGTTATTTTATCCTTTTTATTAAATTAACTTATTATCGTCATAATCGGGTTTATATTACATTGAATCTTTTTTTTTTTTTTTCTGGAGAGGTTTTCGCTATAGGGCGCGTGCACTCGCCAGAAAGACAGAGAGAGACAGAGAGACAGAAAGTGAGAAATCACCCCCCAGGGGGGATGGTCACGCCGCAATCCCTTCTCCTCCATTCTCCTCTTGGGATCTTGGGCACGCATGCACACGCGCCTGGTGTGAGTTCTAAGCCACCGGGTCCGGGATGTGAACTGTGGTCGACTATGTGGGAGTCCAGCGACATAGCCATTATGCTAACTGCTGGTTCCCTATATTACACTGAATCTTGAGAACAATGTGAACAACATTTGTGAACAATGTGAACAACAACAAATGTGAACAACATTTCTGAGGTTGCCAGTTTTCCCAGTTGACTTTAACCTTTTCTTGCAGAAACTGTTCAGAATTTCCAGAGTCAAAAATTCCATCTTCTCCTGGATGAGTAAGGTCCAAATTAAACTTCCAAGTTGACCTCTTAGGCTGCTTGTCTTTGGGCACCATCTTGGCAGCCAGCAATGGGATCAGAAAGTAAATACCAATTGTAGCAATGGATATAGAAACCTAATTCCTTGGCTTTAATGTATCCCCCCAAATACTAATATGAACAAAAACCCTGTAAGTTAAAGTTTTAAAGTTACAGAGATTGTATCTCAGAGACGCAGTCAATAGTGTACTGACCTGCAGTGCTGGAAGCCACATGGTCAACCCAAGCTGGTCTGAAAACACACTAGCACTTGAAAGATTGCCTCAAAATCTGATGAGGCGGAGGGCTAGGGGATGGGAGTGGCAGTATGACAAGGCTCTATTGAAGGTGCTTTTCTCTCTCTCGCTTGCTTCCTCTCATGTATGTGCACAGGTATGCGTATTCCCTATCATGCATAAAAACGATTTTGAATAATGAATAAAAAATGATTGATGACTGCAACTCTGACCAAAGAGAATCCTTCTGTGAAAATAAGTACACTTACACATCTCCTGACACAATGTGTTTGTGAATGATTCTATTGTGCAACCTCTAATCTTCGCCCTGAGGCCCAAGTTGTCTTCTCTAGTTTCTCTAACGTATCCTTGGCTAAGTACAAATAGCACGATGTCATTGTGCTACGTCCCCCGAGTAGTTCTCTGTTCACTGCAGAGAATGGCCAGAGCTCTTTGTTTACCTTCTGATCTCACTCCTGCTTGTCTCTCTGGCCAGATTTTCCTGTCCCTCCTCCCTCTCAATGATTTTACCAGTGAAAATCGGTTCTTTCCAGTTACCCAGACAAAACCTGATGCTTCATGCCCCTTTGCATTTACTCACGTTGGTTTATCTCCCTGGAACCCACCACACACACACACACACACACACACACACACACACACACACACACACACACACACACACACACACACACACACACACACACACTACTTTTAGATTCTTTTAGCCTCCTTTCTGCCATACCTAATTAATTTGTCATCCCTAGATTCTCCAAACTTTTCATAACCTCCTACCCCAGGTTATAGATCATCACACCAACAATGTGTGTGCAGTTCTTACCCATAATTCTACTGTGGCAATTGTAATGAATTCATTTTGCTCATTTTTTAAATCTCATCAAGCAGACTATGAGCACCTTGAGATCAGGCTCTGCATCATCAACATTAGATAAACACCCTGACACACCATGGACTCTAAATAAATGTTTGATAAGATAGCAGAGTGCAAAGATGGGACCAAAAAACCACACAGGGGCTCATGCATCAAAACTAAGCAGGAACTTTAGTTCTTAGGAAAATTGATTCTGTGATTGGAGTGTCAACCCATGAGGATGACATCAGAAGGTGAAGATTCCTGTGAGTATTAAAGACGTGAAAGACACCATATTCATCATTTAATATGATTACTTCACTTTCGTGTTTTCTGGACTTCAGTCATTAGCATATTCTTTCATGCTTTTGCCATATTTGGCTAACTTGTATACATAATATTTACTTAATATTTTTATTTAAATTGACTCGCATTTTACCGGCTAATTTTAGTTAAACGGCAATTTTGTATCAACAGTAGATATAGAAAAGGCAATATTATGTTCCAAGCATACAAATTGCATTTAAAAATAAATATAATGGGAGTTTGGTTTTCGCTAATGGTACAGTAGGTAATTAGGACAAATCCTCCCACTGAGAACAAGGAAAGCTAAACAAGATATTTTTAAAAGTTTGTTCCAATCATTGGCAATCTCCCAAGGCAGGGAAGAATTTAAAAGGCAGGACTTGGGGAGAATATAGGAAACCAAAGAGATGGGTCTCATACTTAGAGTCACTTCCATTTCCTACAAGTGCTTGTTCTGAGATGCTTCAGAACCAAGCAGAGCTTTCATATTTGCACGTCTAAGGGGAAAAATAAACCAGAGTTTGCCAAAGAGGGGTTTCGATAGTCTGAAAGCTCTGCCTCTGGGAAAACTTTACCACTCTGCTCACTCCAGAGTACCAACCAACCCTTGTCTGACTGTGGGGCCTGCTTCCCTTCTCTGTGCACGTCCATCCTCATGTAAACCTCAACCCCTTCTTAAAAAGGCTCCTACTCTTTATTTTTCCCTATAACCCCAATTCCTGTTTTTAACTGGTTTACTGGTTGACCTTCACTGAAGATAATTTAGAATGATTACATTCACATTGCAGAAGTTTTCATTTTTCTTTTCAGAGATTTTTTTCCTATAGGACACATGTGCTTGCTGGAGACACAGAGATTTACTTAATATTTTTATTTAAATTGACTCGCATTTTACCGGCTAATTTTAGTTAAATGGCAATTTTGTATCAACAGTAGATATAGAAAAGGCAATATTATGTTCCAAGCATACAAATTGCATTTAAAAATAAATATAATGGGAGTTTGGTTTTCGCTAATGGTACAGTAGGTAATTAGGACAAATCCTCCCACTGAGAACAAGGAAAGCTAAACAAGATATTTTTAAAAGTTTGTTCCAATCATTGGCAATCTCCCAAGGCAGGGAAGAATTTAAAAGGCAGGACTTGGGGAGAATATAGGAAACCAAAGAGATGGGTCTCATACTTAGAGTCACTTCCATTTCCTACAAGTGCTTGTTCTGAGATGCTTCAGAACCAAGCAGAGCTTTCATATTTGCACGTCTAAGGGGAAAAATAAACCAGAGTTTGCCAAAGAGGGGTTTCGATAGTCTGAAAGCTCTGCCTCTGGGAAAACTTTACCACTCTGCTCACTCCAGAGTACCAACCAACACTTGTCTGACTGTGGGGCCTGCTTCCCTTCTCTGTGCACGTCCATCCTCATGTAAACCTCAACCCCTTCTTAAAAAGGCTCCTACTCTTTATTTTTCCCTATAACCCCAATTCCTGTTTTTAACTGGTTTACTGGTTGACCTTCACTGAAGATAATTTAGAATGATTACATTCACATTGCAGAAGTTTTCATTTTTCTTTTCAGAGATTTTTTTCCTATAGGACACATGTGCTTGCTGGAGACACAGAGACAGAAAACAAGAAATTACCCCTGGAGGTGGGGATTGAATGGCCACACTACCATTCCTTCTCCTCCATTCTCCTCTTGGAATTTTGGGCACACATGCACATATGCCCAGTGTGAGTTTGAAGCCTCCAGGTCTGGAGCTCAAACCACAGTTGGCTATGTGGAAGTCCAGTGATATAACCATTATGCCATCTGTGGTCACATCAGCTTTCATTCTAACAGAGTTTTATTATCATTTCTGTCAATCTACATAGAGTGGCCCACAACTGGGAGAGCATACCCAGTGGTACAGGATGGCCAGCCCATGGCCTCTCATTCAAGAGATGCAAAGTCTCATGCAGGAGGGAGATCCACCCCTGGAGAGAGCTGATCTGTCTTTGGAGCTTCCTTTAGCATTCTACTGAAGCATTCTGTTATATGGAAAGCCAGCCCAATGGGATTATAAGGGAGGTGAAAGTGCCCGTCTGTATGCATTTGTCCAGCTCATTGTGCCTGATGTCCAGTGAAGTGCGTTCCTGGATCACTTTTTTGGCTTCTTGCATTTCACAGGCACTGAACAGCTGTAGCAGTCCCTTTTCGTGGTGCAATGAATGGTCTGCCAGCTTGGGAATGCTTGAAGAATGCCTGTGGTGGCATCCACACAAATAAAGCAAACTGGTCCCCTTCCAAACATAGGCGGCGTCTGATATAGTCTATCTGCCTCTGGATTAGTGGCTCCCTACCCCTTTTTGATGCATCACTGTTCCATATGTAACCTGTGGGGCCAGAGTTACAAACACACCAGGCCTTCACTGCAAGCTGTTACAATGTCTGAATATTTTGAAGGGATTCCCCCAGGCTATTGTCACTTCCTATAAAGACTTTTGCCCGGCATGTTATATTTTCCGCTGAAACCACTCCATGACAACTTCGACGGGGGCTCTCTCCAGCCACTGGATGCATGCCTGTGCACTGGCCTCATCATTGCCAGGTCTCTGAAGGGGATGGAGGGGTATAGCCAGACATATGATAAATAGTGGCAGTCCTTAGTCTTGCTAAACTCATGAAGTCTTGTCACATGCCACCATAAAGATTTGCTCATAACATTCCATTGCCGTTGGTGCCGTGGTGGCATTCATAGCATAAATCCTTTGAAGGCTGCTCACCTATCTGTGCAGATGGCCAGGCGTCCTTTTTCCTTAGCAATCACAATCCTTGAAGCTCTTACTTATGCCCACCAGAGACTCTGCCCCTCACCGTCTTCCATCCAAATGGTGTCCATGATAGTTAAATGCTATAGCTCTCCAGGATGGGGGGATTTGCCCCCAACATGAACCACACATGTGCCCAGCATCATCTGGCACTGGAGGCATTCTCTACTCAATGGGTAAAAGAACCAGAACAGGAACCTCTGGTGAAGGTGCATCAGCGTTCACAAATATCAGCGCTCCTAAACGCTGTTGTAGCTGTAGCTTAAAAGACTAGCGGATCACTTACTGCATTGCTGCAGGTATGCTCCCCTACTTGGCTAGGATCATTGAACAGCTGAGCTCCTTGACTTATGGGACAAGCAGTTTAGCCACTGTGAGATGGGGAGAGCCATTCTTACTGTGATCAAGACTTGTCCTATTATGGTCTCACTAGTTCTCAAAGCTTAAGAAGCAGCATTCATCGGCTGCTCAGTAGGACTGTATCAAGTCTCAGATCCCTTCTAAGCTTGTGAACAGAATCCAATGGGAAGTTGGGCTTTCCCCTGCCATTGCCAGGGTCTCTAGTCATACCCCTCCTGGATAATATTAGCCTCTAGTTCACAGAGCAGAGATTGATTTTAAATGGCCAAAGCCTTCACAGATCCCACAATGCTTTCAGTTGGACTGAACGTTTGTTGACAATCTCTTGTCCAATGCCATTGGAAATGAGTCTTCCTAAAGCAGAGTGAACAAATATAGAGTTGTCATACAGCTGTTTCCACTTTTATTACTGTGTGAGTATGTTTAGGGATATGGATTAAAATATATTTAATATTCACACATGTATTTGTATGTGTGCATGTATACACATTTAAATCTTATAAAGTTTAGGTCGAAATGATAAGGTCACTTACTTATACATACATACATATATGTTGTCTTATACACAATTTTAATTATATCTTAAGGTTGAAAATTAACATGTTAATTAACATTGTCATCTGTCATTGTACAAGTTGACTACATCTTATGTCTAAATCATAGTATACCATATAAAAAAGAAAACATAATAAAAAGGAGAAAACAAATAGGTAAATAATAATTGTGACCTTAAATTATATTTACCTCTCCTTATAAAAATCAATCATTGTTTAACTTCATATCTTTTTTTTTGGGGGGGGGAGAGGTTTTTGCTATAGGGCGCGTGCGCTCGCCAGATAGACAGAGAGAGACAGAGAGACAGAAAGCGAGAAATCCCCCCCCAAGGGGGATGGTCATGCCGCAATCTCTTCTCCTCCATTCGCCTCTCGGGATCTTGGGCACGCACGCACACGCGCCCAGCGTGAGTTTTAAGCCACCGGGTCCGGGACACGAACCACGGTCGACTACGTGGGAGTCCAGCGACATAGCCATTACGCTAACTGCTGGTTCCCCCTAACTTCATATCTTTTACTCAAAAAAAAAAAAAAAAAAATTGAAGCTTACTTTATCTTTACTTCTGCAGAATTTCCATTCTCCGGAGTCTAATTTTCTACTCTCATGCTGCCGTTTACCATGCTTTCAGGTTGATTTAAATAGAACAAGAATTTTTTATTGCAAGAAGAACTAGGATTTGTAATGTATATTATGCTAACCTTTAGATATTTACTTTAAATATTGTATGTTATTCTGCCCAATGAAGGAGACAAGAAACCAATAATATCATTGTGTGCTTTTGGAAATGGCAAAACTTTCTGGAAATGCTTTTTCCTAATTCTAGCCCCAGATTCAGAAAAAAATAAAATTATGTTACCTTTTAAACATAAATTATCTTTGGAGTTTCTCAGATGTCCACTGAGCAGCCATAAAGATCAGTTGACTGGACCAGTAGTTGGCTTAATGGCTTTCTGTCTCTCTCTGTCTTTCTGGTGAGCGCATGCACCCTAAAGAAAAAAACACTGAAAAGAAAAGATCGGTGGGCAAGACTGGCAACAGTGACCTAGCAGTAATACAGTGTTCTGTGTTGCTTGGTCCACATGGTGGCCCCAGGTTGATATTCAGACATCTCCCTACACAACGGTGCACACACTTGTGCTGTAATCTGGGCTCACAGAGAGTGGGGACGGATTGTGGTGTAAAGACCCTGTTTGGGGTACCTGTCTGTCTGTCTCTCTCTCTCTCCTGGAAGAAATAAAATTAAAATACACTTAAAAAAGATTAGTTTATAAAAGGAAAGAGTTTTTGTTTTGTTTTGTTTTGTTTTGTTTTTATGAGACACTCTTCAGATTTTAGCTCAAAACAATTCAAAATATCTTTTGGCTACCAAATACAAGAATTTTTTTTTAAATACCTGACAAATCAAGAAAGAGTAAGCCTTCTAGGTTAATTATACATAAGTAATGTTTTATTAATGTGTACCTGTTAGGTGATAATATACTTTTCAGATTGAAAATAGGCATACTTATCCATATCGAGATTCATATTATACCTAAAATTTGATGATAAAAATGGTTTTGTTTCTATATTTAATTGACTTCCAATAATAATATCCTTTATGCTATGAGAGAAAAGGAAGCACTAAGTCTTAGGAATGGTGTCAAGTCAGAAATGCTGTGTTGACTTCTGCAAGTCAGACTCTTCTGTTCACTTTTATGAGTCTATTTTCTTTTTTTTTAGTTTTTGCAATAGGGCTTGTGTGCTCACTGGAGAGAGACAGAGAAAGTAAGAGGGAAAGGGAAAAATCCCCCCACCCCCTCCAGGGAGGCATGGCCATGATACGATCCCTTTACCTCCATTCTCTTTCTGGGATTGTGGGACACATGCACATACACCAGGCATGATTTCCAAGCCGTCAGGTCTTGGGCTCAAACAGAAATCGACCATGGAGGAGTCCAGCGCCTTAACCATCACACCACTGGCTTGCCTTGCCGTGTTGGTTGATAGTAGTTCTCACTGCTTTTCAGAACCACAGAGAAAAGCTATCTGAGCATTCTTCAAGGGTACTGGGGTCCTCTCAAGTTCATTTTATATAGTCATGGTGGAAAGTGGACCCTGTGGATCCTATGGGAGTGGGTGCGATCTCTCATGATAAATGCACTGGAGCATTTCAATACCCCTAAGCCTTCAGGTGCTTTCCTCTAGGCAGTCCTGGCCTTTCAATGTCATTTAGTTTTCACGTTCAGTTTCATTGTTGGCTTCCTGTTTCAGCCAACCAACTAAACCGTTAGAGTCTTTTCTAACCCCTTGAGCTAGAACTTTGAATCCTGAATCTCCCATTATCAGTAAGTTTAGCCTGATCCAACTTTATATTTTCCCACTGTGGATCTCCTATCTATCTGCAAGATCCATTCTCACTCATTTTCCTCAGATTTCTGTTTGTGTAAACTGAAAAAAAAAAAAAATTACATAGTGTTTTATTGGTGTGTTTTCGGTGTACTGAATCTTCTTCTTTTTGATCACAATTTCAACGTCACTCTTGGTGGCCTGGTGGAAAGCGAGTCTAACAGTAAGTCTAGAAGGAATGGGAGGTCATCAGTGTCTTGTGAGATAAACCACCTCGGGGGAGGCCATTAAAGTTTCTGTAGGCAGGTATGAAAGTGTTTGTTTGTTTGTTTTCCCCTTGGAAAAGAAAACGTCCTAGAATTGAAAGATTTAATATCCTCAGCTTTATCGGGAGCTATTGTTCTAGTCCAGCTCTTAGAATTCATTCCTTCCTAATCAATGCCCTAACTTAATAAAAAAAAAAAATCCCCTGAGAATTTGGGAATTCTAGCTACATGGTAATTAAAGAACTTGCAGGTTGAAATTCTGGGTTTGATTTTCAGAAAAATTGACCTTACACTATAATAAACTCTGGTTTTCTTTTGGGAAGATATCAAAGTTTTCAAGTGTTCTATGTAGAACTTAGGCTGAAAATCCAAAGCCTTGAGCCTTTTATTTTACTGGTTTTTTTTTTTCTATATAGTGAGGGGCAACCAGCCAAGGCCATTACATGAGGAAACTTCACAAAGTTAATGAAAAATATGTATTATAAAAAAAAACTGTACATGAATTTCGAGAATTTTCACACCAAAATAAATTTATATTTTAATTCTGTTTTTCCATAAAACTTTTGTAGTCCTTTTATATTACTTAGTTTGTCTAAAATATTCTAAAGTAGCAAACACCTGAAACCTCACCTTCTGTAGATATTTGATTAGGACTACATCATATCAATATTTTGCATACCTTTATTGCTACAACATACAATAGTTAGTGCACTTTACCCTGTGAAATAGAGCTGTAAGTGACTTTAAATGAATCAGATTTGATCTAAAAAACTCCATAAAACTCAAAATCAGTTCATAAAGCTCATCTTTCTAATTTTATTCCACTAGTCCCACAAGAATTTGCATTAGTCTGAGTTTAACCAAAGAAGCATAACCAGTAGAAATGATATAATAAGAGATTTATTGGAAGGAATTGACTTATGCAGTCGTCAGGGCTGGCTAGACAAGCCCACGTCTGTGGAAAAGGCTGTCAGAAAGAACAGGCTAGAGCTCTTGTCACACGCTGAAATTACTACCCACAGGTGACATTTCATCTACAGGAAAGCCTCGATTCTTCTGTTTAAGGCATTGCAACAAATTAAATTGGATCCATTTAAATTACCTAGAATGTTTTCCTTTGTTTAAAGTCAACTGATGGTGACTTTCATCATGTCTACAAAACACCTTCAATGCAACACCTAGATTAGTGTTTGAGGAGGAATGGGATGGAACCTACCCAGTTAACATACCAAAAGATCTTCATATTTAAAACAAAATTCCTAATATGGACCATGTAATACTTTTATAATTAAAAAATAAAGGATGAATGAAAGCTTTTCCACTTAAATGGTAGTGGATGTGTTTTAAAAATTGTTTTCTTCCTTGTATTTAGGCAATAATGTAGTCAGATCCAATTTCCAATCTTCACTGATACTCATTCATACCTAACCCATTCCTCCCTGTATTTGAACTATCAAAATTGGTGATGTAACATACATACCAGCTCTTGAAATGGTAGTTCTTAGTTAATAAATTGTCTAAAGATAGTTTTCTTTCTCTAAAATGATAGAGAATTTTACCTTTAAGTTGCAGAAGCTCTGTCATCTTTTATTATACAAAAGCCACTACCCATTCTTTAGAACAGACTAAATTCTGAACTACAAGGGAATAGAATGTGTACAATGACTATTGATCAATAAAAACGACCCATTAATTTAAAAGAAAATGAGGGAAACCCTCTGCCCTTGAGTCTGTAATGGCACAGGGATGGCCCAATTCTATAATTTGATACTCAAGTTTCTTGGTTTGTATGAGCTATTTCATGGCAGATTCAATTATGTTAAAAGCAAAATGTGAGGACTTTTTAACATGTTTTACATCAATTCATTTTTCTCTGTAATCTTGTTTGGGCTCTGTCATGTTCTAAATTTTTTTTGTTCAGCAGAAAGATTTTAAACCACTACCCCCATTCACACTGCTTCATTGTCCAACAACGCTCCATGCTGTCTCGTTTCATTAGAAAAGAAATGACTAACCAGTCAACCAGCAATTTTTAGTGTCCTTGGCAGCAAAACAGGATGACTTCTTTTTCCATAAAGACCCTAGGAAAAGTCATCTGTGTTCTGGAAACATATTTACCTCAATTAATCATTTAAAAAAAAAAAGTAATGCCAGTTAATTGAATCACATCGTACAGCAATCTGCTTTTAAAAATGTAAGGAAAACCAATTCACATTTAAAAGAATATGTCGTTTAAGGGGCCAGAAGGTGAGACCATGGTAATGCAATGCTCTGAGAGGCTTATCCATTTGGGAAGGTTCTGGGTTCAAGACCAGAAACTTCCCAGAACATACCAGGAATGTCCAAGGCCATGGTCAGAGATCGACTGAAGCTAGAGGTAGATTGTAGCATGAAGACCCTGGTAGGGGACCTTTCACTCTGTCTCTGTCTCTGTGTCTCTGTCTCTGTCTGGCTCATAGAAGAAATAAACAAAGAATAGCAATTTAAAAATAGGAGGAAGATGCTGCATAGGAAGTAACACAGAGAGCCCACTCGTTTGTTAATCATAAATTATTAAACAAGCAACATTTTTCTCCTAGCCTCAACTTTGTAGCCTATTCTTTTTTTCTTTCATTTGCTTCAAAAAATAAATGCGAAAGTTTTTCTACATGGAATTGATTTTTTAAGAATCATTGATTGAAAAGGAAAGATGTTTATGCATTTGACCTCAAAGCAGTTGTGAAGGAAGTTGTTTCTAGTCAACTGGAGTATTTGTCTTTACAATGTGAAAGATTTGGGTAGAGCTTTCTGCCCAGGAAACAGACTGATGAGTTCTGAGCTGTTGTCTGGAAGGAGATGTTCTGTTTGTCTCTGAAACGGAAGATTTTCAGGCTGGCAGAGTGAACCAAGATGTTTACACAGTTCTTAGGAGTTTACAAATAATTTCCTTAACTGATCTCATTTAATCATTTAATCCTAGCAGTAATCCAATAAATTATACACATGGCCTCTGGAGTTTTTCTTTTTTAAAATTCTTGTGAATATGTGTGTGTGTGTGTGTGTGTTTGGCCAGAGGGCATGTACACTTGCCAGAAAGAGAGAGAAAGTAAGGGCAAGTGAGAAAGGACCAACCACAAGGAATGGTCACTCCACAATCCCTCCTCCTTCATTTCTCCCTCCCATCTTGGAGGTAGACTGGAACGAATTAATCAGGATTCCTTACGTGAGACCCATTAAACTGTATCTTTAAGTATCTCACTTCCATGTACAGTTCATGTATGGAGACTATTTCTAAAAATGTTTCTGCTTCCTGGATAATTTTCCTGGATGCCACTATCTTGACTGTGAGTATAAGAAGAAGTTGCTCAATTCACATTGACTGTACTTGCATTCTCTTGTTTTATGTTACACTAGAAATGTTTTTTAATTGCAGAGGGCACTTGTGCTTACAAAGACAAAGACAGAGAGGAAGAAATCCCCTAAGGAAGTGTGATCATGCCGTAATCTCTTCTCCTCCATTTTCCATTTTTCCATTTGGGGCATGGATGCACATGCATCTGGCAAGTTTTACAAGTCACCAGGCTGGGATTCCAACTGTGGTCAGCCATGTGGAATTCAACTCACTTAACCACTAAGCTATGGGGCTGACCCTAGAAACTTCTTTATACCAACAGGAAAGTTTGAAAAACATGCTGGGTACATGTACATGGGTGCCCAAAATCTGGAGAAGAGAACAGAGAAGGGATTACAGAGTATGACTCTCTCTCTCTCTTCCTATTTCTCTCCCTGGCAAGCATACATGCTCTACCAAAAAAAAAAGAAAGAAAGAAAGAAAAACAAACAAACAAACAAAAAAACAAACTTTGAGTTCCTTTTGAACATAACTTGAAGATAAGAAAGATCCAAATCACTTTCTCAGATGGCAACAGCCCCTGTCTGCTTGAGACGGGCGTATTCTCAGGGTCCCCATCCTCTTCGGCTGATGTCTAGTGCCTGTTCATGGGGATTTGCTTTTATGACCTATGAGTTCATTAAATCACAGACACAATCAATCCCCTGATATATAATATGAAGTAATCCAGTCTATGGATAACAACATGTCAAAGTCTCAGAGCATAGTCATCAGAGAAAAACTACCTTCAGGTAAGCACATAATGATAACTATCATGCCAATTTTAGAACAAATAATCTTTTAAAAAGAAATCACACATTTGTGCTGTTTGTGGATACAGACATAAGTAATCAAAAATAAATACATAGATGGGATAGATCCACACCAGCAGCAGGATGATGGATAGCTATTATTTTTTTAAGAATTATTTCCTTTATTTTATTTAACATTAATGTTATTTTTAATTTGACCAGAGAGAGAGAGAGAGAGAGAGAGAGAGGAGAGAAAGCGAGAAAACAAGTTGCCAGGTCTGGGACTTGAACCATGGTCAGCCATGTGGGAGTCCAATGCCTTTAACCACCATGCCATCTGCTGACCCCTCATGGATAGCTATTATTGGAGAAGATGTAAAAAAGTCACCACATTCAACCTGTATCTGTTTATTTCCTTAAAGAGGCAGCAGAAGAGAACTAAATAAATATGATCAAATGCTATCATTTGATAAATCTAGGAGGTAGAATGTACTATTTTATTTTCTGTAATGTTCTATATACTAGGAATATTTAACAGCTAAAATGTATATGGAGTTATGATTCTCAAATAAATTTATTTTTATTTATGCATAAATTTGGTAGAGCCATTATCCACTAGGGCGTGAAACATGTCTTTTGTCTTATAGACACCCTCCAGCCCCCTTTCTGTGGCAATGCTGGTGCCGTGTCACCCAGAGAATCTGCCTGCAAGCTACCTCCCTGTCATTTGTGACCCATGCTGGGTTATGATGAAAGATACATCCTCTTTCTTTTCCATAGCTATTATGCTAAGGGTGGTCAGTTTTCACGTGGAAGCTCAAGTTAGATTTGCACACTCCAGACCAGATACCGATGCACAGGCTTCAACTCCATTTAGCTTTTGTTAATACCAGAGGTTTTGCAATTAACGTAATGGATATTAGAAATGACTAACTGTGGTGAGTTGTTCTGTTCCTGAAGGACTAATAGGTTTTGGGATTGTAGGTTGCTGACAAAAGAATCTGTCATACAGTTTACTAAATCATAATAGATGACAGTTTTTGGCTTCCAAAATAGCATGTAAGCTGCTTAGACGTCCTTACTCCATCCTCACAACAAATAAAAAGCTGAACACACTGAAAAACATGCAATTCTTAGATCCTTAATAGAAGGGAAGTCACAGGGGAAACGGCTGCTCCCTAAATTGGAGAGACAGAGACAAAGGCGGAAAACCAGAATGCACGACAGTTATCATTAGGTGCTTATCTGAAAGTGGTTGTTGTCTCCTACGGCTTTCAGCAGAGGGAGGGGAAATGTTACCTGTTTTGGAAATATACCAGAGCATTCCACAAGACCTGCCCTCTAGGAAACTATTTTAGCAAAACCTGATTTGATGAGGTTTTATAAGAGTGAAACAGAGCTAGGGGTAGGGAAATAGACGACATAGAGGATAGATGTGATCCACGTGGCAGATGGGACATTATTCTTACAGTGCTAGGGTTTCGGTGGAGTTTCCTGAAGGGAAGCTCTTTGAGGTATTCCCAACTCCCACCAGAAGGGCTAGACTCAAAAAAGAAGTTCTGACCTAGTAAGGAAAAGGTCACAGGAGGACTTTTGGTCACTAGAAGGCACTGCTGGTCTTGGCAAATGATCCTCTAATGTTAGGGCATGCGATGTGTGTACTTAAGATGCCCTGACATATTCAAAAAAGCATTTACTTAGCACATACTATGTGCCAAGTAGCATTCTAGGTCAAGGGAAATACAGCAATGAATAAAAGAAGTAAGTTCTCTCTTACTCAGCTTGAACATTAGTTTGAAACAGCCTAAATCCTGTTGGCATTGACTAGCTTGTTTCCACTGTGGGAAAAGAGGTGAGTTTTGAGGTTGCAGTCGACAACTATTTATTAAAAGCCATTGGTGTGTCATATTTCTGTGTATTCAATAGTAAACAAACTAAAGCCATCCTAGTCTTGTAAATTTCAGAAATTTACAAGACAGTAGGAAACCCACAAACACATTTTTTAATATCCAGTTAACAGAGATAAATACTGGGTCATAAGAAAAATCATGACATAAATGATTTTCTATGCAAAAATGTGTTAGGACTTTTCTGATGACCCACTAGGTAAATAAATTACAAGGCGATGTGACTTACCTAATAGGGCCACCCAATTATTTTCTACAGTTTAGGGGAAGTTTTCTGAAGGAAGGAAAACATAAGCCCTCTTCCTCCACTGCCAGCACTATCAAGGAAAAATATAAGTATGAATAACTCGAGGGAGAGTAACTGGATAGTGGCAAAGCAGTAAACATGATGTTTTATGAGGCTGGTTCACCTGTAAGAGGCTGGATTCTCATGAAGAAACCTCACTGAGTACACAAGCACTTGTATGCCCAGTATCCAGGCCAGGCTGAAACTGAGGGCGAGTCAGGGTGGCAAGATCCTGTTTAGGGTGCTGTCTCTCTCTTTTTCTCATGTTCCCTTTTACTTTCACTTTCATGAAATAAATAAATAAATAAGCTTTAAAAAATAATAGTAGTAAGAAATTGTGATAGATTTTCCAGGGAGACATTCTAAAGAGAATTAACTGAAAAGAATCCAATTAAAAATGGCATGAGACCCTGGGGCCAGCTGGTGGTATAGTGGTTAAGGTGCTGGACTCTCTCATGGCAGACCACGGTTCAAGTCTTGGGTCCTGTGGTTTGAAAATCAAACAGGATGCATGTGTATGCATGCCTAAAATCCCAAGAGGAGCATGGAGGAGAAGGGATTGTGGCATGGACAAACCCCCTGACAGGAATGATTTCTCACTTTCTCTCTGTCTCTAGAAAGCACACATGTCCTATAGCAAAAATCTATTAGAAGCAAAACCAAACAAGCAAGCAAAATACATAGCATAAAACCAGAATAAGGAAAGAACAATTTAGTTACAAAGAGAGATTTGTATGAAACAGAAACTCACCTCGGTAACTATACTAATTTTTCTTTGTGATCCTGAATATGTTTGCTAATCTGGTAAATGACCCAGTATAACTTCAGCCTTACTACAGCCCTAATACCAATGTAGAGCCCAAAACGTAGAGAGTCACTGACCCAAACATGGTACATCTCATTTGGTTTAACTGAAACAAGACTTGCTTTGGACCTGTAATAGGTTAAATAATGACATATATGACTCATATACAGACAATAAATTGTTTTAAATATGCAAAAAGTCTGCTGCAAAAGATGTATCATAACATTAACCAATTTAAATTAGTTTCATTTGGAGTAATAATTGCAATTAGCAATCTCAAAGGTACTGAAGATTAGGAGTCAAGCCAACAAGAAGCCAAGGAGGTCCCATGTCATTAAGAAGAGGGGAATCAGAAATTTTAGGTACATTTAGATGACTTCATGAGTAAAACGGTTTATAGTATTTTCACTTTTTCTTTTAAATAGACTGAAGAGATGACCCCTTCCTAAATCGGAGAACTTCCTGTCCATCTAAAAGGTATTGTTATGCTCACATACTTTTTCTCTTCTAGGTTACTAGGAAAACAATTTGAGAACTGGGTGAAATGAAAAGAAAAAAATAAAAGGAAGTAGAAGAAGAAAGGACTAAAGGCAGCTAGATAAAAAGATAAAAGAGAGTAGTGCATAGTGGCACAGCAAGAGAAGGCAATCTCACATGGGAAAACTAATTCAAGAACTCCCTGAGGAAACACGCTTGACCGTGATCCAGGGCTGGGTAAAAGCTGAGGGCGGGTTACAGTGTCAAGACCCCATTCGCGAAAGAAATCAAAAAATCTTAAAAAGAAAAGAGTGTCAAAACAGAGATGGGAGAACCTAATAGCAGAACATGTATTTAATTAGTAGAATTAGTTATCACTGAAGATCTAAAATGGTCAGATACTGAATTAAACCCTGTAAAAGAAATGATGACAACAATAGAAACAGTAATATTATTAGCATCCTGTTTCCAGCAGGTTCTAGATTAGATGAGGGCAGTAAATATAAAAATAGTCCCAATGCAACCTAGTAAGTTTTATAACACTAAAGAACAATATCTAAGGCTGGGTGTTTGAAATAGAGAAAGGTAATACCATTATTTTTTCCTGTTGATATAAAGCATTTCTTCTCCCGCCTTTCTCAGTTGACCATTACTCTTCTAGAATAAACTAGTTCACGTGGTTCTGTGAATTCACAGGACTATTCTTCGACCCGGTTCTACCTGAAAAGGCTCTGCAGACCCTCGATCACAATAATTAGTTTGAAGGTGATCATGTAATCAAGCCAGGCCAATTCACCTTTGTGTGGACTTTCCTTCATGGATCATTTGGGAGGACTATCCTTCCACTGAGGTTATTAAGTCTGAAAAATATGAGTGTAGGGATTCTGGTAGCCATTTTATAAGTCACTTGAACAGAAGAGACAATGAGAGAGAAGGAATCTGATGGAGTCCAAGGCCCTGCCATGCCCAAATCAACTATTCTTCATGACTTTCCAGGAAACTTTGTATGAATTATTGTCCTTACAGAACTGCAAGTGCAAATCACTCTAATTTATATAGAGACGATCACTATACACATGCAGTTCTTGATGTACACTCTTGGTTCTTTTTCTTTTCTTTTTAGTTTTTTTGCCATAATGTCTGTGTACTTTCCAGAGAGAGACAGAGACAGAGAGAAGGAAAGTGACAAATCACCCGTCCATGGGGGATAGCCATGCCATGATCCCTTCCCCTCCATTCTCCTTCTGGGATTTTGGGCATACACCTATATCTGGCATGATTTTCAAGCCACCAAGTCTGGGATTTGAACCATGGTCAGCTCTGTGGGAATTCAGCACCTTGACCACCATACCATCTGCTAGCTCCCCCTTTTTTTCATTCAATCTTGAAAACCGTATTGAAAAATAATAGTCATAATTTCTGCATTAATGGCTAATGAATTCTGATTTTTTTTTTCACTATTAGTTAAGCAGTTTTAAAATAGTCTAGAGTTTATGAGACAGACTACGGGACTTCTGGGATTATGCAAACAACAGAATAGTTTGTGTTGGATTCCTAGGTTATGAGTCTGGCATGTAGATAAAAATACATGCAAGAAAAGAAGTAGATGAGTCAGTGAGCTAAGAGGAAGTCTAATTTAAAACTCACTATAAAATTTACCTATTAACAATCTGAGAATTTATGAAGTGTTTAGTTCCCAGAGTTGAGCTACTAGAGTTAACGAGTTCATTTTTAATATTTGATTTGAAAATCTTGGGCACAGCAGTCGCAAGTTAAGATGCAAATTAAATTTTTCAGAAATCAGGAGAGATGCACATTGTAATTGAATTTCCCATAAATAAAAGGTTATAATGTCCCCACTGGAGTAAAGGCAGCATTGTTTCACATCTAAATTTGACTCTGGATGATGTGGGAGGAAGTTTAATGGTCTTCTCTTTTTATTTTTTCTGGAGTTTGTGTTAAGTATCTCTCCTGCAGGATATTGTCAGATGGACTATCAAGATGAAAGGTTTATTCTAAAAGGAGATGGTTAGTTAGAAGAGTCTGAGAGGTAGGGAATCAAGGGGGAAAAAAGAAGTAAAATATATAAGAAACAAGAAGTGGAGAATTATATGTTAAACATATCGTGTATAGTAATATCTTTGATTGAGCCAATATACAGTATCTTCTGGATGGGAAAACTCATTTTGTATGCTGTAATGATATACAGTGAATGAATGTAAAATAAATCATAGATTTTTTAACGACACCAAGTGAACAGGCTGTATGTGACAAGAAATCAAAATTCAATGTCTTAACCAAGGAAATTCCCTCACTATATCCCAGATAACACTGGGATTGGGTTTGATGGAAACACAAGTTTAAAAATTTTCATTTTGAGAGAGCTCAGTATGTTCCAGTGGTGTTGGTACAGTGTTAATACAATGTTTTATGAATCCAAACCCATGTGGAAAGGTCCTTGGTATATGTCCCAGGTTCTTCTTTGCACACACAGAGAGCACCTGCAGACCTGCGATCTTGCCTGACTGAGGCTGGGGATGGATTACAGCATAAGGACTCTGGAGTACTTCTCTCTCTCTCTCTCTCTCTGTGTGTGTGTGTGTGTGTGTGTGTCTCCCTCCCTTCCTCCCCCCTCCTCTTCTTTGTATTTCTCTTTCTCTCTCTCATTGAAGAAATAAATAAATAAACTTAAAAAATGTATATTAAAGTGAGAGAAAGAACAATCTCAGTGAGCCTAAACTAAACACTAAATCCCCCATCCCTTGACCAATACAGAGTAACCAGCCTTTTCTCTACATGTACATGTAGCTCTTCACAGCTTTGTCTTCAAGTCTTAAAACAAATGTTATGATCTGAATGCTCATGTCTCTCCAAAATCCGTACATTGAAATCCTAACCCTCAAGGATGTTGTACAGGGAAGAGATTAAGTTCTGAGAGTGGAGCCTTCATGAATGAAATTAGTACCCTTTTAAAAGGCCCTAGAGAGAGCATTTGCCTTTCCCACCATGAGAGGGTCCAGAGAGAAGACAGTAGACAGCCTTGTATTTCTTTGCTTATTTTTAGTCTAGCTGATCTGACTAAAGGAGATAGTGGAGTGTCATGATCCCCCCAAATTAGTATGTTGCAGCATATTTCTCTTTTTAGATCTAGCAGTCTTTCCTTCATATATTAGGCTGCTCCTGAGTTGGTGCATAAATATTTATAAGGGTTATATCTTCATGATGAATTAGCCCCCTTACTACTATATAATGCCTTTCTTTGTCTCTTCTTATAGTTTTTGTCGTAAAGCCTATTTTGTTCGAAAGCAATATCACAACTACCATCCTTTTTTGGTTTCTGTTTGCATGGAATACCTTTTAGTCGACCTATGTCTTTATCCAGGATGTGGGGTTCTTGCAGGCAACATATAGAGGGTTTCTGTTTTTTTTTTATTTTTTATTTTTATCCATGCAGCCAGGGTGTGTCTCTTGATTGGAGAATATAAGCCCTTAACATTCAATGTTATTATTGATATTTCCAGACTTGTCCCTACCATTAAGTTGGCCATTTCTTGGCTGCTTTTTGTTCTCTTATCTCTATCTGTTCATCTTTAGTTTTCTTGGTATAGCACTAACTTCAGAACTTGTTGAAGAGCTTATCTGGAGTTGGTGAATTCTTTCAGGTTTTGTTTATCTGAGAATGTTTTTATCTTTTCTCCCCATATGAAGGATAATCTTGCAGGGTATAGTATTCTTGGTTGAAATTGTTTTTCACTTAACACTTTGAATATATTTTCCCATTCTTTCCTTGCTTGCATTGTTTCCAGTGAGAGGTCTGATGTTAGCTTGATGGGATAACCTTTGTAAGTAACTTGACATTTCTCACTTGCCAAATTTAATATCTTGTCTTTGTCTGTGGTTTTGACCAATATGGTTATGTTGGGCTGTAGAGAAGATCTTCTTGGGTTGATTTTATTTGGGGTCCTTTGTACTTCTTTGGTCTAGATATTAGTATGCTTCTCTAGGTTTGAAACATTTTCTAATAGGATTTCATGTAAAATATTATCAATGCCCTTATTAATTTCTTCACTTTCTAGGATGCCAATTATCTGGATGTTTTGGTGTTTAACCAGCCTCATTTTTTGGTTTTATTTTCTCAGTCTTTTTGTTAATTTTTTTCTAGGTCCCAGGATTTGTCTTCTATATCTGAGGTCTGATCTTCTACATGATCTGATCTGCTTTTAATACTTTCAAGGGAGGTGTTGATTTCCTGTATTACAGCCTTCATTTGTAATAATTCCATTTGATTCTTTTTAATGGTGTCTATTTCTTCTTTCAAATTGTGGAACGACTTCCTCATCTCCTGGAACTTGTTGTCTCTTTTCTCTTGCATCTTCTAGAGCTCATTGTCTCATTTCTCTTGCATCTCACTTAGCTTTTTCACCATAAATATTTTGAATTGTTTATCTCACATTTCCACAAGTTCCATTTTACTGTCTTTGGATAATGAGGAATTGATCTTTTCCCTTAGTAGAGAGATATTTTCTTGGTTTCTCATATTGCTTGTGTCTCTGCACTAATTTCCGTTCATCTGATGGATTATACATTTCTTCCTAATTTCTTAGAGTTAATTCTGAGCATTCAAAAGCGTGCGGGAGGAGATGATCCATCTGCAGCTCCATCTGCCTGACGCTCACCTAGCAACTGTATGTTTGTCACTAGAACTGGATAATTCAAAGGCCTCCCAGTTTCTAGAGACCAGGTATACCCTGAAGCTGAGCTGCTGAGTTTCAATTGAAGAAGATGGTAGGGATCACACTGTGCACGTCAGGAAAAGATGAAGTCTGAGAATTCAATGATGTGTGGAAGGAGTTGAGCCACCCTCACTCTACAGCTCTATCTCCCTGCCACTCATCATACAGCCAGGCCTGTCCTCGCTGGGGCAATTTCCCAGTGGTGCAAGGAGTGGGAATGGGAGTGACTCTCCAAGTCCCAATTAACACACCTGAGAGTTCACTGGTGTGCGGGAGGAGTTAAGCCATGCTCTCCACCTTTACCTTTGTAAATCAGTTCTATTTTAGATCATCTTAGCTTAATATTATTTCACTGTTTCTGAAATAATCATAAATATTTTATGATTATATTATCCTCTCTCTCTCTCCATATATATATATATATATATGAGAGTAAGAAGGGATAAGATTATATAAACTTCATTATTTGCTGCCATAATGAAAACATGAAGTTGATACTTATACCATTTATTCTAATTGGCCTGATGCATATCCAAACGTACTACATTAAATAGAAAGTCAACTGCACTTTACTAATAGCTCTATCCTCATTAACAATAATCCAGAGAAGAAGTTGTATTTCATCAATTTAGTTTGCTAGTATTCCCAGGGAACATAAACCATTACTCTGTGGGATTTTTGCAAGTTTAAATATTTATCGATTGCTTTATAAACATTTATACTCTAATGCTCCTATAGATTAAAAGTAAATGAACACTGCTATACACGTGCACTAGAATTGAACAAGTAGGCAAGTGAATGGCAGGTGATGAGAGCCAGGTTTTTCATTGTCGTAGTAAAAAGTTATAGGTCAACAAGGAGAGGAAGCTAGAGTGAAGCATGTAGTGATAGATTAGAGTTGGAGCCATCAGTATGAACTCATTTTTAGCTTAATATAGATTCGAGTGGTAACAATGGAAACATATAGGGAGATATGTGTTCATAGATCTAGGACAGTATATACAGTCATTCCATCTTGCTCTGTCAGCTGAGAGTGCCTAGCAGCAACACCAGCCCTGTGGTGCTAAGCATACCTAATGCCCAGATCTTGGCTGCTAATACCATCCTCCAATAAAGGGAACCAGGGCTCCTTGAAACCTTGAAGAAATGATCATTCTAAAATTAGGGAAGGAAATAGCAGGTGAGTCTGGAGCACGTCTAGTGTCAGACAGTAAGGAAATGCTTTAAGAAATTTAAAAAATTAAATTAAAAAAAAAAAGAGCCCAAAATACTGCTATGTTGATAGGAGTATGTTAAAAGGATACAGGAACCAACTGAAAGCACTTTTAAATGACTAAAGATGGAACAATTTGAGCCACAAAATAAAACAAGTGGTATTGGATTATAACCCAAAGTAAGTAACAGTGAATCCATATTGATAAAAATAAATGATTGACTAAATGCATAATGTGAGAGAATAGTCCAATATTGTACATTGAAGAATTCTAAACAACATAGGTAGATATCTGTCCTCGAGGAGGTAGACCATACCTCTCCACTCTTCGAGTGTGTACTGCGCATAGTGGCTGTTATGAATAAAATTGTGTCTTCCCAAACAATCACAGGTTGAAGTCTGAGGTTCTAGTACCTCAGAAAGTGACCTTTTTTGGAATTAGGATTCCTGCAGATGATTTAGTTAAGATGAGGTCATACTGGAATAAGCATCTAATATAATGTGACTGGTGTCTGTACAAACAAGGAAATTCAAACACAGATGCAAATACAGAGAGAATGTTTTCTAAGCCTAAGACAGAAATTGAAGGGACAGGTCTACAAATCAAAAAACTCCAAAGACTACAAGCAAACTACCAGTCACTAGAATAAAGTTATGGAAAGGACTCTCCTTTACCTCCCTCACAAGGAACCAACCCAGCTAACATCTTGATCTAGAGGCTAGAAGCCTTTGGAATTATGAGGCAACACATTTCGCAGCTTATAGTACATGGCTATGTAAGCTCTAGGAAACTCATTCAGTGACCTGCTTCCAAAGAATGACTGTTCAAGAGAAACCCAACAAACACTATCTCAACCAGGTGATCCGTGTAACAAAGCAGTGGTTTCTCACACTAATAGTACATCCTCCTAGTATGATGTGATGACAAGGCATGTTACCTTTTTGGTCTTCCTCAAAGAAATCCACAGTGCCAGCCCAAGCATGAGAAAAGTATCAGACAGATCCAAATGGAAGGACATTCTGCAAAATACCTGACCAGTAGTCCCCTGAATTGTCAAGGTTATCCAAATCTGAGAAGCTGTCACAGCCAAGAGAAGCCTAAGGAGATATCATGACTAACGGTGATGTGGTATTCTGGATGGGATCCAGGAATAGAAAAAGAACCTAGGGTTAAAAGTAATACAGTCTGTATAAAGGATCAACTTCAGTTAATAATCATATGTCCAATTTAGTTAATCATCACAAATTTGTCATATTAATATAGTATTTTAATAACAAGGGAAACAATGTGGAGTATCTAGAAATTCTATTGTTTTCTCAACTTTGATGTGAAACTTAAGCTATTCTAAAATGAAAAGTTTACTTAAAAGTTAATTTTAAAAATTGAATCATATAGTAAATGAATGTAAATAAATAAATTTAAACTTAAAAATAAATTAATTAAAAATTGGAAAAATATTGGATCAGTTGCACATTTAGGAATACAGTTAAAATGCATAATATAAAGTATTGTGAAACACAGGTATATTTTATATGAAATGTAGTTTGTAATAATCCCCAAGTGCTCATAAAAGTTAATGTGCACATTAAATAAAAAATAGTACAATCATAAATTATTTAAATAAATTATGCAGTTCAGTGAGGCAGAATGTATATTTTAAACATGATCTCTAAAGTTTTTTTTTTATCCTTTCTAAAATATAACTAACTAATAAATTGTTTTCCCCTGTCAGTTTACCGGGAATCATGATAATCCTTGACATATTATTCTTAGACAGTTACATAAACAACTTGCGGTTTATTTAATTTTAGTTGAACAATTTTTAATGTGCTACAAAATAAAGGAACAGAGTCAAAGATTTAGCAGTAGTTTTTTGACATGCAAAATCAAACCTTTCTGGGGATTTGGTGTAGAGCTGTCTGTCATTTCTTGCCTTGTCAGTTTCAAGCCATTGCTTTCAAAAATCTACAGGAAACAAGATAGGCCATTAACACAAAAATCTGAGGACTTAAAATCCCAGGGTATGTGTACTATGTTAACTTTCCCATGAGACAATACTTTTCAAAAGAGATTGATAATGTTTTTACTGAGAATTCTATAAATTCTACCCGGGGATAATTAACTGCTGTCTTGCTTCTCATTTTACTAATTAGCATGCATCTGTTGTTGGTGAATCAACCCAACAGAAAAATGTCAGTCTGAAAGTTGCAGAATAAGAGGTTTATTCTAAGAAGTAGACCTAACGTGACTATGGGAAACACAAGACCAGCAGAGGGACTAAATTAGATACCGAGTCACCAAGCAGTCAATTAAAGAAGCCTGGTCCTCAGACTATGATGTAGAGCCACCTAAGAGGAGTTTGTGGAGAAGCCAGGCTTCCTTGCCTCCATAGGCCAGCAGGTCTTGAAGTCAGAGTGATCACTGAGCACAAAGCAGGCACTTCTGTGAATGTCTGTCACCTCATATGGTTGAGAAAAGGCTGATATCTATTTCTTTTTTAATTGTCTACCAAGGTCACACAAGTACTTTTGACCAACTCTAGTTGGAAAACACAAGGAAACATAGCTTCCAGTTAATTCATTTAACCCTAGTGAGTGTTAGATGTATATCCTGTCCTTGTGAAAATCAGGCAAAGCTATGAAAAGCATCTGAGATTAAAAATCTTAGTCTACATATAAGTAGGACCTTCTTAGAAACTGCTTTAAGCTATTCGAGTACCAGAATATAGCCTTTTCAGACATCTGGATGGATCAAAATAATATTTCAGTTAGGATCTCACAAATTAGAGTTTTGCAATGATGATGTTTGACAAAGGCTCACAACAGAAATGTAAGAAAGAAAATAAGAGGAACTAATGGTGCTTCTCTGAGAGTGTCTATGTCTTGGTAGAAACTGCAAATCTATTATACCTGGAGATACCATCTATTACCATGTAGAAGCACCTATGGATAGGAGAGAAGCGACAAAGCAAACCTGATATCTTGCAGGTGGTAGTTGAAGGCCTGGGAATTCACAGAACACAAGCACGAAAAGAAGATAATAGCCAAGTTTTTAAAGGCATTAGCTCACTGGGCTTTGCAATCAGATAAGCCTGGATCTGAAACTTGACCCCTTTGCTTACTGGACTCTGTGCTCTAATCAATTATTCAGTCCTTCTATGTTTTCTTTGCTTATTCTATAATTGCATATTACTTGCCCAAATCGAAACTACTCCAAAAGTTGTTATGAGAAACAACATGAAACGTCTATAAAAACTAAGCACACGACACCTGGCACACAGAAAGTACTCCATAGACATGAGTACTTTGCATGAAAGGCAAAGACTTTTGTCTGCTTGTTCTTGTTATCCTCAGCTTCTGGCATTTCTTACTAGCCTTTTAAGTAAACTACTTAATTGATTGATTAATGGCTACTTCTGGTATGGCTGTTCTTGCTTCTGTCAATATAAATTCCCAAGGTATACAAGGTTCACAAGAAGCGATACCGGTGATATTTGGTTGGTTTGTCTGTTTAATGTTTCCCACCCACCTAGGCATCTATCTACTGCCTTTCAAATGTTTTAAGGGAGACAAATTTGCTGCTGGAGCTCCAACATACAGGGGTCTCTCCATTCTGAATTAGTCTCCATGAGAATCGGTCTTTTCTAGTATCCTTACTGCTCAATGCATTTTCCCCTACAAAACTCTTCACATGAATGCTCTCTTAGAGGCTGGTGGTGATCACTTTTGATTTTCACTCCTGGCCTCGGGCACTGTAGCATATCTTTGCTGAACAAAATGCTGCTATTCCCAGAACTACTTTCTAATATGTGAAGTCATATGTCATGCTTGTCTCTCTCTTTTTTTTTTTTCCTTCTTCGTTCCTAGGAATTGCAAATGCCACTGTTGTTTCATGTAACCTTTGCAATGTCTTGCATATAAAGTGGGGGCAAAAGTGTGCTGATTTAAAGGCTACAACTATTTCTAAATGCTAGGGTGAGTGCCAACATCCTCCCTTTGTTCTTATAGGGACCTCTTTGGTCACCTGTTTAGCCATGCAGATGTAAGCAGTGTAGTAATAAGAATGTCTTGCTTCAGATCAAGCTGCTGAGCATTCTATTTAATCATTTCATCATGTAAAAGGTTCTGTTTACTTTGAATCAAGTTGATATTTGCAGAGATTATTATGTTGTTAAGATATATTGGCTGCTTCTGGCTGGAGGCAGATAGTGAAGATGAATAAAAAGCCGAGAAAAGATTAATTCACCCCAAAGAAAGAAAATCAAGATAGAATATTATTGAAAGCCAGAACCTGAGAAAGACATGCCCAAAGTTCAAAAAGCTCAAGTCAAAAGAGATTAGTCAACACATTAGAGAAAGAAAGTTATCAGACAGCCAGTTTTAATCATTCCTTTTCTACATTATAATCCTCTTTTTTGGAGTTTTTTTGTTTGTTTGTTTTTGTGGGGTTTTTTGTTGTTGTTTTTTTTTTGTTTGTTTGTTTGTTTTTTTGCTATAGGGCACATGCACTCGCCAGACAGACAGAGAGAGACATAGAGACAGAAAGCTAGAAATCAGCCCCCAGAGGGGATGGCCACGCCACAATCCCTTCCCCTCCATTCTCCTCTCGGGATCTTGGGCACGCACACACACGGGCCCGGCATGAGTTTAAGCCACCGGGTCCGGAACTCGAACTGCAGTCGACTACGTGGGAGTCCAGCGACATAGCCATTAAGCTAACTGCTGGTCCCATCCTCTTTGATTATAGAAACTAGACACCACAGCAAGACAGCCTGGGCTTAAATTATGTATTAATCAGATGAATGTCTTCCAGAAATGTCTTTCAGTGCTTCAGAGTCTTATCTATAAAATGAAGATTATAGTAACATCTACATCATAGAATTGGTGGCATAATTAAATAAGTGAATGAATGAATGAATGAACACATGAATATATATGTATATTTGTGTGTGTGTGTGTGTTCATGTTGGAAACCCAGCACAGCAATATTATTAAAGTAGTGTCTAGTTGATAACAAGTACTAGAGTTGATTGTTAACTATCACTTATTGTGTGAATCATCATTTTTTTCCTCTAGCAGGTTTTCCCCAACCATACACATGCTGTTTTTTCTACGATATTCTAAAACGTCTCTCAACTCCTTTTCCAATGTGACCATTTTAGTTATCACACAACTGTCTTTTGTCCTTTACATTAAAAAAATAGAAAAAGGAAATTAAATAAAGAAAATGACTTTTAAAACTTGTCCAAATACATATTCTAGCTATAAATTATTTACTTCCATACTTCCCCAAATCCCACTCTGAATATTGGAACATCTGAAAGTCTTAATACATTTTTGCATAGAAAAATACATCATGACTTTTTTGGTGACCCAATACTTCATAGAAACTGCTCTTTTTGGTGGTCATCAGTGACTTTCTAGTTGCTAAAACTACGTGACCTGTTCTCAGTCTTTAACTCGGTGAAGCCATCAGCAACGTTTATGATTATTTATCATTATTTCCTCCTGGAAACTCTTTCATCATTGGAGATCCCATTCTCCCAGACTCTCTCCTATTCTTCTGGATGTTCTTCAGTCTCTTGATGGGTCTTTTATAGCTCCTCAACCCTAAGTGTTGGTGCATACTGGACCTATGCTCTATCTGTACTCTCTAGATTATTTTAACCAGTTAAATGGCTGTAACTATCGAATATATTATATCTTTCAAAATCATGTATCTCCAGTTTTGAGCTCTACCATGAACTTCAGATCCACATGTATGGCTGCCTAGTGACACCTGGCATGCTTAGTAGACATCTGAATATTATGTGACAAACAGCTCCTGCTGTCCATCCTCCACTCTACAAAAGAGAGAGAGAGAGAGAGAGAGAGAGAGAGAGAGCTTTATTTCATATTTATAATCAGACTATTTATTACTGCCACTGCTATTACCCTGGAAAAAAGTCACTATTATCATTGACTTAGATGAGTGCTATTGGCTTTTAATTAATATCTTTGTTTTTGCTTTTTTCCCCTTAACTATATTCTCAATACACACACACATATATAAAATACGTATATATATATATATATTTCATTGTAAAAGGGCATATACACATACATGAGACAGAAAGAAAGAGAGGGAGAGAGAGAAGAAACCTCTACAGGGCTTGGTCATCGTGAGATTCCCATCCTCCAGTTCTCCAGCAGCCCATCAGAACTCTGGGCATCTGCATTTTTCTAACATGTTTTCAGGCTAACCAAGCCCAGGGCTCAAACCATAGTCAGTGTGTGGCTTCCAGCTCCAAAGTCCAGTAGGCTATAGGCTGGGCCACAGAGGCTGGGTGCCTGAAATCTGTTGTAAATATAGAAACCACCATGATTACTTTGTAAAGACTCATCATATTACACTTCTACCTATACTTTTCAGTGAGTTCTCTTTGTAATTGAAATAAAAACAAATTTTGTTTGGTTCAGTTTGGTTTGATTAATAATATAAGTTGCAGGCCATCCATGATTTGTCTCTGCTACCCTTCCTCTATCCTCTCCAAATACTTGCTTCTCATTCATTTGCATCACAGTGGCCTCCTTGCTGTTTCTTAAATACTCTGGGGCACATTTGACTTTGCTCAATGCATGAACAATTCTTCACCTAGCCATTCGCATGGTCAGTTAACTAACTCCCTGCAGTCTGTTAACAGTTATCAAGCAGAAACTACATTAGGTATTTTAGTAGAGAAGATTTCATGTGGAATTAATTAAGAGGGAGGCAAAAACTGGGCACAACCAAAGGCAGCATTAAGGTTAACATAACATAGGTAATGCAAGAAGCACTTACCACCTCTACAACTTAGAGAAACAAAGGAGGAACTGAGGGTTATCAGAGCCTTGCAGCTCAGAGGATAGACCAGTGGAGTTGTCGCTCAGACATCATTCAGGATGGTGCATTGTGCACTTGATCTGCAGACCTTAGGTATTCAGTGGAGAGCCATCCAAGGGATTTGCTTTCCTAACTCACAGGGAGGATCATATTACGGACTGAATATTGCCCCCTTCCCAACTGATATGTTGAAGCATTAATCCACCATGTGACTATATTTGGAGATAGGACTCTTATAGAGATAAAGTTAAATAATATCATAAGGGTGGAGCGCTAGTACAATATGATCAATGCCCTTATAAGAGGTTGAAGAGAAACTACGGTTGTACAAACACAGATTAAAAGCAATGTAAGGAGCAAGATGGCGGCTATCTACAAGCAAGGGAGAGGTCCTTGGGAGAAAAATGAGTCTTGGACTTCCCTCCTCTAGAATGGTGAGAAAACACATTTCAGCTGTTTAAGCCACCAATGTATGGTATTTTACTATGGCAGCCAGAGCAGACTAACACAGGTCATTATCCATTAATATTGATGCCTCACCAGATCAAGTCAGTTGCCTGGAGAAATAGAACTGTAATTCTGAGATGGGAGCTCGGAGGAGTCAAAATGCACCAGGCTCAGAATGTGCCCACCAAAACTGAAAACTGAGATCTTCTATAATTTTCAAGGGGGAAGAATCCTTTTCAGAGGGATGCCTACAGGAACAGGAAGAAATCCCTTCTCTCTTCCTTCTGTCTTCCAGTCTCCCTCTAGTGAATTCTCTTGGTAGAACTTCATAAGAAAACAGCTGACAATGGAGACATACAGTTTGCAGAGTCCCAATCCTTAAGAAGCAAAATTTAGCATTAGAGACACTTCCTTCCTGGACTCTATTCATAGAGAAAAAGATGATTCAGTAAATCTCAAGTGGGTACCAGAAATCTATGTTTTTAAGATGTCCAGTTGATTCTGAAGTTCTGCTAGGTTTGGGAAATCCTAACCTAGAACAAATTATTTATTTTGTAGTGAAGAAACTGAGCAACGATCAGTGAAGTGGTTTGAACTCTAAAGTTCTGGTTGCATGTAAGAAAAAAAATGTGGCATTTAACATCCTAAACATTTGCAATTAACTACCATTGCCTGCTTACCATGGATCACTCATTCTTCCAGAACTAGTTGATTGACCCACTGAATATAAACTGTGTGTTTTGTATTATTCTGAATGAAAATATCATCACATACATTAGATTAGGCTGAGGCATTGTATTGCTTCCAAATAATTAGGAGATGGCCAATAAGGCATCTCAAAAACCAGCAATTAGCCCATAATGTCTTAAATTATTGGGCATCTGGAAAAGAACTAAGACTAAGGCATCTCAAAAACCAGCAATTAGCCCATGATGTCTAGCAAATTATTGGGCATCTGGAAAAGAACTAAGAGGGCCAACTGATACAATACAGGGATGATGGAAAGACTAAAGTGATACAGCTAGCTGATATTAAAGGGACATAGGAGTAAATAGGTCTGCAGTTGTTTTTATTTACAAAGAACGAACAAAGTGGGATTCGCTATGGAAAAATTCTCGTATTAACGTAATATGATATTCTGAGGAAAGTCATTAAGGAGAAAAATAGAGAGGCAAGACATTTATGGGCAAAGAAATGGGTTATTATCTGTCGATGAGCATGTGTTGATGATCCCCAATTGGACTGGTGAGAAATACATTCATGATGGAACTTTCACTTTACAAGCTAAGCGACATATGTAATTGAATGCATAAAAGAAATTAAAATAATAAAAAACTAGAACAGAAAGAAAAATATGAATAAATAAATAAATAGATAAATAAAAAATTTCTTAAACAAAAAAGAGAAAAAAATATTCCAGTAGGATATGAGTGCTGTTAGATTGGAATTCGACTATCTTTTTTTGTGTGTGAGAGAAGCAACTGTGTTTGTGTTTAATAAGCAGATTTGGTGATAAATAATAACATTCCTGCAGTCTAAGGCACTGCATCATAAATCTTTATGACTTAGTTTTTACAAACTGCCCCAGGCTATTTATCAAAGGAATAAAAATCAATGTTAGGAAAAAGCACTCTAAATACTCTGTCCTCCACACATTTTAAAACAGCACAATTACTAACTAATACAATACTAGAATCAAATAAAGGATGATGAGAGGATTTCATACATCAGGAAAAGATACAAACCTACCAATATCTGATTACATGGCTTCTCTTCTCCCAAACGCACTAAAATATACACTATCTTGATTATACTTGTTTTTTTCTACACAAAGACAGGAGACAGTTCTTAACAGTAAACACCTACAAGAATTTTCCCTCAAATGTCATTCTATTCTTCTACTGAACAATCAGACAAATGCATACACAGGACTTTGCATGACACCTGCTGGTTAAATGTGTGCATGTTGCAAAAGCTCATTTTCCCATACTTTGGAGATAAGGTTGCCCATAAAAGGACACGCCCTCAGGCTGGATGGCTTCTTTACCACTGTGAGACATGAAGTATTCTATGGATCTATTCTTTTACCCATGAGATTTCATTCTGCACAAATAAACACTAATAAATTAAAGGATAAAAAAATGTCTATGGGACATCTGAATCTCTTAATCTCCTCAATTCAATTATTTTCTTGAGCTCTGGGGTTTTCCTCTGAAGTGTATTATTTTACAAACTAGCAAATGAAACCGGCTTGAAAAATTGTGAATAACTGAAAACAACACCAAGTTCTAGTAACACCAAAGGTCTGTAGAAGAGTTGGAACCTCCCAACACATTAGTAATGATGTCAGGGTCAAGAAGAAGCCCTTATTAGCCAAAAAATATGCTTACTATTACCTTACATTTCACTATGGGAAGATTATAACCTTAGTTTAAGGTATATCCCTTTATTAACATGCAAACAATGTAGAATATCTATTTGCAACGTAACTTTAGTTATTTTATGATTGAGGGGTGGGGGCAGGGATGAGATATGTATACTTGCAAGAGCTGAGTAATAATTAATGAACAATCTAAAAGATCTTTAAAAAGCATATAGTTAAACAGAAAACAGAGGTAAGTATAATGACTTCATACGAGATTACAGTGCATCTGAAAAGCCATGAATGAGAGGACATTTGATAAATATATAAATTATTCTGAAAGGAAGGGTATATTTAAGGTACACATAACTAGAATGTTCCACCGGTCAGTACGGTACGATGGGATGGGAGTGGTGGTGGGGGGGGAGGTCTTCAAGAAGTTCATGGAAAATGGGCATTGTGGAAAAATTGAGCTTGGCTTTCAAAATACTTAGGCACTAAAATATACTCGTCCTTCAATTGCTGTTTTCCCCAACTTTGTGAAGTCTCCTCATATGTAACGTGTCTGTGGAGCAGTGAGGAGAGTTATTAGCCTGACTTCTGGTCTTACTTAGGATTTTCTCCTTTGAAATACAAATAATGGAACATTATTCCAGCCATTTTACACCAACCTTTCAAGATTTTCTTATTTAAAAAATTAGACAAGTCCATAAACACCTGCTGTAATCTATTGTATATTGTTATATACAAACGTTTGGGTTCTTTGCCTTAGAGTGTGTGTGCTCACTGGAGAGAGAGAGAGAGAGAGAGAGAAACAGAAACAGAGACAGATACAGTGAGAGAGAAAGTGAGAAATCACACCCCGCAAGAGGGATGGTCACGCTGCAATCCCTTCTTCTCCATTTTTCTCCTGGAATCCTAGGCACACCTACACATGTACCTGGAGTGATTTGTAAGCCACCAGATCCAAGACACTACGATTGGTGGTGTGGGAGCCCAGTGACATAATAGCTATGCCATGTGCTGGCTCCAATTATTTTTTAATTTTCTTCATCACTTTCTTGCTGAGGCCTCCATCGTAAAACCTATTTATTTATTTGTTTTGTTTTCATCTCTAGCCAGCACTAGCTGGTGTAAGATGAAAGAAACCTAAACTCTAACCTCCTCACCAGATTTTAAGGATGTCAAACGCCAAAGGGCAAGACAGTCGGGTA
>NW_006160098.1:591058-604394 GCF_000334495.1 Tupaia belangeri chinensis | reverse complement strand
GAGTGTTGTGTGTCCAAAACCACAGTAGTCCTGCTACGCTATTTCCTCTTAGACTCTTCTGTTAGTTTGAGTCATTTGATTGTGAGAAACAAAGTGTTCTGAAAACAATGTACGGATAAAAAGGTACCGAACAACATCAGGGTGGGATATTTACTACCGTTTCTCCAAGTCTTTGTATCGGTTTTATATTTATGACTCTACTTTTCCAAATGTACTCTGCACAGACTCTATTACATTTCAGCATGAAACTGTAGCTAGAATAAATATATATCAGATTAATTAGATTACTTAACAACCTTCATGTTTAAAGCAAACATGAACTAGAAGTTTCCCCCCATGTAGTTGAAGAATGAGTCTCCTTTCTTCTCTCTCTGATTCTATAGCTAGGAAAAAATAAATTAAATATAAGAAAACAGGATACTCTACTACGAACACTTAGAATGGTCCCCCAACTGCAAGCCACAGAGAACCAGGTGGAATTTTATCAATATTCTCAATTAAGGATTAATATAAGAAAGAATGAGAACAGAGACCTGGTTGTGTCGAATGTATTTACTGTTATATCCTCAGAATCTACCAGCATATACAGTTCATTAAAATAATATAAACTTGGGACCAGCAGTTAGCGTAATGGCTATGTCGCTGGATTCCCACGTAGTCGACCGCAGTTCGAGACCCAGACCCGGTGGCTTAAAACTTACCCCGGGCGCGTGTGCATGAGTGCCCAAGATCCTGAGAGGAGAATGGAGGAGAAGGGATTGTGGCATGGCCATACCCCCTGGAGGGTGATTTCTCGCTTTCTGTCTCTCTGTCTCTCTCTGTCTGTCTGGTGAGCGCACGCGCCCTGTAACAAAGACCTCTCCAAAATAATAATAATAATAATAATAATATCATAAACTGAACAAAAGAACTAATATGTGAAAGCTTCCCCAGGAAAGGGACTTTTTCGAGTTGTTGAAGTCACAGCATTATTGGGTCATCAGGAAAGTCATGACACATTTTTGCACAGAAAAAAAAAAAAAACGGAAAAAGTACATCATGACCTACTGGCACTATATCTGCTCCTAAGGTGACTGATGTTCAATCATTTATTTAATGAAAAAACAATGGTGACTGAATGAGTGAAACGATCTCCACTGGGAAAATGCTCAGCTGTTCCAAGAGTTGGACTGGACACTACCTCAAGTCTTCTTCTGAGGTTTTCTCTAGTCTGAAATATACCCATATTTTCTTCCATCTATCCACCTACTCTTTCATCTTGCTCTATCCAAATGAGTTCGTTCTCAGTTTGCCTGGAGAGCAGAGGGCTATGGAAGCTCCAGACTTTAGACTAGTGAGTGGAGAGGTGTTTTCCCACTGACTTTTGCAAATGACACATGGCACATTTGAATTGGCATCTGTTACTGTCACTCGTGTTGCGAATGTCACCTCAGGGTGGCTCCTGAGTCAGCTGCCAAGGAAAGTAGCTTTGCAGAGACCAGGGAGAGATGGATGTGTTTCCCAGCATGTCTTGAGCATTCCATTTTCAGGATAGAGAACAAAACATATACTTCAACAACAACAACAACAACAACAAAAACAAACAAACAATAACAACAACAACAAAAAAAAAAGAAGAAAAGAAAAAACCAACATGATAGAGTTGATAGAGTGGGTGTCTTTCTCTAAATCAAAGACTACAATCCATCAGTCCCGTGCTTCTGTCAGAGCTCAGAAAGTGGCTTACTCTTAGCCTAGATTACTTGGCCCCAGCATCTATCCAGGTGCTTCCCAAATGGGTAGAAATCATCTTTTTGATGAAGTGTGCTTTATAGTCAGCCATAAGTTCCGTGAACCTGGACTTCCAATTTACTAGAAATTTTCACCCCAAAAATGTCATTTCTTATCAAAGCACTGGCATTTAGATTCCTCTTGTGCTTTTACCTTTTGCTCTTTCAATGTTTTTCTCTGAATCCTGGGCAGACACTAACCACACATCTGACCTACCTACAGAACACGGAAATAGAAGGAGAGCTATATTCTTTTTAACTAAGGACATCTCTTTAGATACTTTTATGAAATTAGGAGTATTGTAATTCCCTACTCTAAGATTATGTCATCCCATGTCTTCATAGCACTGGACAGAATGCTCAGTCTAGGTGGGTAAACCTTCCTCACCTTGTCTGACAGATTCATTGTGCTTAATTCATGTTAATTCCATGGCCATGAGCTACTTGATGAAAAATGTATCTCTTCCCTCATCCTTCCCGTGCACAACTCATCCCTGTCTCTGCTCTAGCACATGACTTTGGAAGCATTATATTGTAATGCATACACACTAGAGTACAATATTTATGGGCACAAAAACTAATGTATTCATGGCTTCATGACTGAAAATAGAAGCTCAATAAAATGCAGCCATGACTAGAGTGAGGATGGATAAAGAAAATGATAGACAGATAGCAGGGATCTGCCTGTCCTAGAGCCAAGCACCCTGACCATGGAAACAGAACATGAAAGGAGCCACCTCATGTGTGTGTCCTAGGCTCCAGATAGGCAAAGAATAAAACATCTTTCCGATTTTCAGAAGCTGACATGCTGGCTGGTAAGTGATTCTTTGAAGAGTTTGCCTACTCATTAACCTTCTAGAAACACTTCCTATGAATAGAAACGCTAAAACCTTCTGAACTGCTGGATCTGGCTGGTGATGACAGCAGCATCTTTCTTAGCCAAGAATAAGCATGGTGGCAGGTGAGGTGAGATAGGGAGATAATTGATTGTTTTCTCTCCTGCTCACTCTCAGTGGGGATGAACCGTATTCAACTGGCATATGTGGTAAGTCAAAGGTGATTCAGAGCTTTCCCAGAAATCAGACCTGGGACCATTGCCAGATTAGCTGGGAAACATTTTTTTAAATTGGAAGGACTGCCATTTAGCTTCTCTTTTCCAATAAAAGAAAATACTCTAAGTGGTAAAATGGAATCTTTTTAACCTCCCTATGCTCATCTGAATGTATTATCTTTTTCTATCAGTAGCAATAATAATGGTACTGTTTTATTTGCAAATTTTTTTCTAAAACTGAGTTTCAAATAATTTTATAAAGGCTTCTGGCAAAAATCCATCAAAAACTGTCAACAGACTGGTCTCCCAGGTAATTTTTTAAAAAGATTGTTTAATTTTATCTTATTTATTATTATTATTATCATTGTTTTCTTTTAATTTGACCAGAGATGGAGGGAAAGTGAAAAAGCAAGCCACCAGGTTCAGAACTCGAAACATGGTCGACCCTGTGGGAGTCCAGCACCTTAACCACCATATCACAAACTGGCCCCCGAATACATAAATTTAATGGTCATGCGGTCAACCTTTGAAAATGTTCCACCTGCCAGCCCCAAATAATTATGTTTTCATAACTGACTTTGACTTTTATTCATTGAGTATTATGGCTTATCAGTGTTTTTGCCAGTTTTTATTTCCTAAGCAGAAGCCAGAAGTCCCTGGCAGACTTATATAATAAACAGCTAATAACCTTACTATTCATCATTATTCCCCTGAAATCATCTAGTTTACCACAATCATTATAAGTATCAGACTTTCAGATATTTTACCATACTGGAATAAAAATGGGCTCAAGGTCAACAAACCTGGAAACCCGCTGCTTTGCCAGTAAACATGCTGGACCTCTGTCTTCTCATCTGCAAAATGGAAGGTCTCGTATAGCATTGACCCTTAAAATCCATTCCAGCTCTAACTCCTATTATATTTCACATTTTGTAGGAAAACATATATTTTCACTTCTTTTTAATAGTGTGTTTGTTCTGTACTGATGAGAGGGTTGAAATTAGAACTCAGAGAGACTAATTTTCTCTACAAGCAAACTACTGGGTTGTTGGAAAACTCATGACATATTTTTGCATAGAGAAGCATAGAGAAATATGTCATGACTTTCCCAACAACCTTATCCTTCCTAGCAGCCAGTCAGGTACTTGATAAATTGCACGAAATGGTAGATGTCACTTTAGGAAGTAAGGATATTAAACAGCCCACAAGGAGTGCCTGCGCTTTACTGGCTGAGTAGCACATTCATTTAAACAATTGATCAAATTATTGGGAAAATGTAGATCCAGATTCCAACTGTGACTCCATAAATTGAAAAAACTTCATTTTCCTCTAAATGAGGCCATAGACTTGTGTCCCAGATTTCCAAGAAGAAGTTGAGTTTATAATTCACATAAAAGATCATATAGGATTTACATATTTTATAACATATATATACTTATATGTTCATTTTATTATTTGTATTTTACACTAAAAAGAGTATCCAAATAAATATTTAATTAAGTGTCAGCATTAAAATAGATTTTTTAAGATTCCCAGTTAAGTCTTGATTTAAATCATAAATAAAAATTACTCGTTAAAGTTTTTCTACAGTAGACAAACAGAAGATTTAATATAGTTTTTAAAAGTGAAAAATATGTGCTGGCATTATTTATTATTTGGCTTGTCATCTCACTGGTTGTCTTGAGAAGAAATATTGATTTTTTTAATCTACTTGTCTCTTCTTGTTCTCTAAATTTATTTGATAAATGCTGATGTAGATTTTGTACAAGTGTCAAATATTCCACGTTGGAAACATTTACATTGGTGAAATATGAGCTTTACACCAACCATTCCACTGACCTATCACTTATGAAACATCGATCTGTCACTGATTTCTCACACTGAGCATTCTTCACGATTATGAAGGAGCAGGACTTCTGACTGATCTACAGATGATTCTAGGTGAAATGTGAGGCCTAGCTCCCTTAGTCACTAAAAAGCAGTCTCAGACTCCAGTTGACCTTCGAGAAGTGCAGCTTCTAGACCCCTATGTTAGCCTTCTGTAATATTGTCAGGCTTAAGGAATTCCTTATGTAATTCATCTTTTTGTCCTAGATTTAACTCATTGCAATCAAATTTGTTGAAAGCATGCTATGGAGAGAGAGAGAGAGAGAGAGAGAGAGAGAAATATGAGGCATACACATAGGCAACTAAGCCAGGTGTTTTGTGTGTGCTTGAGGGTATGTGTGCTCACCAGAGAAACAGAGACAAGGAGAGCAAGCATCTCCCATGGGGAATGGTCTTGCTGCAGTTCTTTCTCCTCATCTTCCTTCTTTCATGATTTTGTGCCTGCATGACATAGCCCAGTATACTCTCAAGCCTCTGGATCTGGGATTCAAATCAAGCAGTTGGCCATGTGGGATCTGATTTAACTACCAGGCATCAAAGCTAGTCCAGTAAGGCAACTTTTGCTTTTAACGTGTTTATCATTTTAAGAAAAACAAAGACAAATCAACACCCAACATTAGAAGATTGAGTGTCAAACCTGACAAACAATGAGTTCTATAATTTCGCGCATTATGCCATACTTTTTTGCAGTGCTTTATAGCAATGATTTTGAAACATAACTGTCAGGATTATCTGAGAAACCTACTGAATTGAAATCCTCATACAGGGCACATGCGCTCATTAAAGAAAGACAGACGAGAGGGGAAGTGAGAAAGCTTTACAATGGAACGACTGAGTGGTGTCGTCATCAAGGATCTATGTGGATGAGTGTGAGGATAGAACTGGAAGTAGATTCGCTACCACAAATGCATCGGATCCTTTCATCGTTAAGTGAAAAAACAACATGAAACAAAACCAGAGGCCAACCTATTAAGGAGAACTTGCCAGAAGTCAATAGACAATTAGTTTCGGAGACTGAACCAAGGACCCAGTAGGCCTGACTTATAATCTAACATTGATACACTCACAAATGTTAAGGGACGGTAAAACCACAGCCCATACTGCACTGTTTCATATGCTCTCACCCCAGATTCTTCTCCAAAAGACAGATTGCAGCTCTCCCAGATTTGATAAACTAGGGATACGTCACTGCTTGGAGCTGCGTGTATCATTCGATTCAATGACCAAATGTGCACAAGTTTTCTGCATGCTATTGGAACTCTTGCAGGACTCAGGCAAGAGAAAAACAAAGCTCTTTTAGAGAAATAACTTGGGACATAAGTTGAAACCATGTTACGGAATCCAAAGGTAATTACATTTCTAAATACTATAAAAATACAGAGAAATAACTTGGGACATAAGTTGAAACCAAGTTACTGAATCCAAAGGTAATTACATTTCTCAATACTATAAAAATACAAAAAAAAAAAAAAAGGAGAATTGTTTTCTTTTAATGAGATGTAACTCAATGTAACAAATTAAAATAGAAAAAAAGAGAAAACTGAACCTGGATACAGGGCTTTCTGCTAGTAAATACTGAAGAATAAGGAGCACAATTTACTTTTTCTTAAGGATTTGGCCATAGGGCATATGCAATTGCCAGAGAGACAGAGAGAGACAGTGAGAGGGAAAATAAGAAAGTACACCCTCCCACACAGATGGGGGGATGGCCATGCTGCAGTCCCTTTTTCTCCATTCTCTTCTCAGGATTTTGGGCATGCACACACATGGGGCTGGCATGATTTTCAAGATACCAGGTCTAGGACTCAAACCTCAGTCAGCTATGTGGGAGCCAGTGCCTTAACCTTCACCACCTGCGGGCCCCTTAAGGGAGAGACACTGGAAGGAAATTCATTGCTTAGAGGACAGTAAGAATAATTTCTCATTACAAGATTTCATTTCAGAGGACTGTATGTTGTATCAGTTTTTGTGCCTTATTTTTGTATTTGTAGAGCTAGTAAACCCTCAAGACCATGTTGTTTAAACCTCTTTAAGACTACAGAGCAATGTTTAGCATAGATCCTAAAATGGGAAGACAATTTTCTAAGAATAAAAGTTTTTTCCCATTTATTTAAGTGGCACTTTGTTATAGATACAGCTTGTGTATGGGAAAAATTAAAACTAGTCATGAAGCTTTTGCTATGCTATAATACCAAGGTTAAATTAAAAAAAAAAATCCTACATGAAAATCATAGGACTTACCAAAATAAATCTTGAATTGTCAATGAATATTTAAACTATGCTATGGAGAAAAAAAAAATAAGTGAGGAGAGGTCCTTCATTGTGGAAAATAAATGCATAGAAATAAAAGACTATAGTGAGTGTGCATTTTTTTCCCCACCTATGGCTCTACTCTGATAGCTTTTAAATTTTTTCCTTACTTATATATTCTCTAAGTGAGATAGAGGAGAAACAGAGAGAACCCCCAAAAGGATCTTGATGCCACAATCCACCCCCCAGCCTCCAGCCAGCCCCTTGATCATGGGCAAGCCCCTGCCTAGTGTACTCAGGGAAGGCTCCAGACCTGAACTGAGAAATCGCTCCATGTGGAATGGCCTCACAGAGTGTCTCATTCTACCACTGTGCCACCATTTTGTCCCAATATCTGATCATTTTAATAGCCCATATTGTGTTTTCATTTTTTATCGTTGATAAAGGAATTATGCCAATCAGGATAATAGGAAATTATAACAAGAAAAAGGTTTTCACACATGTTCACGTTATGTGTCACAAGTGGGCTGTGGATCTCTTACCTGCTCCAGGACACAGCTTCTTAAAACATTGTTAGAGTCAAGGCAGAGAGCAGAAATAGGGTGGAACCATCCAATGTACCCTAAAGCTTCTGCTCAAATGTGACATGCCTATTTTATTGGGTCCTCTAGGTCGTATGACCAAGAATGACATCAGGGGGACAGGAATACATAATCTTCCCACAAAGTGGAGCAGAAAATATTTTAATACAATCAATATCATTTTATTATTCATCATTTTTTTAGAGGTTTTTGCTATAGGGCGCGTGCGCTCGCCAGAAAGACAGAGAGACAGAGAGATAGAAAGCGAGAAATGACCCCCCAGTGGGGATGGTCACACCACAATCCCTTCTCCTCCATTCTCCTCTCAGGATCTTGGGCATGCACGCACACGCGTCCAGCATGAGTTTAAGCCACTGGGTCTGGGACTCGAACCGCGGTGGACTATATGGGAGTCCAGCGACGTAGCCATTATGCTAACTGATGGTCCCTTATTAGTCATTCTTATACTTTCCACAATGCTGCTCATTTTTTCTTTATGCTTAAGGGCGGTTTCATTGCCAACACAACATTGTTGATTTATGTGCTTTGAGATGTATTATAAAAGAAGTAATAATATTCAGCTTTGGTTAGGTTTTATCTCTGAGGCAACCAGTGCAGTTGTGGTTAAGGCTACTGGATCCAACACGGCCAAGTTCCAAACCCAGCCCTTGAAAAACGTAACAGGTGTGCGTGTGTATGATTGTCCAAAATCTCTAAAGGAGAGAGAGAGAGAGATGGAGAAGGGATTGGGGCATAACTCTTCCCCCATGGTGAGTAGTTCTCTCGTTTGTTTCTCTTTCTCTTCCTCTGTCTTTTTCCAGAGAATGAACAAGTCCTCTAGTGAATTACAAAACAAACAAAAATTCTCATGACTTATATTAAAATCACAACTAGAAATAATATTCTAAAAAAAAACCTCACCTTTTTTTTTTTAACAATAATCATCTTAATGAAGAAATCCATTTTGAATGGGTAGGAGACACTTTCATTAACTGACAATCCATAGCAACACTCCTGGTCAGAACATTTCAAAAATTAGACAGCAGTTCTTAGAATTCATGTCAGCTAAGAGCAAGTATTGGAAAGTGAAGCGAATCAAGATACATTTATTTCAGGGTACTATAAATCTCTTGTACTTTCAGTTTCCGTTTACAGGCGGTTTCAGAGAAATTACACACATCAGTTCCAACAATCAAGCATATACAGCATCATTTGAGTTGTTTTGAATGAGGACACCATGTAAAATAAAGAACTCTGCAAATGCAGCACTTTAAACTATATATGATTTTTTTCTTCATATCAACTAGGAATTACATATTTCAGAATATTAGAGCAGAAGTTAGCTACAAAATAATGTCCCATCACGTTAATTATATATTGACAAGAGTATGAATTATTTTCTCTACTCTAAAATAACTTTGGAATTTTTTTTAAAAAGTAATATACAAAGCGTCTTTTGCTACATAATGGAATTTCTTTGGAAGGTCTTGACGACTTTCTTTATTTTATATGAGGTTCAGGGGCCCCCTTGTGGCTAATCGAGATATTTGCAGAAACTATATCTAATGAGTTTCAGGCTGAACGGCATAGACACAGGACCTTTAGTTGAATCTAGGTTTATGTCACTTCCACTTTCTGAGACTTTCAGCGTTTTATAATCAGCACGATCCAAAAATAAGTCTAAAGGGAACAGAATATATTACAGTGAATTTAAAATTCTTCAGCATACATAAACAAAATGAAACATGATTTTACTCTTTGAAAGAAAAGATTGAAAGCATCAATTCACAGTGTATAGATTCATGTATCATCTACTAATGGCACCAGATTTAAAGCATAGCAAGCAGCTTCCAGGGAAGCCACTTCATCTTCATGATTGTCCTAGCTTCTCTTCATTTACTAAAAGTCTCAATCTGGGGCCAGCCAGCGGCATGATGGTTAAGGCAGCTGGATTCCACATAGCCAATGATGCAGTTCGAGTCTCAGACCCAGTAGTTTGAAAAACGCATTCGGTGCTTGTTTATGCAAACCCAAACTCCCAACCGAAGGGAGAAATGAAGGGACTATGGCATGACTATGACCCATGGGAGAGGTGCCTTCTCACTTTCCCTCTTTCTCTCAGATGCACATGCCCTCGGGCAAAATAAATAAATAAATAAATAAGCCTAATTCTGGTGCCACTGATAGCAGAAGGACTGGGTCAAGCGTCCTTCTTCTCATTCAATAAAATCCCCTACCCAGGCTTGCACCCCGGATCTGCTTCAGCTTGTGACCAAGCTAAATCATCTCCAAAGCTAATTCTGGTGCCACTGATAGCAGAAGGACTGGGTCAAGCGTCCTTCTTCTCATTCAATAAAATCCCCTTCCCAGGCTTGTACCCGAGTCTGCTTCAGCTTGTGACCAAGCTAAATCCTCTCCAAAGACAGCTCCAAACCAAGAGGAAACCCTTGGTGTTCTGCACAGCACAGGGCCTACTCTCTTTCTGTTTCTCACCTGTGTTACTCTTGATTCAGTGCTAACCATGAAAACCCAAAATGAACATTGAGACAGTGCGTTGGACAGAAAGCAAAATATGGTAGGGAATGCCTCTCAACATCCATGGGCAAAAACATGACAAGGTACCCACCAACCATACAGACTCCTCAGCTCTGTAGCCAAAGATTCTGATGCAAAGGGCTAAGGGTTCTGTGAAACTGCATGTTAGCACATATTAGGGGTTTTCTGGGTCTGCTTGGGTAGGAACAACTTAGCCTTCCTGAGTCATTACAACGAGGAGAGTACACACCAGGCATCTCGCCACACAGAGGCAAAGAGATATTTTAGTACATTGTAGTAGGGTGACCTTTAGTGTTCTGACAGCTCAGAGTGAAGCAGAGCTGTCTATAAAGGGGTCCTCACCCAGTCTACACTGCAAAGAGGCCCCAAAGTCCTATTTCCTTGGAAACATTATTGTTGGAATGCACACGTAATGAAGCCCTGAGCCTGAGTTATACATCGAGAATCCTTTTCTGAGTCAGCGACTTAGATACTCCCAGAGGAGAAAAAAATAAAAAAAAGAATATCTCTTGTTTACTGATAGGATTTCAAACAGCCAAGTTTCTCACAGTCTGAGCTTTTGGAGGACGACCTTTCTCAGAGCGTAGGAAAGCAGGAGTCAGACGAAGGGGGTACTCTACAGTTTCTGTGTGTTCTGGGGGTGGGGCGGGTACTGCTTCCTGTGAACTTTGCTGTTGGCTTTTGTCTGTGTCTGTTATTCCAACACATTTTCACAGTCTGAACTGATTTTATTTACCTTGCCAGACACGGCATCTGCCTTCAGGAGACTGCTTCCAGAAGAGAGAGAGAACAGGCAAAGGGTCCTGATGACGTTATCAGTGTGTGGATGCCCTTCATTAATTCAGCAAAGACTTACTGAGTGCCTGCTGTGTGCTGGACCCTGTGCAGGCTACTGGAAAGATACCTGTGGATAAGGCTCTAGTCCCTGCCCTCAAGAAACGTACAGTTAAGTGTGGTAGTTAAGGCAGTTGGATGCCCACATGCTTGACTGCGTTTCGAGTCCCAGACCTGAACTCTTGCTTTCTCACTTTTCTTCTCTCTCCCTCTCTTTCTCCTCTCTGTCTCTCTCTGGTCAACTACAGAAAAAAAAAAGAAAAGAAAAGAAAAGAAAAGAAAAAGAAAAAGAAAAAAATGACAATGAATAAAATTAAACAAAATAATTTTTTTTAGAGGTTTTTGCTATAGGGCACATGCACTCGCCAGACAGAGAGAGAGAGAGAAACAGAGACAGAAAGTGAGAAATCACCTCCCATGGGGGATGACCACGCTGCAGTCCCTTCTCCATTCTCCTCTCGGGATCTTGGGCACACACGCACACGTACCCGGCATGAGTTTAAGCCACCCGGTCTGGGACGCAAACCGTGGTCAACTATGTGGGAGTCCAGCGACATAGCCATTACGGTAACTCCTGGTCCCAATAATTTTTTAAAAAAAGAAAGAAACATACAAGCCGATTGGAGAAAAATACAGAAAACAATTACAACAGTGCACAGAAGTACTATTATAGGACGATTAATCCAAGAACTGAAAAAAAAATCATTATCCAGTATGGCAAAGAGAAGACTGGCCCAGGGTTAGGGAAGAGGGTCGGCTGGGGCAGAGAGGGAAATAGAAGAAAAAGAACTTTGCAAACAGAATCATCTACCCCTGATTGCCTCACTGTGGCAGTTTTCTCATTTGTAAGGTAAGAATAACAGAACTGAGAAGTATCTCCTGAGTGCCATGCAGTTGCACGCCATAGGACTACACCAATAAACAAAAGAGACAAGTAATCTTACCTTTCATCACATCCATTAACGTGGATGTTTATATGCAAAAATATAAATAATAGCCACAATACATGAGTACACCATCTACTATTATTAGGTAATAAATGCAGAATGGGGTGGGGAGGTGCCAGTGGAAGACACCTGAGAGAGCAGGTGCATTGAGGATTAAATGATGTGACATCTGTCAAAACCCATAGATCTCACAGGAGCGCGCTGATCGAGTTAGATCACCAAAGCGATGCTTGGCTAAGAAGTCCCCAGCCTCCATCAGCCGTGAGTTTGACCTCACTCAGTATTTGCTTCTTTTCCTGAATGACTGCCGTTCTAACCTCAGGGAGCCCAGCTCTGTACCTGAGATAATTATGGTCCTTTCCATAGCAGCCTTTCCTCTTCAGTGCAATCATTTCTGGGTGATCAGACAGCACTGACATTCTTGCAAACGCTCATAGCAGTGGGGACCTTGAAGCCAAGACCTTCTCTTGCTTATGATGTTCTAAATTGCTCTTAGCTTACTCTGCCTCTTTTCATTTTCTACTTCAAGCTAAAGGGTAGCAGAAGCAGTGTTTTTCAACACTGTCCCTTTTGCCAGCTACTCCCTCACGCCGGGCGCGTGTGCGTGCGTGCCCAAGGTCCCGAGAGGACAATGGAGGAGAAGGGATTGTGGTGTGACCATCCCCCCTGGGGGGTGATTTCTCGCTTTCTGTCTCTCTGTCTCTCTCTGTCTTTCTGGTGAGCGCACACGCCCCATAGCAAAAAGAAAAAAAAAATATCTCCCCCTCCCAAAAAAAAAAAAAACAGATTTCCTGTAAAGTGAATTTTTTAGTTTTTGTTATAAGGCATGTGCTTGTCAGAGAGAGACCGGGAGTAGAGGTGGGAATCAGTCCCCATGGGAATGCCATGTCATAATCTCTTCTCTTGGGACTTTGGGCATGCATGCACACACATCTGGCCTGTTTTTCAAGCTACTGGGTCTAGGATCCAAATTGTTCAGTCACTCACGTGAGATCTAGCCACCGACACCTACTGGTCCCCAGGTGTTAGCGGACTTTTTTAAAGCAGGTTGTTTTCCTAAGTAGTGAAATAGGCCCTGAATTCTTTCACTGATACTTTATTTTCTTTTCACTGTGTCATTTTACTAATAATAAAATGACATTTTCCCTATTCCAAGCTAAATTTTTAGAAAAGAAAAACCTGTGGGAGTCAATGACTGAAGTGGTGCTCTATTTTTAACTTATTTCCATCTTGCCTTGTCTTTTCTTTTTTTAAGCAACTTGCTATCACCAGCATCAATCTCTTACTGCAATTAATGTTGAACTATTTATTGCCTGTGGGCTCTGTCCTAGGTAGATAGCCATCTGATTTGAACCGGTTGGCAGAGTCAAGAACAGCTAGTTAACTTTATGTAGATAACAATAAAAAAAGGTGATTCTGCACGTCATGTATTTTCTTTGCACTTCGAAAGCAACCTCAGCT
>NW_006160098.1:587308-591027 GCF_000334495.1 Tupaia belangeri chinensis | reverse complement strand
ACACGACGCAAACTCTATCGCAAACGCTACCACGTTAGGCTGAGCTAAAGAACACAAATGCTTCCACCACCAAGGTGGACCCTCAGGAATGCTTTTTTGGTCTGATTCGTGTTTCTTCATTGATTTCTCAATAGCATGTCTATCGGTTAGACTCATGCAAACAACGGTCCTTGGACACTCGCAGGAGAACTTTGCCAACAACCATTTTTCTCGGGCAGAAGGGGTGACCCGGCTTCTACCCAACCGCCATATCAAGCCAGTCCTGTGGTTCAGTGAACACCTTATTTTCCCACTTGCATTTGAGCTCTTCTGCAAGATCCTTCCTGCCAATCTTGCAGAGATGACGAGCCAGGAGGCGCAGTTTATCCGTGGAAGTGGGGAGTGATTTTTTCCAGAAGCAAAGGAGTTCGTGGATCTGTGCTGTGAGATCCTCAGGGCTCTTGAGTTTGACGAGCTGAACAGTGCTGCGGCGCAGAGGGAGCGAGGAGAAAAGGGACTCGGAGTTTTCTTCCGAGAGCTCCTCCGCCAGCCAGAACAGCAAGTTCTCCCAAAGGGCGTCTGAAGGGCACATGTGGGACACTCAGTGAGGACCTGATGCCAGCCCTGTCACACGACATCATCCCGCACTCTGGGCCCTGAGCAGTGAACTGCGGAGACCTTTCAATCCCTGCCCCTCTGGGGTCATTTCCTGAGGTGCCAGCTACTGCAGGGGATTAGAAACGTTTCTGCATTTGGAGTGTGCCTGAGAAGCACGAGGCTTAGAAAAATTATGGGTAGGCCCAAGAGTTTAACTGAGCAGGACCAGAGCAGGGGCAAATTTGGCTTTTTTTTTTTTTAAAGAGAAATTTTTCTAGAGGTTGCATGTGCTCGCCAGAGAAACAGTGAGGAATCACCCTCCAGGAGGGATGGCCACACCGCAATCCCTTCTCCTCCATTCTCCTCTCAGGATCTTGGGCACACACACACATGTGCCCGGCATGAGTTTAAGTCACTGGGTCCGAGACTCAAACTGCAGTTCACTAGGTGGGAGCCCAGATACATAATCATTACACATCTGATGGTCTCCCAAACTTGGCGTTTTTAACAGGTTCCCAAAAGATGCTCACGCTGAGGTCCTCAACTATCCTCTAGTAGTACTTTGGTTTTAAAGACTATTTTTAACTTCCAATAACATCTTTATTAGTCCTAACCTGTTTTGTAAATTATGCCAGCAGATGGTCAGTCCTCTCTCCCACCTCTCTCTCTCTCTCTCTCTCTCACACACACACACACACACACACACACACACACACCTGCCGAGATCCCCTACCCAAAGAACAGTTCTGGCGACCAGGTGGTGGCACAGTGGAAACAATTGGACCCGCGTTGGAAAGCTCCTGGGTTCCTGACCCAGGACCTCCTTGGGCACAGTGGCACATAAGTGCCTGTGAACCAGGCTGGCCAAGACTGGGGATGGACCACAGTATGGAAACTCTGTTGGCTTTGTCTTTTTGTCTTTCTCTCCCTTTCATGAAAGAAATAAATAAAACTTAAAAAAAAAAAAAAAAAGCCAAAACAGTGTTCTGTGGAAGGTCCTCTACACCAACATTCCCACTGGGCCCCTGGACTGTGCAGACCTTTGCTCTTCTCCCCTGAGTATGTCCAGTCGGCTCAGCAGATGCTTCCTACTCTGTGACTCCTGCCCACCTCCCACGGTTATGCTTTTCATTGTGTAATTTAGATCCATTCCTGAGTGAACCTCTGTCTCCCTATCGTTCCCGTCCACACTTCAGCTCAATCCTCATCACACCCACTCCCTGTCACTCTCATACTCACCCCTGCACCGTCCCCCTGGTCTGATGGGAGCCAAGAATTCTGTCTTCCTCTATTACTCCACTAACTGCTCCTTCCACCTACCCGCTCCCATGAAGCACACTCTGATTTCACACCGGACAACCACTTCCCTGTGAAAGCCACTCTAAAAAGAGCGGTCAACACATCCTTGTTCTCCTTTTGTCACTTTAAACCAATGCTCTGCAACCGTCACACACCGCGTTCATTTCGCTGTCCTTACTACCGTAGTTTGGCATCCTCTCTTCATCCAAGTCATCCACCACCTGCCGTCGGCCGAAGCCTCATCAGCAACCCTGTGAATAAGTCCTCACACCTCTTAACCAGGAGATTTCCTTAATCTTGTCAACTCCAATGAGCTGTGTCTTGACTCCAAACAAGAAAGTGATCCATGACCAATCCTCATGTTTCATCATCGGCCATAATAATCCCACCTGCCTGGCCTCAGCTTCTCAATATTGGTGCCATCTCTACCGCCTAAACTTCTTTTTCTCCTATTTAATGTGATTGTTGTCCCTATTACTCACAGTGATTCAGTTCATGTCTCCCATTCAGTGTGTCATGTCTGCAGGGTCTCACACACCTCTGTTCCTGTAGTACCCTGATTGATCAACTATGAACATCAACGATGGCTTTGTGACCACTTTGACATGTGTAGTCCTCTTTAGCTTTCTTTGTTTTCTATTTGTCCACCTGGATCCTGCTTCACCCACACAACATTCAACCACTGGGACTGCCCAAGGTTATGAAACTATGTTGAATGTGAATGCGTCCTCAGTACCTACCACCTTTTATATGTACTCAGAGAGGTCTTGGACTCTAACCTGGAATCTGTGATCAACAAATAGAGTCACTCATAGCTTTCAAATACAGTAAAAAAAGAAAGAAAAAAAGAAGTGTTTCCAAACTCGGGTTCAAGTTTTCCATAGCAAAGACTAAAATCTTTTCTCCCATTCTCACAGTCTATCTCTATCTCATTGTTTCATTTAGCCAACATCTGTTTCTCTCTCACGTCACCGAAAGCCATTTGACCTGAGTTCTTTTAACCTTGTTTTCATTTCAAAATCACTGTCTTACAAAAGCTCACTCCTCCTGTTCGCTGGATACCATCCCCCACAGTGTTTTTCATGAAGTATTTTTTCTTCACATCTGTCCCTTAATCTCCTCTCTCCTTCCCCACCCCCGCAGGTCCTTGCAAGCATTTTATAAATACCTCAGGTATCCTCTCTTCTTGCTTTTGTAAAACTATTGTATTCTCCCATAACAATTTTTAATTCCTACTGGAAACTCGAGACTTCAGTTCCTCACAGTTAAGTCCCTACTTAAACCCTCACTCTGGGGTTTTCTACACTCCCTTTTAATTTTTTAATAAAGATGCAGGTTGTATATATTTGGAGTTTAATGGCAATGAAAACAGAAACAAAAACAAAACTCTGTATCTTCTGCTCAATTTTACATTCAACTTAAAAATACTGTACAAGAGGTCTCTGGACCCGAACCTGGAATTTGACGATGTGGCTTGGCCTCAGAGCGCTGCGTTTTATCACTGCACCACCAATCACTACTTACAGCAACAGCTACTCAACCGGCTTTGTCTCTAACTTCCACAGAGCATTGTGCTCCTTTCCTTGGAGTCCATAGCCCTTCCCCCAGCTCTCTTCTTCCTTCTCAAGTCCCTAACTGTCTCTCTTCCTCCTTATGCTGCTGAGTTACTGCCTCCCATCTCACTCCTCTTCCATCTTTCCTCTCCAGTCATTGAGCGATTCTTATTACCTTAACCATCTCCTCTCTGTGAACTAGTTCGGATCCACTGTATTGTCATGATTAGCTTTGCTTTCCAAAATCCTTCCACAATATTTGCAATATTCATCTCTTAATCATCTTTCCCA
>NW_006160098.1:560912-587293 GCF_000334495.1 Tupaia belangeri chinensis | reverse complement strand
ATGCCATATTTCTAAAATCGAAATTATCAACTTGGGCTTTTCTCTCTCTCCCCTGATCTTCCATAACTTATTTGCTTTCTTAGTTCTTACAATATGACATCTCACTGAGTAAGCTGTGTAATATTATTCACATCCCTCAAAGCTTATTTCTTATCCCCTGGTCTCAAGTCTTCACGGTTTTCACTCTGAAACAACTCAGATGTTTCCTTACTTGCAGCCTTATTGACTCCATCTTTATCATGTCTTACTTATCCCTTTTCTGGAATATTTGGGGACCAGGATTCTAACTTGTATCCCTGTTGTCAGTTTTCACTCATTTTGGTCTTCCACACAATTCCAGAACAGAGAAGCTTTAGAGGTCTCAACTTGTCAGTCTCCTGTTAATAAATCTCTAGCAGGGTCTTTTTATTTTCTAAACTTCTTAACTTGGGATCTAAAACTGTTCATTTTTTATTATCCTACTCAAAATGGCTAGCCTAGGAGCCAGCAGATGGCATAGTGGGTACATTGCTAGACTCCCATAAGGCCAACCACGGTTGGAGTATCCTACCTGGTGGCTTGAAAATCACACTGGTGGGGTCGGCAGGTTGTGTGGTGGTTAAGGGCGCTGGACTCCCACATGGCCCACCATGGTTTGAGCCCTGGACCTAGCAGCTTGCTTTCTTACTTTATTGCTTACTTTTTTTTTCTCTGTCTCTCACTCTGTCCCTCCCTGATCAAATTAAATTGAATAAATAAATAAAAATTAAAAAAAAAATTCCTTAAAAAAAAAGAAAAGAAAATCACACTGGCAGGTGTACCTGCAAGTCCAAGATCCCAAGAGGAGAATGGAAAAGGGATTGCAGTGTGGCCAACCCCCCGGGGAATGATTTCTCATTTTCTCTCTCACTGTCTCTGTCTTTCTTAGGCGAGCGCACATGGCATAAGGCAAAAGCCTCCGTAAAAATAAAAAAATAGATAGGAAAAGAAAATCATGCAAGGTGCATGCCTAAAATCCCGAGCAAAGAATGGAAAAGAAAGGATTATGGCATGACCATCCCCTCTAGGTTGGTGATTTCTCATTTTTCCTCTCCCTCTGTCTCTTGCCAATGAGCACATGCACCCTATGACAAAAATCTTAATTTTAAAAAAAGCAAAATAAAAAGTTAACCTTATCTCCTATTACTCTTCCTACTGATAACAGTGATCCCGAAGGAGGATTTTTATGGGGGTCAATATCTTTACCCGTGTAACACACTAGGGCTTCCTAATATAGGTAAGAAGAGTCATTCTGCTCTTGCTTTCTCTGTTGACATTGGCAATGATTGTGCTTTATTTGAACATCAAATTCTTCAAAAGTTGACAATATTGTTAAGCTTGCTGAGCTTTTATCTATTGTTGTTGTTTTACTATATGGCCTGCCCTCTCTTTTAAAACAGATTTATTGTCCGTGAGAGGGTGTATGCTAGAGTTATGCTATCCCACGGCTAACGTAGTTTAATAAAGCCTATCCATTTTCTGTTATCCCTATGAGTTGGAATTCTGTACTATACATGGTAGATCTGATAAAGTAGTCAAAATACACTTACTGATGTCTTTTGAACACTAATAAATTATTGCACTAATACCTATTAGGATCATAAAGTGAATTGTTTCAAAGGTTAAATAGAATACAGGTGTAAAATTCCTCCCTGAAATTGGCATCATGGTTATGTAAATGAATTTTGAATAACCACAACCAAATATTAAATATTTCTTTTGTGATTTTGTACCAACATATACTTCAATATCAAATATATTGACCTCAAATATTGGTGTGAACCAATCACACCTAAAGATTTACTATTTAGTCAACATTTCAGAACCAATTGTAGTTAGGTATTTACCAAACTAAGAACTTACTAGCTGGGTGAAATAATACTCAGTAGCATTGATATTTATTGTAGAGTTTAAAATAATTTTAATTACATGCATATTTGAAGATGTCATTTTGGTTTATATGTGCATGACTTCCCAAAGAAAATCCTAAATAATTATATAATTGGGGAGATGTTTTCTCATTTTTTTTAAATAAAAGAATTAACACACACCCCCACACACACCCACAAAAGAAAAAAGAACTATAATGAAAACAGAACAAAGATTCCTTACCTTGAGGATCTGTAGAAATTCTTTTAGTACTCTGTGGACGGTGGATTCTTTTTTCATGCTGTTGGAGGGAAGGGCACAGAATAAGCAGAAAAAAATGAAGGAAAAAGAATTGTAGCAGTGACCAGACCTCATGGGGGGGCTGTTCTCTCTCTCTCTCATTCATGCACATCTGATAGTAAAATCTGATAGTCCTTTTAGGACCTAATCATGCATCCAAGGATGCTAGGAGACATATTTCATTAACAACTATAGTGCTCTTAACACCTGCTGGCCTCTGACAACTAACACTTTAATAAATAACATATATTCATATGTTTTATATATAGTATTTGCAACATATTTAATATTTCATATATTATATTTGGTTTCTGATATAATGATATCCTAATCATATATATTTAACATGAAATATTTAATATATATTTACATGCTAAGTATATACAAATATGTGGGGATTTTTACTATTTTTAGGTAAATTCACCTTGCCCTCCTGCAAGATAGAATTTTGTCAAGTTATATCTCATGCACTTGGTTATTTCTGAGGTTTGGGTTAATTTCTTACTCCAGGAATCCCTTCAGCTTCCATGATAACCCTCTGGACTGCTAATTTCTCTGAACACTTATCAGATATATCTGAATCTCTCTGAATTAAGCCTGCTTTGAAGTTATTTAAAATTTGTTCTCTTCTTGGTTATCACATCGCTTTCTCACACACACACTCTGCTTATCTGCTTTTGTGTACGCACACACACACACACACACACACACACACACGCACACACACAAGTACACATGACTGTGCAGAAGATGGGGGAGCTCTTACTGTCTTCCTCTAGAATGGGAATGGATGACTTCAAGGATCAAGAGTGGTTAGATCCCCAGGCTGAGACCCAGGAGTGAGGGAGTAGAGGGTGGGGCCCAGGTGTAATTAACTCCATAGCAGACCCGTTCCCTAAGCCCGCACTGCTGGAGCATGAAGGCTATCAGGTAAGACTGAGTTTAAACCATGCTCATTAGTTGCTGCCTCCTGAGTGACTCCATGCCTTAGTTTCCTGAACTTTAGAATCGGTTTTATTATACCATCTACTTCCTAGGTTTGCTGTGAGCTGTACATGAAATCAAATATGTAATGCACTTTAATTAAATAAAATGAAAAAGCTTTATTTCAGTTCTTGGCAAACAGTGGATACTCAATAAAAGTTATCTAACTGTTTTCATCTCACAAGTCTGACAGAACTAGAATGTCATTTTGCATATAGAGAGGCTTAATATAACCTTCAAATTCTAATACATAGATGATTTTCCAGAGATCCATCCATAACTAAAGTATCCTATAAGGACAGCCAATGTACAGCGAGACGTGATCTGAGTGTTACCAAGACGTATAGCATTGGAGGTGCACCCTTCCTCCCCATGGGGTCTTACAGCAGACCTGGACTCAGTCACTGTTGACCATCTAGTCTCTGCTCAGGTCATGGCCTGGAAAGATGCCCAAGGACTTAGTCTTAGCTAGGACTCACTCACCCTCATTATCACATGCTTTCAGGAGCTTTAGGAACTATGCTGACATTAACTAAGCTAACGTCACTGTACAAACGCATGGAGGAAAACAAGAGTGAAAAACAATACTGTGGAAACAACAGTCACTATGGTTTGGTTTCAGGGCTGATTTGTTTGGAGATATGTCATCATTGTGCCCTCTCAGCCTTAAAGAATGAGCATAGTTCATACTGGGAATGCAACCCAGGTAACGGGAGAACCTCCGGGACTCAACACTACACTGTAAAACCTAGTGTGAAAGTTAGAGAAGGTGAAAGTCTGGACAATTATAACTCCTTCCTACTATTTCACACGATTTTGAAGTGCTAAGTTAAAACAGTGAAAAATATGGCATCTTTGAGCCTTAGAGCAACATCTTATTTTAAATTGTCCCTTGGGTGGTCACTAATTTCAAGGGCATCCACAGGACTACCGTTGCTATTTGGCGGATGTATGAATAATAAGTGGGAGAGGGACTAGAAGTTAGCGTAATGGCTATGTCACTGGACTCCCATGTAGTCGACTGCGGTTCAAGTCCCGGACTTGGTGGCTTAAACTCAACGCTGGGCGCATGTGTGTGCATGTTCAAGATCCCAACAGGACAATGGAAGAGGGGATTGTGGCGTGGCCATCCCCCCGGGGGGTGATTTCTCACTTTCTGTCTCTCTGTCTCTCTCTGTCTGGTGAGTGCACGTGCCCTATAGCAAAAAAAAAAAAAAAAAAAAAAATACTCTCCAAAGAAAGAAAATCAATAAAGAAATAAGTGGGAGTGTCAGTTCTCTAATTTCTACTGCCTACCAGTTCTTTGTGGCTCTAGTGCAGAACTAATTTTTGTATAAAGTAACATGCTCAGGACTTTCTGATACTTGGAGTAGCATTTCTCATGGATGACACTTAACATTATAGCTAGGCATCAGTATTCTACAACCAACCAAAGAGAATGGCATGCTGTTAGTTTTTTTTTTATCATCTACCCTTGGGCACTTATGCATGAAGAGATTTTCACAGGTAATTATGATAATATCTTCCGGCAACAACTCCTCCATCCAGCTCTAACTCTGCAAACTGCCACCCCCTTCCACATTTACTGTAGATTTTTCCTGGTAAGTGGGTCATTTATTGTGTAATGAGAAAGCATTCAGGTGAAAGCGATATTATTAATCATGGGCCAACAAAGTATATATAATTAATATTTTCAGTGTAATTTTAGCATGGATTCTTACCCAAAGCATTTAAGAGGTCACAACAAAGTTCTAGCTTTCATGGTTACTCTACTCTGTAGATATTTTGCATGGAGGTCTTTCTAAGTAGCAGTTGCTACTGGTTGGAGTTCATCTTATTCATAATAGCAAACTGTATTCTCCATTTTATGATGCATGGTGTACATAGAATTCTCAATAGTTTTACATTTTAAACAAACCTTATGTAATATTGATCCCAAAAGCAATTTGGTGCAAAAATGAAGGCTAACATAAAAGCTGGGAGCTGTGGGTCAGTGCATGGCCGGTGATGAAGGCAGTTAGAGCCCATAAGGTTGACCATGCAGTAGTTCAAGTCCAGGATCTGGTGGCTTGAAAAACAATGCCAAGCAATATGTATGCATGCCCCAAATCTCAACAGGATGGAGAAATGAAGGAAAAGTACTTGTGGTGTTACCATGCCCGATGAGGGGGGGGCCCTTTCTCTTTTTTCCTCTCTCTCTCTCTCTCTCTCTCTCTCTATGTGTGTGTGTGTGTGTGTGTGACTCCAGTAAGCACCCACACCCTCTGGCAAATTAAAAATAAAACAAACAAGAGCTATGTGCTGTAGTCATAGGCTCAACATAACCAGAAATCGAGTGAGAGTTTCTGTCAGTGTAGCGTGAGGACATTGTGTGACAGGATTATTTTAGAAGGATCGTCGTCTCCATTTTGCAAATGTAACTTCTCCAAGGTAACTTGCCTATAGGATATGGCGAGAACTAGTCTTGAAACCCAGGTCTATCTAAAGTCCTTACTTTTCAATAATACTGCCTCTAGATAATAATATTAACTGCTAGTTTTTATTGATTACCGTGTATCAGGAATTACTCTAAAGCCTTAACGTATATAACCGTGGTAGTATAGTGTGGTCTAATGTGTGTGTGTGTGTGTGTGTGCGTGTGTGTACGTGTGCGTGTGTGGTTATATATATATATATATATATCCTTGGGAGAGAGTTTTTACTATGCCTATTTTAAAACTGAGAGAACAGACTTAGAGAAAATAATTTGACCAAAAACATGCATACTCAGTGACAGTTATAACATTTAAACTACCATCTGTAGGCATCCAACTTTTCATCTGTAAGTTCACACTTAGATGTAAAACGAAGCTCACAACATAGAACTCTCCACACGGCTGTTCTAGTGTCCGCTGCACTGTCTCCCCAATCACATAACGACTCTATACCTCTGGCCTTGGGAGCAGTAGTGCCAGTAGTTATCAGCTTGGACTCTGTAATTATAATTATGGAGAGGTTTTTATTTATTTATTTATGTATTTATGTTTGCTATAGGGCATGTACACTTGCCAAACAGACAGAGAGAGACAGAGAGACAGAAAGCGAGAAATCACCCCCCAGGGGGGATGGCCACACTGCAATCCTTCCTCCTCCATTCTCCTCTCAGGATCTTGGGCACGCATGCACACATGCCAGGCGTGAGTTTTAAGCCACTGGGTCCAGGATGTGAACCGCGGTCGACTACATGGGAGTCCAGCGACATAGCCATTACGCTAACTACTGGTCCCCTGTAATTACAATTATGTAGAGAGATAATTACAAGCTTCTGGGTCAACCTTCAACCATATAGTCATCTCTCTGGGACCCATCTGCCTTAAGAATCATGCCACCAGTTGGCTTGCCAGGTTTTTTCATTCAGACCTGTTGACACCAGTTTTGCTTTTTACAGTTTATATATTTTTAACAAATGAGGTTCAAACAAGTTCCACACATTGCATTTGGCATTGATGTCTCTGCCACCATTTGTTGAGTTTTCAGTGCAGAGAACTTCCTGAAGGCCAAAGCAGAAATGCTTGGAAGACACAATGAAAGGAAGTACATATACACAGAGAGGCCTGTAGACCAGTATGAACCCACAGAGAAGCAAGAGTAGTGTGGAACAAAAGAAGATCATAGTTTAGAACAAGAAGAGCTAATCTAGAATGGTCGTGCTTAGTGATAAACCCAAACATCAGGTTCAGAAATGAAATAGTCCTGTTACCAGCCCTAGAAGCAATACATAGTCATATCTTAATTAAGCTCAGATATTTCTTTGTTTTAAATCCATACATGCTCTTATGCGACTGACTTTATGCTTCATTTTTTCCATTGTTTGCTTCTTGCAAAGTCCCTCTTGTTAAGATTTTAATCTGACTATAACTTTGTTAAGAGGGAGAAAGGAAATACTTCTTAGTCTCGAAGAACTCAGTCACAGAAGGTGACAGCATTAGGCCACTAGGAACCAGGCGGATCAATTCAAGAAACTCCAGAATATCTAAGGATCTCGGACAGGCAGAAGGAAGGGACCTTTACAGATGGCTGTGAATACAAAGAGAGCAAGGATGTGGGTAATTCAGAAAATACGTATATTTGAAATATATATGGAGGCCATAGGAAAAAAACAGGTTGGAATAGATTAATCTGATTTCCAAATTAATGTTTCTAGCTTATTTTTAGCTACCAAATGGGCAGAGCAGTAGCTAACTGTACCACATGAGGTTCCAATAGAGATTAAATTCCATAATATGCATGAGCACTTCAGACTTGCCTGGTACTTGGCAAGCACTCCATAAATGTTAACTACGGTTAATATACTCAAAACGTTGCTCACTATTCCAAGCAACTCTTGCAAAAGCAGATAATTTGGGCCCATAACCGCAATTACGTGGGAGAGGCTATTAACTTTTAAAGCAGCTTAACAAATCAAAGATAGATACCTAACACTGTTAGAACTTGCATTAACTTCAACCTCCTCTCTTTTCTTGTTCCACTTTTACATTATAACTCCAGAAAGTTTTGACAATCTAGAATAATTCATTCTAGAACATTCTAACAGATCTTTTGGGTTTTAAATTACCTGTCTTTTGTTTTTTGTTTTTTGTTTTTTGATCAGCTTATAGTCTTTCCAGCAGAAAATGATATAAATGTTTCCAGGAAAGACCTGGGTGGCAGAAATACCTTCCTCCCCAGTCTAGCCACAGTTTGTGAAATCCTTACACTAGTCTTTTTTTTTTCATTTTTATTTTATTTTATTTTTTTCATTCATTTATTTTAAATTGACCAGAGCGAGACAGAGAGAGATGGAAAGTGAGAAAGTAAGCCACCAGGTCCAGGACTCGAACCATGGCCGGCCACATGGGAGAATCCAACACCTTAGCCACCACACCACCTGCTGGTCCCACACTAGTCATTCTTTTGATTGCATGAAAGGCTGCTGCTAAATGGCATTGTTAGCCGGGAAGGAGTCTGGTAAAGTTTTTGTTAGCTATTAAGACTCCACCTTCAATTGCTTTATTGGTCTCTTCAGCATGCATTCATCTCTTTATTAAATAGTTTAACAAAAAATTATTGAATACATCCCAGGAGAAGGGATTCAAAATTGAATGAGCTATGCTCCCAGACCTGAGGAAGTCAGTCATAAAAGGAGATAGAGAATATGATAGTAGGAGTGCTCCCATTAAATTGAGATGAACTAAGTTTCAATAAATAATTTTGCCATGCTGAAGCTATTTCCAAGAAGAAGAAGAAGAAGAGGAGAAGGAGGAGGAGGAGGAATAAGAAGAAAAAGAAAGGAAAAACCTTTGTGCCTCAGTTTCTTCAACCAATTACATTTTTAGTAAATGAGTTACGTGCTAAGGCATTAATCTAACATAGGCATTTGGTTGTCTTAGATTAGGCATTCCAAGCCCTCCATAATCTTTCCCCAACTTATTTCCAACATCACATTTCCACTCTTCTTCTCAGGCAATCCCTGCCTAATCCTTGTCCTTTCTCAAACGATATCTGTGCTTTGCTGCTTCAAATTTTTTGCTTATGCCATCCCTCTTGTGTGAAACTCAGAAACGATCTTTTATCTTGTGTGCAATTATGACAAGCCCTTGTAAAATTTTAACCAGGAGGGTGATATGTTCAAATTTTGTCACGAATATTATTGTGACAGTCTATAAGAATCGATAAGAAAGACATGAGCTTTGGAAAATAGCTACGGAAACAGCACACAGAGAATTTGGCGATGGCCTGATGGAAGAGCATGGCAGTAAGGATGGCAAACAGAGAACGGCGTTGGGTAGAGATTTGGGATCTGGGATCAACAGGACGTGGCAACAGTGAATTATATGTGGGTTTGAGGTAGGAGGATATTGAGAGATAAAGGAAGTTGTGAAGCAAAGTTTTCTAGGGTGATTCTCAGGACACTGATTGGAGCTCCCAGTAGTGAGTTAATGAAGCTCCTATACATAGTTCGTATATATTAAGTACTTAATTAGTTTTGGCCAATTGGCATGTTGACGGATACATCTACAGGAAGCAAAACAAAAACAGTTGGAGTTCATGAACTAGAGAATTGTTTCAATTCATGAACTTTAATTAAGGAAGTAATTAAGTGTTCTTACTTATTAGGTGTTGTGATTTAAGAGAATAAATACAAACACATCGATTAATTTTAAAAATGATTATATTTTCTCAGCCAGGCAAAAATATATGTATCTCCTTAGCCAAAAGATCATTGAAAACCATCAGACAGCAGAGAGCTCAATTCCTGGTTTAGTTCTACCGCCCTTGGAGCAGAGACAACTTTTCCTTTTATAGATAAGGGTTGAAGGATGAAGGCAGAGGAGAATGGGGAGAGCAGAAAGAGGAGAAAATGAAGAAGGGAAGGAGAGGGGAAAAGGGAAGGAAGAACTGGGGAAAGAGAAGAAGGGAGAAGTGGAAAAAGCAAGAAGATGAGCAGAAAGGGGTGGAGGAGGAGAAGGGAAAGAATGTTTTCTGATTAAATCTGTGGGCAGAGCACTCTTAGAAAAGAAGACAGGATCCTGTTTCTGCTAAACCAGCTTTTCCATTTTTCTCTCATGTCTCTTTTAATGACAAGGTCAAAGCTGTGCCTTTGATGGCCATCCTGGTGGAATGAGAGAAGTGAGCTGGGAAGGGAGCTGGGGGCACGAAGGCCTGTCAAAGGAGAGGTAAAAAGAGCCAGAAGTCAGACTGGAGTGAGGACGTGCTGGAAAACTTTCACAGGTTAAAAAATTAGTGTATTGGGGAACCAGCAGTTAGCGTAATGGCTATGTCACTGGACTCCCACGTAGTCGACCGTGGTTCGTGTCCCGGACCCAGTGGCTTAAAACTCAGGCCGGGCGCGTGTGCGTGCGTTCCCAAGATTCCAAGAGGAGAATAGAGGAGAAGGGATTGCGGTGTGGCCATCCTCCCTGGGGGGTGATTTCTCACTTTCTGTCTCTATGTCTTTCTCTTGTCTGTCTGGCAAGCGCAAGCACCCTATAGCAAAAACCTCTCCAAAAAAAATAAAAAAATTAGTGTACTATTTCTTCTTCTTACAAAGGTTCTGCTTTCTTCTACAATGGGTAAGGGATGGGGCTTGAAACAACATGCATGTTATTGGAATTAACTGTAGTGTAGAAAACATGCATCTGAGTGATAGGAAAATTTTAAATTATCATTAAGATTCACTATTCCCACAAAACAACAGCAACAACAAAACGAAACAAAAACCTTGATTTCTTTTATTGAATTTCATATATATATACACACACCTTTTCTAGGTTTTGTCATAGGACACATATATTCACCAGAGAGAAAAAGAGAGAGAGAGAGAGAGTGAGAAATCACTCGGGGGGGGTGCCCCTCAGGATTATGGGTACATGTGCATGCATATGCACCTGGTGTGAGTTTCAAGGCACTGGATCCAGGACTGAAACCACTACAGACCATGTGTCAGAATCCAGGGCCTTAACCACCATCCCAGCAGGTGGTTTCTTAATGGCTAATAATAGGCTAATATGTTTGATTGTGTTTTTTTGTTTGTTTGGTTTTTTGTTTTTTGTTTTTTAGAGAGGTTTTTGCTATAGGGCGCGTGCACTCGCCAGACAGACAGAGAGAGACATAGAGACAGAAAGCAAGAAATCCCCCCCCAGGGGGGATGGCCACGCCGCAATCCCTTCTCCTCCATTCTCCTCTTGGGATCTTGGGCACGCACGCACACGCGCCCAGCGTGAGTTTTAAGCCACGGAGTCCGGGACACGAACCGGAGTCGACTACGTGGGAGTCCAGCGACATAGCCATTACGCTAACTGCTGGTTCCCTGTTTCATTGTGTTTTTAAACCCGAATATAATTTGATAAAATTACTGCAAGTGAAAAGACTATGTAAAGTTGAAGTGCCTGTGGATATAGATATTTTTAATAGCTCCAGATATTCTCCTTCACTTAGTCAGGATTGTCTTAGTATTTCATAGTTCCAGGAAAAACAATAATACAGAAAAAGAATCATCCCTAGCAGGGCAGGAAGAGGATAATGAAAATCCAAAGAAGTGAGAAAACGGTGATTCTGTGGCACTGACTCTCCCACTAGCCTAGCATCTGCCTCCTTTGACACAGCAAGTTCTTGAATGTGGTAAGAAAGTAGGTGTGAAAGCTGTATGGGTATTTACTAGAAATCACATGTCATGAATTCAGTGTTTTTTTTTTTTTTTTAAAGGAAGTTCAGGCCAAGCAAAACTTGGGTCAACAGATGGCTTACGTAAATACGTGGGTTAGGTATTACCGGGAAACTCCAGCCTTGAACAGATCGCAGACAGCAGATCTGAAGCCCTTCTTTCCTCCCAAGCAAAACATCTGAGTGGGCAGGAAGGGGAAACAGCAGTCATGGCCCAAGCGGTCACAAATAACCAACTGGCATCCAGTCACCACCTGGTGTGATTTCCAAAGTGCTCACACACATACGCACACACACGTATTCCCCCACTTCCCTCCATGTAAAAGAAAAAATCCTTTCAGGATATTTTGAATTTTTTTCTGTTTCTGCCAAAGTATAAACATACATATTATGAACAGAATTTACTTGAACATTTTGCAAAAGGAGAAAGTTTTAACTGAACTCCTAGCTAGGGCATGTGTGTATGTATGTCGTATGTCGTATGTCACAGTCATCATTCTGGAGTCGACTTCTTTTTTTTTTTTTTTTTTGAGAGTTTTTTTCACTATAGGGGGCATGCGCTCGCCAGACAGAGAGAGACAGAGAGATAGAAAGTGAGAAATCACCCCCCAGGGGGTATGGCCACGCCGCAATCCCTTCTCCTCCATTCTCCCCTCGGGATCTTGGGCACGCACGCACACGCACCGGCGTGAGTTTTAAGCCACCGGGTCCGGGACACGAACCGCGGTCGACTACGTGGGAGTCCAGTGACATAGCCATTACGCTAACTGCTGGTCCCTGGAGTTGCCACCAAATTGCCATTTCTCTCAACCTAGTAAACATGTCTGTAGAACAATGAAAATAATACAAGTATGCGTGTTATGCCAAAAAGAAGAAGAAGGAGGAGGAGGAGGAGGAGGAAGAGGAGGAGGAGGAATGATATAAAGGCCATATTTTGGGTCACGTATTTTCACATATATTGATTAGATGAGCATTTTCAGAAGACGACGTTGAGAGCATGAAGTATCATCAGGCCCCTCCTTGATCTTTCCAAGGTCATTGCCTTGCGGCTGACCTCACACACACGCTAGCCACCATGACCTTCCTTTTCACGTCCTTGACTCCAAGCTCACGTCCATTACGAGTCTCTGGTGCTTGCTGCTTCCCTTACTCTGATGCTCTCCAGGCCACACACACAGAGGGACTTTCAGTTGCTAACTTCTCATCCCATAAGTCACCTCCATGGATATATAAATGTCAGAGGGCACTCACAAGCTGTGGATGTGGAGCACCCCTCAATGGGCGTCCTGGTCCATGCTGCAGATTATTTCTCCAGTTATCTGTCCCATGAGTATCCTGGGTACACATGCATTCCGTGTGTTTTTTTCAAACCACTGGGACTGGAACTCAATCCCTGGGTTGAGAAAATCATGAAATACGATTTCCTCTTGGTAGTATTTAACCACTTCATTAGGGGACTGGCTTCACAGTGAGGTCTTTCTTGGTCTTCCCACCTCTGAGCGCACACTGACAATTCTGCCCATTCTTGGAGGCTAACCTTTTTCCTTCCTTGGCACTCGTCACTTTCTTCCTTACACTTATGAGGTTTATAAAGCAAGCTGTATTAATTCATGCACTCACTCGACAAACATCATTGAGAAGCTAACACGTGCTGGGCACTATTCTAGGTACTTAGGATATAGTAGTGAGCAAAACAAAGCTCCCATTTTTTTGAGCTTACATCCTAGTTGTGGGGTAGGAGGTGCTCCTACAAGAAAGAAAGAGAAATAAAGAAGAAAGAGGAAAGAAGGAAGGAAAGAAGGAAGGAGGGGAGAAAGAAGAAAGAAAGAAAGAAAGAAAGAAAGAAAGAGAGAGAGAAAGAGAGAAAGAGAAAAGGGAAGGAAGAAAGAAAAAGAAGGAAGGAAGGAAGGAAGGAAGGAAGGAAGGAAGGAAGGAAGGAAGGAGGAAAGAAGGAAGGAAGGAAGGAAGGGAGGGAGGAAGGAAGGAAGGAAGGGAGAGAGAAAGAAAGAAAGAGAGACAGAGAGAGAGAGAAAGAGAAAGAAAGAAAGAAAGAAAGAAAGAAAGAAAGAAAGAAAGAAAGAAAAGAAAGAAAAGGGAAGGAAGAAAGAAAAAGAAAGAAGGAAGGAAGGAAGGAAGAAAAGAAAGAAAGAAATGAAACACAAGACTATGCTTTGGATCAAAGATAATATCAGGTAGAGTAAGGAGTAAGGAGAATCAGGCTTATCAGGCTGTGGGGTAGAAGTAAACTGCAATATTAAATAAATCAAGGTAGATCTCAGAGAATGAATTTTGGGCAGAGGATTGAAAGAGGTAAAGTATTAGGCATGCAGGCATCTGACAGAACATTCTAGGCACAGGCAATCGCTAGCATGAAGAGCTAAAAGCAGAAGCACTGTGGCATGGCAAGTTCCAGGAATAGCAAGAAAGTCATTGTGGTTAGAGCTGAGTCAGTGAGGAGAGGAGGGGAAGTCCTGGAGTCAAAGGGGGCCACATTCAAATTGAACCTTTCACTCTGAGGGAAAGTGGAAGGCACTGCAGGACTTGGAGTAGAGTCATGGGATGATCTGATGGATGGTTTAAAGGATGACTTTGGCCTCAGAATTGAAACTAGACTATATAGGGCCCAAAGGCAGTACGGTTAAAAAAAAAAATGCAGTTCTCTGAGGCTGGCCACAAAGGGAAGTTCCAGACTGGTATCCAGAGACCTTCCTGAGAACACTGGGCATGAGGATCCGTGATCTGAGCTGGGGCTGGCTGGAGAGGCAGATAAGACCTTTTGACATGCTTTTTTTTCTCTCTCTGTTTCTCTTGTTCATGGAAGAAAGGCATTTTTAAAACGTAAAATAATTGGCTATAGATAAGCGAAGGATAAGACCACACACAGAAACATCACTGTACATCAGCTGCATGGGAGACAGAGAGTGTGTGTGCAATGAATTATCGTAGGAATGAATGAAACACGGAGGCTGAAAGAGACGAGACAGAGAGGCTCTCAAGTACAAAGTAAAAAAGTGCTTTCTTTGGGGCAGCAGGTGGCATGGTGGTTAAGATGCTGGACTCCTACATGGCCAACTGTGATTCGAATCCCAGACCTGGTGGCTTGAAACTCATGCTGGGCGCGTGGGTGTGCACGCACAAAATCCTGAGAGGAGAATGGAGAAGTGATTGCGGCATGGCCATGCCCCCAAGTGGTAATTTCTCACTTTCCCTCTTCCTGTCTCTCTCCGTCTCTCTCAGTGAATGCATGTGCCCTATGGCAAAAACCTATAAATAAATAAATAAATAAATAAATAAATACATAAATACATAAATACATAAATAAATAAATAAAAGTGATGTCTTCAACATCTGTGGAAATCAGACACAATACATTAACATGACGCCTAACAATTAGGTATGTGTCAACGAGTATCCGTACACACAACAAACATTTACTGCTTGCTTGCATTAAACGTGCAAAACACTTTTAATTTTGACAAACACCTTCCCGTCACTTCGGCCACGTGTACAAACGGATGCCTCATGTTGTGTTCATGAATGCCAAGCCACGACACTAAGACCACTTTTGTTTCCTGAAACACAACAGGCTGCTCGACGGAGGTGGATTTTTCAAATTCTGAACTTCATGGAAGATGTCTGTTCTTACCAAAATTCAGGTCAGGGTTTCATTTCCAGTGTAAGTAGGCCAGTTTTAAAAAAGGGAAAAAACGTCTCCATAGCCACAGATTCTTTCTTGACCCTCACATACTTATTGGTTTTACTGGGGAAGTCTTGGGCCTGAAAAGAGGCTGAGGGTGAATCTGGAAAGTCCTCTGCAAACCCACCTGAGAGAAAAAGGGTGGAAGTTCAGCCTACTGGAGTGGAGGCCCTGACAGAAGACGGCAGACCTTTCAAATGCGCTATGGTGAAACATGCCAATGTAATTCGAGATGAACAAGTTTACGGTTGGACAGCTGCAAGGTTGGCAGAAATGATCTCGTTTTTCTAGTTATTCGCTAATAAGCACCCAGCACACGCTCTCTGCTGGCTGCTGACGGTGCGAGGCTGAGCAGGACAATGACACCACATCTGCTCAGCAGCTGCACACAGTCTCACGTGGGGTAACATCACCCTCAGGGAGAGAGAAGTTGTTCTTCGGTGAGACAAAAAAAAAAAAAAGCTTTCTCTTTCAATGTATGAAACACAAATATACACTCAGCATATAAACAGGCACAACTGTTAATATGTGGTAATAAAATTTCACGGGGAGTGGTGATTAGGAAAAAAAAAAGATGTCTATTAGACTCCCTAGGAAGGCAGGAACAGCAAGGGTGAGAAACTCTTGTTTCTCTGGAAGGCAATAAGCAAGTGATTAAAATGAAATATAGTTGCTCCAGGAGTAGGTGGAAAGGACAGTGTGTTGGTTTACCCCCCAGGAACACCTAACTCAGTAGGGAAGAGGGCAGTCAGGGAAGGCTTCCTGGGAGAGGTCACACTGAATAGACAAGTTAAGAGAACCCCTTGCAGTTCCCCAAGCAAATGGGTTGGGAGTGGTGTGTGGAATGAAAGCAGAGAAAAGGCTTATGCCAAAGTCCTGAGCAACTAACACAGACTTTTACCAAGGAAAATCTGCATAAATCTTTGATGCTGTAACTTGGCTAGTTCAGATAATAAATTTATAAATTCGGGCCATAGATAAAACACTGATAATTGAAAGCTGAATTCATGTCCCATTTTGGGATGTCAGGTCCTCTTGTACATAAGGGCCTTTCTTTCCGTTGCTACCGTCCTCATACAAGACCCTCGTCACCTCCAGCCAGAGAACCCCAGCAGCCCCCTGACTTTTCTCACTGCCGTCAACCCACCGCAGCAGAACCACACAGAGCTGTCTGAAGAAATGTGCCAAACTGAGCTGTCCAAGAGCAACCCTGATACCCACTTCTCCACTCCACGTCTTCCTGTTGAGTTAAATCAGCTCCTTAGCCTGAGCGTTAAGAGAAGAGGTTGCACCTCAGGCAGAAAACCCCCAAGCAACAGGTCACTCTTGAGAAATGACTTCTCAAGGTGGCCGCTGGTCACCAGCCCTTTGCTCCTTTTCACTTCCTCCTCGGGACATTTGGTGGGCCTTCTTCATGGGTTTGTCCTGAGCCTGTGCCTTTGTCAGGCAAAAGAAGAAGGGGGACAATAAATACCTAACAAGAGAATAATAAAACTTAGGCAACGTCTGGGAAGATTGTACACCCCATAGTACTCAGCCAATGAGGAACTGGGGGAGGGACTTGCACGCTGGGAATAAATTACTTGTTAGAACCATTCTGGGTGTGCCTGCCCATCAGACACAGGAACTTGCAAGACCGCCATTAAAGTCTCACTCTGCCAAACCTTGTGTCTCCCTGTCCATTCGTTGACATTGGATGATGAGTGTATTTCTCACACATATCATCAATCTATTGCTAAAATTACTATCTTAGAAGGTAAGGGAACCAGCAGTTAGCGTAATGGCTATGTCGCTGGACTCCCACGTAGTCGACCGCCAGTTCATGTCCCGGACCCGGTGGCTTAAAGCTCACGCCGGGCGCGTGTGCGTGCGTGCCCAAGATCCCGAGAGGAGAATGGAGGAGAAGGGATTGCGGCGTGACCATCCCCCCTGAGGGGTGATTTCTCACTTTCTGTCTCTAATGTCTCTCTCTGTCTGTCTGGCGAGCGTGCGCGCCCTATAGCAAAAATCTCTCCAAAAAAAAAAAAAAAGGAAGGTAATGATGTGTACATGTTTTGCATACCCTGTTGGATTATAAATTTATTTAAAGAAATACTGTACCATAGAAACATAGTTGGATGTGTGTGTATATATATATATATATACATATATATATATATATATCAATCACTTATACTGTTCTAATAGCCATATTAAAAGTTTAAAAACTGGGGCCAAAGGGCAGTATGGTGGTTAAGGCATTGGTCTCCCACATGGCTGACTGTGGTTCAAGTCCCACACCTGGTGGCTTGGGGCATGTGTGTGTTTTTACATGCCTAAAACGCCCAAGAGGAGAAGGGATTGCAGCATGGCCATCCCACACCTGAGGTGGGGAGGTGATTTCTCATTTTCCCTCTCTCTTTCTATCTGGCAGTCATGCACACTCTACATCAAAAACCTAAAAAAAAAAAATCAACAAAAACCTATACAAAAGTTTAAAAACTAATAGATAAAATTAGTCTTATTTAACCTGATAACTGAAAGTTACACATTTGTTATGCAATCGATATAAACAAATTACTAATGAACTAGTTCATACTTTAAATTTTGTTGTATAGCATACTTACAGCACGCCATTTTTTTTTTTTTTAATTTTTACTGTAGGGTGTGTGCACTTGCCATAGAGACAGAAAGCAAGAAATCGCTGAGTCCAAATCACGTCTAACCCTGTGGAAAACACATTTTTTGCTATTCAAATACAAAAAATAAAGACACAGGAACAATTTCAACTTGCTTTTTTTTTTTTTCACTATAGGGCATGTGCGTTTGCTGGAGACAGAGAGGTGAAGTGAGAAATCGTCCATTCCATAATCCCTTCTCCATTTTCCTGTCAAGATTTTGGGCATGCACACACATTTGCCCAGCCTGTTTTTCAGGCCACTGGGTCTGGGCCTCTAACCACGCAGTCAGCCAACCACTATAGCACCTGATGGACGCAGTTGTAACGTTATTTAAAGAATTAGAATTTCATTGCTCCTCAGGAGTGATAAAATATAATTTTTCAATTATATTGCTCATTGGAAACATCACTTAGATGTACTAAGCCTTAGATCACTGAAAGAAATTGCATGTAAGCAATAAAATATATTTATTGTGTATTTGACACATTCAGAGAAATAATATATCTCTACTTTCTGGTAAGGATAAGAATTTGGGGACCAGCAGATGGAATAATTGTTACATCGCTGAACTCCCACATAGTGGACCATCGCATGAGTCCTGGACCCAGTGGCTTAAAAGTCCCACTGGGCGTGTGCATGTGTGCCCAAAATCCCATGAGGAGAATGGAGGAGCAGGGATTGCAGTATGGCCACCCCCTAGGGGGTGATTTTTACTGTCTCTTTGGCAAGTGCACGTGCTTTATAGCAAACTATCTCTCTCAAAATAAAAAATAAAAAACAGAATAAGAATTTTAGATAAGGGAACCAGCAGTTAGCGTAATGGCTATGTCGCTGGACTCCCACGTAGTCGACCGCGGTTCACGTCCTGGACCCGGTGGCTTAAAACTCACGCCGGGCGCGTGCGCGTGCGTGCCCAAGATCCCGAGAGGAGAATGGAGGAGAAGGGATTGTGGCGTGACCATCCCCCCTGGGGGGTGATTTCTCGCTTTCTGTCTCTCTGTCTCTCTCTGTCTGTCTGGCGAGCGCACGCGCCCTACAGTGAAAATCTCTCCAAAAAAAAAAAAAAAGAATTTTAGATAAGAACAATTAAGTCATAAAACAAACACAGAATTTCCTAAGTTTCAGTAAAAATATTTTGATGCTTTTTTTCTGTTCAGCGTGATTTTTTTTCTTAAATGTGCTCTGAAGTATATTCAGTATTTTCATAAATTAATTTTCATTTACTCAAATCCAGTTACAACAAAATGAATTACTTTATTTCCAAGTTATTAATACATAATGTGAGGAACAGATGATCTGAGTTTCTCCTGCTAGAAAAACCGATATGAAAAAAAGGAGAAATTGTATCATATAGTCTACCACACTAATATTGGACCTACCTAATGCTTCCTCTTTAGTTTTATTCTTACCTTTTATTTTAAAGTTATGCATCCATATGCATTGAAAATTGTGGTTGACAATGACAAAGAATGAATGAAACACAGCAATTAGTAAAGCAAAACAACGCACCTTCGGCAATCTCAAAGGTAACTTGCAAATTGGCAACTGATCATGGTTTTCATTAAGTAGAAGAGAGTGATCCATGTTGGAGACTCGTTTTTCTTTAGGTATTTTATAAACTACAATGGTGCCTTTATAATAAGGGCAACTATAGTTTCCAAATTCATCCACTTCTTTGATTTGGAGTACCAGCCTGGATTTTCTTTGTAGATGAAAAGTAAGTTTATAGTCTTTTGCATAATCCTTCCCATTGCCTAAATAGAAGTAAAATGCATTTGTTACTGGGAAGATATATCACTTTGTCTTACTTAATTTTTGTTTTTTAAGAGAGATTTTTGCCATAGGGCATGTCTGCTCTCTGGAGAGCCAGAGAGAAACAGAGAGACAGAAAACAAGAAATCACCCCCATCCAGGGGGGGATGGCCACATCACAATCCCCTTGCCTCCATTCTTCTCCCAAGATCTTGGGCATGCATGCACACAAACTCAGCATGAGTTTCAAGCCACCAGGTCCGGGACTCGAATCACAGTTGACTACATGGGAGACCAGCGATATAACCGTCATGCCATCTTGTGGTCCCTGTCTTCCTTAATTTTATAAAATCAAAATAATTGGTTCATTTTTCTAAATAAAAGTGGAGCTTTTTTGCCCATTGCTTTTTTGCCGACATAATTTGACAAAGCCAAGCAAGTGCTCTCTGACTAGCCCTGGTTCTAACCATCTTTGATGGTCTTTTTCTATTCTGTCTGCTCTAGCAAGGAACTACAGGAAATATGCAGCTTCTTTTTTTTTTTTTTTTTTTTTTTTTTTTGAGGGTTTTTTCATTTATGGCGGAGACAAACAGAGAGAGACAGAGAGACAGAAAGCGAGAAATCACCCCGCGGGGGGATGGTCATGCCTCAATCCCTTCTCCTCCATTCTCCTCTCAGGATCTTGGGCATGCACGCCAACGGGCCCGGCGTGATTTTTAAGCCCCCGGGTCCGGGACATGAACCGCGGTCGACTACGTGGGAATCCAGCGACATAGCCATTACGCTAACTGCTGGTTCCCGAAATATGCAGCTTCTTATACTTAGAAAATTATTTTCATTCTACAAGATTATATCTTTTTCCTCTTTCACCTATTCATATTATGTTGAACACCATCGTGTACTTATACCACACATGCTAAAATTGCACTTTCCTTATGGCGATGTAAACATAAATAAAAAATAGTTAACACAAAGTAAAAATTTCAATTTAATTCCCCAGTCACTCTAACCATGTATAAAATGTTCAATAGCCACTTGTCTGGTGGCTACTTTACTGAATAGTGAATAGGGCAAATATAGAACATTTCCACAGGACCAGCAGGTGGCATGGAGGTTAAGGCAGCTGGATCCTACAGAGTCCTAGTTTGAGTCCTAGACCTGGCGGCTTGACATTAAAAGTGGGCATGTGTGCGCACATATCCGAAATCATGAGAAGAGAGTGGAGGAGAAGGGATTGTGGTATGTCAATCCTCCCTGGAAGCTGATTTCTCACTTTGTCTCTCTCTTTCTGTCCTGTGACAGTGGTTTACAAATCACACTGTGAGCATGTGTGTCCATGGGCAAGATCCTGAGAGGACAATGGGAATAGAGAGGGTTGCTGCATGGTCATTCCCTCTGGGGGAGGTGCTTTCTCACTTCCTCGCTCTCTGTCTCTGCCTCTCTCCAACAAGCAAATGCACCCGACAGCAAGTTTTAGGAAAAAGAAAAAAAAACAAAACCTAGATTCATGTTTAGCCTCGACAGCAAGTTTTAGGAAAAAGAAAAAAAAAGCCAAAAACCTAGATTCATGTTTAGCCGCTATTATTTTCCTATACTGTAATATTTGTCTAGTGATTTTACATCTCAGTGCTTCTTAGAGTCATAATGTCCTTATCTTTTTTATTTTATTTGGGGGAGAGTTTTTTTGTTTGTTTGTTTTTGCCTTTTTTTTTTTTTTGCCATAGGATACATATGCTCACTGGAGAGACAGAGAGAAATAGAAAGAGCGAGAAAGTGAGAAATCACTCCCAGGGTGAATGGCCATGCCACAATCCCTTCTCCTCTATTCTTCCTTGGGATTCTAAGCACACATGCACATGTGTTCAGGGTTAGTTTCACATCACCAGGTCCAGGACTTGAACCACAGTCAGCCATGTGGGAGTCCAGTGCCCCAACCACCACACCACCTGCTGGCCTCAAAGTCCTTATCTTTTAAACAAGAGAAATAAAACTTACTTCCTAGGATTGCTCTGGGAGTTAGAGGAAATAATGTGGATAGAATGATTGCCACAGAGCTTAGCACATAGTGAGTACTCAATAAATAATAGCAATTATAGGATGTTTCTGTTATTTTGAATTGCATGCCAAAAAATAACCCAGTTAATATTTTTAAAATAAATGACAAATGTACTTTTTATATTTCAGCTGAAAAATCCCTTTGCTCCTATGAGTTGGCATAAAGTTAATTACCCAGTGCTAGCTCTCATGCAAAACCTCCCATTTTGCCCAGTAAAGGAAGATTTCTATGAAAGATACTGAAGGTACCTCTACTGTACTCCCTGTTACGACTGCTAGAGAATTTTAGTGCATTTTAGTACATTTCTAAAACACAACTAAATCTAGAAATAGAATAATTCCAGGTTATAGAAGGTATTGGAGTAGATCTCTTTGCCTAAGTCTATATTTAAGAGGCAACCTGGCTATTTGAACAAAACAGCTTCCCCTAAGATAAATGACGTGACAGGTTTTGCCTTCTTCAGTGTTTCACTCTGGTGAAAAAAAAAAGAAGTTATTTCATATTTAGAATATGACCTAAATAGGGAGTTCAGTAAATTAGAATTTCCAGATCACTGGAATAACACCTGGAAAATATCTGTTTCCACAACCCTGGAGGATTATCGAGAAAAATATTACCACTTTGATCCCAATAGAACATCATTTAGTAAATTTCTCCTTCCCTCCCTTGAAAGACATTATGCTCCCTGCCAGGTGCACAACTTTCTCATAAGGAATGACTTAGACATACAGTATAAGGATTGAGAACTGAGGCATGGCTACATTTGTTCAATTCAGATCTAAAACTTATCTACCTCTTATTTCCAGTCCAATTTTAGAAATGAAAACTTGCAATGAAGCACTCTAAAGATTACATTTATATATGAAATGGGAATAAAGTTGATAATTCATTAGTAAGTAGCATAATAAATAGCATAATCTTGGTGTTATAAACAAAAAAAAAGATCCTTGTAACTTTTTAATTTTAAGTTTCATTGTGGCTACACCATAACACTATTTTGAGGGCTAATTTGGTGGGGGAAAATAAAACAAGTAGCACAAAGAAATTGTACTGTTCGATCAACATTTTCTTTCTTTTTCACTGACAAATTTTTAAGTGAAGTGAGAGCAAAAACCATTGTTGCATATACAAAAGTGAAATCAACCATCAGTTGACCTTTGGCAAAAGGTATTTCCTTCTCAACATTTTTTGCATATGATCTCCAGTAAGGGCCTTGACACAATAACTATTCAGTTAATCTCAGATAAAGAAGTCAGAATTGAGTTCTATTTTGTGGGTTGCCAAGTATTCCTTATAGAATTCCCTTTCATTGAGCATTGGATTTTTTCAGTGACATCATAGAAAATATAAATGTAGGAATACTATAGTCTCCCTTTATCTGTGGGGATACATCCCAAGACTTCTAGCGGATGCGTAAAACTAAGGATAGAGCCTATGTCAGGGAGCAGCAGATGATGGAGCTGTTACGTTGCTGGACTCCCACATAGCTGACTGTGGTTTGGGTCTGAGACCTGGCACCTTGAAACTCATGCCGGGCATGTGTGCATGTGTGCCCAAGATCCTGAGAGGAGAATGGAGGAGAAGGGATTGCAGTATGGCCATCCCCTCTGTTGGTGATTTCTCACTTTCTGTCTCTCTATCTCTCCGTCCTGCAGACACACGTGCCTTATAGTGAAAATCTCTCTCTCTAAAAAAAAAAAAAAAAAAAAAGGAAGGGAGAAAGAAATAGAGCCCATGCCACATAACCCTCACTCAAAAGAATCATCTATAGTCTATATAATTAGGTAGAGAGATGTTGGCATTTCTCAAAGAACAATAGCCCAAATTCATTAAAATTCAAAATATATTCAATAGCACTGAATAATGTTAAGTTCTTCCCCAAGCTTTGTGTTTCCTTTCTTTCAAAAAATACTCACTGAGCTCCTTCTAGATGCCACTCACAGATCTGGATTTGGGGAGTTGGATGGTGCTACAACAGGGCAGCCCCTGTCCTTAAAGGACTGTAGTCAGAGAAACTGGCTCTGATCATACATGTGAACAAGAGTAAATAAATAGAGAATTACATCAAGGACAAAGGCCACAAAAGACAAAGTGAAGATCTGCAAAAGAAAACAATCTGTTTTTACTAATTTTTAACATTTTTTAAACATACTGTAAAGACTGATAGGAAGAATAAGGAAGGCTTCTCTGAACATAATCGCTGAGGTGAGTTCTGAAAACACAGTAGGAGAGAACTGGGGACAAAGGCAGAGCTGGGGAGAACTCTCTAGGCAGAGAACTTCTGGTTTCATCTCTTTGAGATTGACAGACTGCCACCAGCCCAGGTGGAAGGATGAAGTATTGATCTATAACCGATAGATAGTCATTCATCTTAGGCAGAGAAAAATCTAATAAGGCTCCAAGTTTGAGCATGGGTCTCTAGGAAAACATCGCAGAAAAGATCTGAGAATACTACTGACATTCTCCTGGAGCAGAGATGGGCTCTTCTCCATCCCATCTGCGGAGGGAGTGCACCTGTGTAGCTGTCTTTAGAGACTCTTAGTGACATGTGCTCCCCAGTCTCCACTACAGGCAACAGGAAACAGAATCACTGCCCATGAGACAGTAACTCGCTCCTGTTTAGAGGAGAAGGTAAACATAGCTGCTCTCCTCAGGATTACAGGAAAATCATTTGCATCATTAGTTTGGGCAGCAGACTTCTGGTTTGGCTCTCCCTCCTTTGAGTGATTTCCCCAGGGTGGACACTGTGGTTTCTGCTCCGGAAGCCAAGTAGGAAGAGACTTCATCCACCCTTCCTTCCTCTCCCATCCCGCCCCCTACCCCGACCTCCTTGTTCCTCGCTCAGTGAGTCCCAACAGCTGGCTCAGATGGCTGAGTCCCTTATGTGAGACTGTAAGAAACACTTCGAATTGGGAGGCTTTGGGTCTCACTTATTTCTGAGAAATCAGGAAAAGCGCCATGCCTACTTTAAGCCTTATCATTTCTGTTTCGGATTCAACAAAAATCCATTGGGATTTTTCCTGAATTAGATAGAAATTAGATAGCATTCCATTCATGGTATATACATGAACTTCTCCTTCTTCTTTTTTTTTTTTTTTGGAGAGGTTTTCGCTATAGGGCGCGTGCACTTGCCAGACAGACAGAGAGAGACAGAGAGACAGAAAGCGAGAAATCACCCCCCAGGGGAGATGGCCACACCACAATCCCTTCTCCTCCGTTCTCCTCTCGGCATCTTGGGCATGCACGCACACGTGCCCGGCGTGAGTTTAAGCCACCAGGTCCTGGACTCGAACCATGGTTGACTACGTGGGAGTCCAGCGACATAGCCATTACACTAACTGCTGGTCCCCTATACATGAACTTCTAAATGAGTGGATCCTGTTGCCTAAAGTCAAGTCTGTAGCCAGGCTCTTGGGCCGAAATCCCCATACAATCCATTCCTTAATTCTCCTCTTCTCTCCATTTTCACATGCACACGTATTATTTTCTACTCCATCTTCGGGAAAAGAATTAGAGAGGGAAAAGGGCTGACAATGAAAAAGAAATGGCCATGATGGCGGCTTCCCCAAAGGCCTTTTGTGCTGCCCTCTCACACAGCTGTTTTCTCTCCGTGTTCTTTATCTTCCTTTTCTCCTTCTGTTCATCTGCCACTTTATCTTTCTGTCTCATCACTTCCTTCGGTTCTCTTGCCCCTGGTATTCCTCATTCAGCTTGCTTTCCTTGCATTGCCACATATTCCTTCATTTACTACACATTTCCTGAAAGGCTGTGATATACCAGGTACTACGCTAGGCTCCGAGGATATGACACCAGAAAGACATCGGCATTGCCCTCATTCAATTTTCACTTCAGTGAAGAACATCACATGAGCTTATGAACAAAAAGTAAACCAATAAATAAGAAACATAATTCCACATTATGATTGAGATTTATAGTGGGTACAAAAATAACACTAAATAAATATGAGGATGAGAGGGATGAAGGGTATGTCATCTAGACCCAGAGTTCTTAACCTCTTTTGTACCAAGGACCCCTTTAAATCTTGGCAAAACCTATTGATTCCTCCTAAAAGCAACCTTTAATATATAAGGGACCAACAGTTGGCATAATGGCTACATCGCTGGACTCCCATGTAGCCGATTGCAGTTTGAATTCTGGACCCATTGGCTTAAACTCACACCGCGCGCATGTACGTACGTGCCCAAGATCCCGAGAGGAGAATGGAGGAGAAGGGATTGTGGTGTGGCCATTCCCCCTGAGGGGTGATTTCCTGCTTTCTGTCTGTCTCTCTGTTTCTCTCTGTCTGTTCATATACTAAGGTACATGAACTCTTTCTGAAGTGTGTGGTTTATAGTCCAAAGAAAATGTAGAAAGAATTCTTCATACTTACTTGATGCAAATATGTTTCCAGTAAACCTTAAAAGAAGTTGTTCTCCTTCTCTTACTTGGAAATGACGAGAAGGCTCTAGAGGTGCCCTGAATCCATCCAAGCTCAAGGTCTTAAGCACTTGTTTTAAATCTTTAGAAGATACCACCAAAATAGCTACTCTATGTGGATTGTCCTTCTGATGAGCCAGCACTATGCAAGCTGTGGTGCTGAGCATGGCTTCCTCTAGATATTTTACAAAAGAAACCAAATGGCTGTTGTCCACAATGGAGGAGAGATGAAGAACGATGAACCTGTGTGGAAAAACGTAGGTATGAACTGTGGGAAAGCAGGTGGACCAGAAAACATCACTGATGTCTAATATCCAAATAAAGAGACATTACCACCCAAGCTTCTTTTAAAAATCAAGAGTTAGGAACCAGCAGTTAGTGTAATGGCTATGTCACTGGACTCCCACAAAGTCGACCGCAGTTCGAG
>NW_006160098.1:537301-560414 GCF_000334495.1 Tupaia belangeri chinensis | reverse complement strand
AAAAAAAAAAAAATGAAGAGTTATGGCCCAGCTCTGGTGGTGAAAGTGGAAGCTACAGAGCTGACTGTGGATTTGTATCCCTACTAGACCTGAAACACAGCAGGCACTTGCACACCCAAGATCCTAACTAGCTGGAGGGTTAAGAAAAAGGACCATGGAAACGAGACCCTGTCATAGGTGCCTGTCACATGCTTTTGTGCTATCTTTCTCATCAAGGAAAAGAAATATTAGTTCAAAGAATCAAGTATTCTAATGAGCTCTGATTAAATTTATGGATGGCTTTAATGAAAATCTTGCCAGACAGGACATTTGTTCAGATCAAACTAAATCCTAAAGCATATTCTTGAACAATGAAGTGATACAGTCTCAAGTCAGCTGTAAATAGCACAGCATATTTTAAGTGATAATTTGGCTAGCATTACCAACGACTGTTATATGACAGGTTGAGTATCCCTTATTCGAAATGCTTAGGATGAGAAGTGTTTTGGATTATGATTTTCTTCTTCAGATTTAGGAACATTTGCATGCACATAATGAGATATTTTGAAGAGGAAATGCAAGTCTACACAAAATGTATTTATGTTTTATATGTATCTCACACACATAGTCTGGAGATAATTTTCTACAGTATTTTTCCTTTTGATTGTTACCTGTAACATGAGATCAGATGTGGGATTTTTCATTTGCAACATCATATAGGCAGTCAAAAAGTTTTGGATTTCAGAATATTTAGATTTTGTATTTTCAGATTAGGGATGCTCAACCTGTGCTTCACAATATAGAAGAGAAAGCTGATCAAGACAATCCATCTACTCCCAATTATAATATAATGCAAAATATGTATTATAATTAAGCTGGGATTGAAATATTTGTCTGTCTCTGTGTTGTAAGAATTGTTATAATGGATCCTGCTATGGATTGAATCATGTTCCTCTCCAAATTTATATGTTGAGGGGCCGGCAGGTGGTGTGATGGGTAAGGGTGTTGGACTCCCACATGGCCAACTGCAGTTCAAGTCTTGGACATGGCAGCTTGTTTTCTCACTTACTTTCTCTCTGTCTGTCTCATTCTCTCTCTGCTCAAAATTAAAAACTGAATAAAATAATTCTTTCACAAAAAAAATTGTATGTTGAAATACTGACACCTGCCCCCCAGTACCTCAGAATATGACCTTATTTGGAGATCAAGTCTTTTAAGAGCTCTGATTAAATTTATGGATGGCTTTAATGAAAATCTTGCCAGACAGGACATTTGTTCAGATCAAACTAAATCCTAAAGCATATTCTTGAACAATGAAGTGATACAGTCTCAAGTCAGCTGTAAATAGCACAGCATATTTTAAGTGATAATTTGGCTAGCATTACCAACGACTGTTATATGACAGGTTGAGTATCCCTTATTCGAAATGCTTAGGATGAGAAGTGTTTTGGATTATGATTTTCTTCTTCAGATTTAGGAACATTTGCATGCACATAATGAGATATTTTGAAGAGGAAATGCAAGTCTACACAAAATGTATTTATGTTTTATATGTATCTCACACACATAGTCTGGAGATAATTTTCTACAGTATTTTTCCTTTTGATTGTTACCTGTAACATGAGATCAGATGTGGGATTTTTCATTTGCAACATCATATAGGCAGTCAAAAAGTTTTGGATTTCAGAATATTTAGATTTTGTATTTTCAGATTAGGGATGCTCAACCTGTGCTTCACAATATAGAAGAGAAAGCTGATCAAGACAATCCATCTACTCCCAATTATAATATAATGCAAAATATGTATTATAATTAAGCTGGGATTGAAATATTTGTCTGTCTCTGTGTTGTAAGAATTGTTATAATGGATCCTGCTATGGATTGAATCATGTTCCTCTCCAAATTTATATGTTGAGGGGCCGGCAGGTGGTGTGATGGGTAAGGGTGTTGGACTCCCACATGGCCAACTGCAGTTCAAGTCTTGGACATGGCAGCTTGTTTTCTCACTTACTTTCTCTCTGTCTGTCTCATTCTCTCTCTGCTCAAAATTAAAAACTGAATAAAATAATTCTTTCACAAAAAAAATTGTATGTTGAAATACTGACACCTGCCCCCCAGTACCTCAGAATATGACCTTATTTGGAGATCAAGTCTTTTAAGAGGTATTCAAGTTAAGGTGAGGTCATTGGGGTGGACCTTAATCCAATATGACTGCCATCATACAAAGAGGGAATTTGGACCCTGAGGTATGCATATGAGGGAACAGCAGGAGCACAGGAAGTAGTCCATCAAAGAAAAAGAAGCACAGATCCTCCCCTCACCATCCTCAGAAAAAATGAACTCCACTCACACCTTGATTTGAGACTTCAGCAGAACTGTGGGACAATGAATTTCGGATTTTCAAGCCACCCAGTTTGTGGTGTATTGTTATGGCAGCCTTAAGATGAATACAGTCCCCTATTGCTCACCTGAATCTTTGCCCACTCTCTTCTCCAGGGAATTGCCCTACAGGTCCCCTCATCCAGAGCATCCCTATGCCCTGTACAAGGATGGACTGAGGTGGCTGTGTGAAGCCAGTCTCCTTGGGACTCACAGCAGAGCTCTCTGAAGTAAGAAGCTGAGGAGAGACTTCAACTGAAACGTTACTTTTATTTTTCTGTCTTTTTCCTTTGTCTTAACTGCTTCTTCCTTTTGAGAAGATTCCCCTGAGAATCCTTCCTTAACAAATTACTTTCATCTTATCTCAAACTCTGTTTCTAGGGAATGTAATGCAAGATCATTGTAGATATATGATCTTCCATTATGATTGTCCTCTCTTTATGAGTGTCTAGTTCTCATGAACCTAAAAATTGACTAAAATGGGCTGTCTAGAAAACATGGAAATGAGAAATTAAAATGAGGTCACTGAACTCATAATTTCAGTTATAGGTAAAGAACTGTGAGATGAGCATAATATGAATAGTTCATTACTACCTCTATGGAATCTCAGAAACGAAAGTATGGTTTTAAAACAATTTTAGAGTTAAAAGAAACCTATAAAAATAAATCTAAGTTATGAGTAGTTTCCAAAAGCACACAAAATATCATGAATGAAATTACAAATAACACATTCCTGTCAATTCACATTTACATATTCCTATTTGAAGAATAAAAATCTAACCCTACAGTTCCATTTTGGTAAATATCAATTAAGAGTCATCAGTAGACAATTTGATTAGTTACTATTGTATTACCTCTCTAAATGGCCATCCAATTCAAATGAAATCAAGCCACCCTGAATGGTTCTCACCACAACATCATCAAGCCCAAACCAACCAGTATCTCGACTTCTGAATCCCAGTAATTTGAAAGATTCACAGGTATTTTTCCCAGGTTTTCTTAGGGAAGCACTTTTCATCCTGGGTAATGGTAACAGAAGAGATATTGGCAAAATGTACATAACATACATCATATTTAATGCATTCATTTTTAAGCAAATAATTCAATAACAATTTATTAAATATGTTCTATGGGTCAATAATTGTGCCATATGACAGATATACAAAAGATATACAGATATATAGAAATAAGAAATATATATATCCTTGCCCTATAGAAACATACAGTATCACAGTATTCTATGATTATAGTACAAGGTGATTCTTGTGGTAATAAAAGGGATATACAGGATGGTTTAGGAACAGAGACAAGGTGCTCAGGGACCTTGCAAAATGAAAATGCTGATATTTGGGATGAGCTTTGGAGAATGACAAGCATTTTACTATTGGCAAAAGAGGTTTAAGAAAAAAAAAAAAGCATGAATAAACTCACCAGTGTAAACACAGATGCTTCAGAAGAACTAAGATGGTTGGTCATAAAGCAAAAGGTGAGGCAAAAAATAAAAATGTAAAACTGGGACAAAACTGTCCAGTTTCGAATCCTGGGTGACTCTGCTTCTTATTAACTATATGACCCTAGTTATGCTTTTTGATTTCTCAGTTATCTGTTTTCTTATCTATAACATGAGAATAATAGTACCTACATTATAGGATTCAATGGGTTAATATTTACAAAGCACATACTGTAATGTGTATAAGCGCTTGCTTAATATTCTGGAACTACAACAAGACAAGCTAATTATCTTTCTTGGTTTAATTTTCCTTCTTGCCTAACCAACCCCACCCAAAGGCCATCAAAGAGGCGACTGTACAAGAGGCTTCAAAAAGTTCACAGAAATGGAATTAAAGTGTGAGTTTATTTTGGTGCAAAGAAACTTTGAAATCTATGCATGGTTTTTCATAAAACATATTCTCCATGAACCTTTGAAAGATCTTGCATAGGTGCCATGTGAAAACGTTTTTTTATTAGAACTAATCTGACAATAGACTGAGTTTCCAACCCCCAGCCAATATGATTCTGTTTCTTTGGATTTTGATTAAAAGACCAAAGGCTGTAACTTGTCACTGTCCTTCGACTGTGGTGCCCTAGACTTCAAAATTAAATAAACAGAGAGATTATTTTAAAAGGAAAGAGAGGTGCTAAGAGAAAAAAGGAGTAATATCTAAATTAAAGAATCCGGATAGTATTTGAGATGGAGAAATAAGAGATTAACCATTGAGGCATTACAATAAACTCTTATCTTGCATTTATTTAAGTGGTTATCTATTTTTCACAACTAGAAGAAACAAAAATCCTAAATGTACCAAATACTTGGTACTTTATAACCCATGGGACACAGAATTGTTCTAGCCAGGTACAAAGCATCTTAAATCTTTATGTGTGAAGAGGACTCAAGGTATAAGCTTAAAACCATGTTATTTTCACAGGTTAAACTGACCTATGACCCAGAATTTAGGAACTGAACCAGATCTAAGTTGTCTACTTTTCCAAAATTCTTAGTTTTTTTGTTTTTAATTTGAAAGATTCACAGGTATTTTCCCCAGGTTTTCTTAGGGAAGCACTTTTCATCCTAGGTAATGGTCACAGAAGAGATATTGGCAAAATTTACACAACATACATCATATCCAAATCATTAGGACTATTCACCAAAAACTCCAATTTCCTCTTGTTCTGAGCACATGATGGGGTTCTATGCTCTGGCTCTAATGGGTGATTGGGACCAAGAGACTCATTTTGATTGATAAATTGTGAGTGAAAAAAAATATATATGTACATATATTTGTGTGTGTGTGTGTTTGTGTGTGTGTGTGTGTGTGTCACTTTGAGGCAAAGCATTTAATTGCTAACTTGGGTCCATCTAAAGGCCTTTCCTCTGCCACCATGACAGCAACCTGACAATGGGGCTCTCTCTCAAGCAGACAATGGTCTGCTCAAGTGCTAGAGTGAGGACAATCAAGAGAGATGACCTCTGATGACCACACAGAATATGTGAGTATAAAGACAGTTGTTAGGAGACCTTGGGATTTGGGAGTTTCGTTATCATGACATAACTGGGCTTATCTGCACTGAATAGTTTGATTATTCATTCTGGTTCCAATAATCTATTTAGTGATGAGTTTGTGACAGATTTGGCATGAGCGTCAGGCCCTGGCTCTTATGCATATTCATGAAAAAATGTAGCTTCCTCTTTTGAGGCAGACTTAGAGCAAGGAAGATGAGAGACAAACATGTCAGAATGGAATTGGCCCAGGGGAAGGCAGGCAAAAAAGAGAGACTGGGTTCTTTCAGTGCAAGAAAAAAATATATATAAAGATAGATATAGTCTCCAATTTTTAAATTTGCATAGAGCAAAGAGTTCCTTTTATGGTTAAGCACTGGGTTTGCTGATCTGTCAGTTAAATAAAAAGAGTCCTTAATGACACAAAGATCAAATCTAGACTTCAATATAGTAACAGTCCATACTCAGAGTGAACAATGTGATGGTATCCTCATATCTCACAGATGTTAACAGCTTTGCAACTCAACTATTCCATTTATAGGTGCTATTAGAAAATCTGACTAGTATTCTCTGGCAGTGAATAGTACTTGATCAGATTTCATAAAAGGCGACATTTAGATATAGTGATGGTTCCATGAAATATAAACTCAAACAATCTGTTTATTCAGGAACGGTTACATTTTGCTTGAGACTCACCAGATAGTACTAAGCAATCTGAAGAGACTGATTAGAATGTGCAAGTTACTTTATCTGTGGGATAGACAATATTTTTCCCTTTTATTCATTAGAGTACATGCATGCACATGGGAGAATGTGAGACGGAGAAGGAGAGAAAGCTGAGCACCCTGTACTGGGCATGCTGTGAGCCCTTTCTTCTTGTTCTCCAGCCCATCAGATCCTGGGCATTCACATGAGTCGTCTGGGTGTGTTTCAGGTTGAACAGACTGAGGATTCAAACCATGGTCACCAAACAGGATCTGGTTTATCCAGTTTTCTCTGGAGCAGTGAATTACCACTGCACTGAAGAGTTAATCCATGGTATGAACAGAATTTGACCAACAACTATATCAGAACTGTCATATTATATTATGTTTCACTCTAAGAATACTCCGTTTATGGAACGAATAATGCATAGATATTTAAAGGTAAATGCCACTAATGCTTTAGGATTAAAAGTTTCTCAGGAAACTATAATTTAGTCATTTAAGCACTGAGTTTAAGTGGAACGTTGCACTTTAAAAATTAAGATGGGGGGCCAGAGTCAATAGTACAATTGGTAGTTGTGGAGCTGGGGACCTTGGTTTGAAAGCAACTCATTACAGTTATTTGCATGGAAAGAGAGGAAAACAAAACAAAACAAAACAAAACAAAAACATACTACTGCATAATCTTAGCAGTCTCCAGTCTTTTTTTTTTTTTTTAAGAGATTTTTTGCTATAGGGCAAGTGTGCTCACCAGAGAGACTGAAAGTGAGAGAAATCACCTCTGGGGGTGGGGATGGTCATGCAGTAATCCCTTCTCCATTCTCCTCTCTGGATCCCCTGCATGCACACACATGTGCCCAGCATGAGTTTAAGCTGCTGGGTTTGGAATTTAAACCACGGTCAACTACACAGGAGTCCAACAACACAGCCATCATGCCATCTGCTAGTCCTAGTCCCCACTCTTCATGCTGGCTCTCATTCTCTTTTCCTTTGCTGGTGTTGATGCCCCAGTGCTGTTGAAAACAGAGGATCCCTCATAATCTGAAGCCATGCTGCTCCATGAGGGTATTGACCAGAATATGCACTATTTTAGCAGTAGTTTTCCAAGGTCTAAAGAGGTAAAACAAGAAAATCTGCCCCCCCCCGCCCCGTTATGCTTGTTTGTGATTCAGTTATTAACCCTGAGATTGCGTGCCCAATGATAGGGTACCCTTGTGACCCACCCACCCATCCAACATGCACACATAGTCATTTTACAAAGAAACACCAATGGTATTAGACTTGCCCTGCATTTTGCCCAGTCTGCCTTGTTGATAAGCATAAGTCACCTATCCAAATTCCCTTCTTTGTGCTGTCTGAATAGCAGTTTCAGCTGAATTTGGAATAGCCACTTCAATCTAAAAGTAGTATTTCCATAATATTGCACCCAAGGATAAAAGAGAGGGGAGGGGGGCAACGGGTTTCCTATCTTTCCTCCTTTGAGGTTTTACTGCCATTCTGCAGATTACTTATTCGTCCCCAGGTACAATATTTTATACTTGGTTCCATATACCAAGGAGTATATGGGAAAAGTAGATGTATCAAAGACTCTTTGGGGTACAGGTAATAGAAAACTCAATCATTTTTACTTAATTATAAAATATCTCAATTATAATAACCCTTGTTTTTTAATAGAGCAAATAGACAAATGTGAAAGGCCTCCGACAAAAACTATATGTGGAATTCAAATATTATCAGGGCCAGACAGAGTGCAGCAGGGAAACGCAGTACTCTGTGGGGCACACCCACATGGGAAGGTTGCTGGTTTGAGGCCAGATCTCTCCCTGAGTACTCCAGGCATACATACGCCCATGATCCAAACTCCCTCGGACTGGGGGTGGATTGCAGTGTTGAAGAGACCTGGTAGGAGGTGTTTCCTCTCTCTCTCACTCATGGAACAAATGATTTTTAAAATAAGCTTTAAAACATTATTGTTATCTGCTTATTTCTCTTTATCTTTCTCCTCTTTTCTCTATTATTATTGATTGTGTTCCTTCCAACAGCAGAAAACGTGGCCGTTGACAAATCCCGAGTTTTAGATCCTGAAATGTAAACCACTCAAGAAGTTGACCTTCCTATCTCTTGAGTCCAAGTCTCTCCCACATCTGATATTCCAGACATCAAGAATTTCAACAGGTGATGTTGGACCAGCTGTTAGTTATAAGTAGGGGCCAGATCTCTCCCTGAGTACTCCAGGCATACATACGCCCATGATCCAAACTCCCTCGGACTGGGGGTGGATTGCAGTGTTGAAGAGACCTGGTAGGAGGTGTTCTCTCTCTCTCTCATGGAACAAATGATTTTTAAAATAAGCTTTAAAACATTATTGTTATCTGCTTATTTCTCTTCTCTTTATCTTTCTCCTCTTTTCTCTATTACTATTGATTGTGTTCCTTCCAACAGCAGAAAACGTGGCCGTTGACAAATCCCGAGTTTTAGATCCTGAAATGTAAACCACTCAAGAAATTGACCTTCCTACCTCTTGAGTCCAAGTCTCTCCCACATCTGATATTCCAGACATTGAGAATTTCAACAGGTGATGTTGGACCAGCTGTTAGTTATAAGTAGGGGTTTTGATTAACGTGTAAATTCTCATTAGATGAACATAGATAGATAGGACAATTTCCAGAGATTATATTATAAGTCCCCCAAAGAAGGGACTGGTAGAGAAAGAATACATGTACATTTCAGGCTGTATTTTCTCAAGCCTAACAATGCACCATTACTTCGTCTTTGGATAAATTCATTCATGTCATTCCAAGGATATTCAAAACATTTTTCTCAAGAAGAAAACATGTGCTCCTAGGCACCTCAATATTTTGTTGTCATGAGTGGAAATATACAATACTGGGGACTTTTCAAAGATAGTTTGTTTTTGATTTGAGAAAATAAATAGTTCCTTGCCTTGCATTTCAATTCACAGGAAACTTCCTATTCTTAAGTACGATGGTATATGCAAAATTTAAAATGTTTTCAGTACTTTTGTCTTCAAGTTGAATAAGGGAAAAATAAATCTTATTTGCTCAGTAAGCATTTACTGCAATGCTTTGCAGAAACCATTTCATTCCGTGAAATGAGATTTGCCTGTGTTGACAATAAGTATGCCACATACTGATAAGACAAGCAAATGTGGCATATGTGATTCCACTATCTATAGAATTACCATGTCTTTCTTAGGTCAGTTTTCTCTCTATCTCTCTCTTTTGTAGATTTTGCCATAGAGTGTATGTACTTACTACAGAGAGAGAGAAAGTGAGAAATCACTCCCCAAGGGCAATGACCCTGCTCCAATCCCTTCTCCTTCATTCTCTTCCTGGGATTTTGGGAAAGTATACACATACACCCAGAATAATTTTCAGGCTGTTAGGTCTGGGACTCAAACTGCAGTCAGCCATATGGGAAACCAGTGTCTTAACCACCACACCACCTGCTGCCCTGCTTAGGTAGGTATTCTTTTCTTTCTTTTTTTTTTTTTTAACAATTATTATTATCATTATTATTTTAATTTGACCAGAGAGAGATAGACAGAGAGAAAGTGAGAAAGCAAACCACCAAGGTCTAGACTTAAACCACCGTTGGCCACATGGGAGTCTAGCACCTTAACCACCACACCACCTATTGGTCCTGTGATTTTATAAAATTATAAATTTTACATGCAAAATAAAGACTTGCATTGGAACCAGCAGATGGCAAAATGGCTATGTTGCTGGACTCCCATGTAGTCAACCATGGTTTGAGTCCCAGACCTGGTGACTTAAACGTACATTGGGCACGTGTGAATGCATGCCCAAGATCCCGAGAGGAGAATGGAGAAGGGATTGCAGCGTAGCCATCCCCCCTGGGTGGTGATTTCTCGCTTTCTGTCTCTCTATGTCTTTCTGGAGAATGTGTGCACCCTATAGCAATAACCCCTCCAAAAAACAACAACAACAAAAAACACACACAATTATAAATCACAAATTGAGAGCAATCTGAGGGCCCCCCTTTCTATTGCAAAACAACTAGATCCTGATAAACGTGCTTTTGAAACCTATTTTGTGTTTGTATATGCAGAGAAAATCTTCAAGGAATTCTTCAAATTCCCCTCCAAAAAATGTGTCAAGTCAGTGTTGCTTCTCAGAGGCCAACCAGACAGAAATGATCAGATTCTCATGAGAACAAATGCCTTTCCAGTGACTTAAATTCAGGAGCCTGCAACTATAAGCAATAGTCAAGCGAGCAGAACATGAAGCTGTCAATCCTTGAGCTTATAGCCATACAGGATATGTGAACCTGAAACTTTCAACACTCGCCAAGGAGTTAAAGAAACCCATGTAAGAAGCAGCTGGTTCTCAGCAGAGTCAGTAACAAATGCCATCTGGAGGAAAACTCCATTTCCTGCCTACAGAAATCTCAACCATCCATACTCACAAATGACAGTTTCCAAACAAATAAGGAGGTAAATGCCACAAATGACAGTCAATAGAAGCAACAAGCAACAGAGGCAAACACTCCAGAGACAGCAGATACTGAAATGTAGACACAGGAGTGTAGAGAAAATGGCACCAGGATCTGGCTCGTTCTCTCCCATCATATCTTTTGGAAGGTCACAATATAAAAACTTAATGAGTTGCAATGTGTTTGCATACTTGTTATGTAATTCAGACTTTGCGATTTTATGCCATGGCAGGTAACACACATGTGCACATATGACAGTCTGGTTTGGCAATGGGACACCATGGTTTCTGACCTCTTTAAGAGAAAAGGAGCAGCTGGTCAACTAGTTGACAGGCCCTTCTCAGCTTAGCCTTGGTTCTGCTAGCTCAGGCCTGGTGGCCTAGACTTGATTCAGCCTTGGCTCAGGTCAACTCAGCTCCATGCTCTTTGCTGTGAGCTCCAAGAGGGAAGAAGCACTTAGCCAGCCCTGCTAAGAGCTCCATAAGCTCCCCCTGAGCTCAGCCAGGAAACACATGGCATCAGTACCTCATGTCTTTTTCCAACTTCCTGTGTCTCAGTTCCACCCACCCTTTGGAAGAGGAAGAACCTCACAAAAATCAAGAGGAAAATATTGAGTCATTGTAAAAGTCATGATGCAATTTTGCATGGAGAAACAGAAAAATACACCATGACTTTTCTGGTGATTGAAAATATAAGGAAATCTCAATAAAATGAAGAATAGTATCATACAGAAAAGGCAGCAGCAAGAGATTATGAAAAACAATGCAAGAGATTTGAGTAAGAACCAAATAAAATTTTAAGAAATAAAAAATATATAATGGTGAAAACAGTAACTCGACTGAGATAGTAAAAGTCCATTTTTAAATTATACGTTATTTTTGGCATTTTTGAACTGGAACATGAAGGAATGAAATTGCTTGAAATATAATACACAGACAGTGAGATATAAAATTTAAATGAAAAGTAAAGAAATATGTAATTTGGAAAAATGTGTTGAATTTACATCTACTTGTAAGCTTGGAAGGATTGCATGAATAAAATGGAGGGAAGCCAATATCTGATAAGAAGACACATGAATTTTTCAGAAATGTGAAAAGATGTAAGTCAAGTTAGGAAATATAAGGTGCTATATTCAGAAAAACTTCTTTTTTTAATTTATTAAAAAGAGAGAGAGAGGCATTCCCACTGGGTCTTCACACTGCAATTCACCCCAGTCACAACTAGCCCAGATCACAGGCATTCATACCCATTGTGCCTAGGGAAGTCCCGAGATGTGAACCCAGGACCTTTCCCATTGGGGATCCAGTTGCATTATCTTGGCATCATCACCTGACCCCAGAATAAAGCTTCTTAAAATTTACCCTTAGATATATCATTAATAACTGCAGAACACCAAGTGTAAAGAAAAGAGTTTAAAGGAAGTCAGCACGTTAAACCAGATCACCCATAAAGTAATAGAAATTATATTCACTGCAGTCTTCACAGCATTGATAATTAAATCCATAGTGGGTGGTATGATATCTCCAAAGAAATGGTTAAAAATAAAAATCTAGGTTGACATAGAGCCAGAATTCTCTTCCCTCTTTAGGGAACTCAAGGCAGTGACTCATGGATACTCCCCCATCATCTTCTTCCCTCTGACTCCAACCTTACACACATATCAGACACAGAAGGCTCGCGTGTATATACACTCCTGTACATTAGACATAGACTCCAGCTGCACAAGGAGGGAGTGGACCTAACTCAGTCATAATCCTGGGATCTCAGAAGGGCAGCATTGACCATCAATGGGCAAGATAGCGACAACTCAAACCCTTTGCCCAATGGCACTAGAAAGCAACTAAGAAGAACAGAAAAATGACCTCACATAGAGGAGAAGAGAGGAAGATCTTTAGATGCCGATCTTTAGCTCTGATTAAAAATCATAATCAATACTTAGAGATAAATGTCTATGAATGAGAGCCATAGAACAGAAGTAGGGAGGAGGTACACAAGATTACACCATACTCAAAGACAGATAAAGTAACAGAAAATATTATGTTAATACATGCTAGGATAATTTTAAAGAGACTATAAAATGAGCATTTTAGAGTAATTAAAGGAGTAAAGGAAGAAATATAACGGATAGGGGGAAAAATAGAGCAGTTTAGAAAAAACAAAGTGGTAGGTGAACATTCATTTAAGAATAAGAGAAAAACAGAATCCTACTACAAAGATTATGTATGTCAATAGCTTTTTGGAAAATGAGAATGACAAGGATTGAAATAAATAGTTTAAATGACTTGTAAAAAACTAATAGCATGCATAATAAATCTAAGATATTCACCCCAATTCTAGTATATAAAGCATTTAAAAATATCAGAGGAACGTTAAGAGACAAGGACAAGAGTATAATTTATGTTTAGCCCATTTATATTTATTGCCATAACTAATCATTTCATTGACATTATCTTGCTTAAGCTTTTTCTTCAAAATAGATTCATGTCACTATGCTGTTTTGTTTTCTTTCTGTTAGCACTCAAGTATATAAACTTTTAAGTTTGCATTTGTTCCTTTTTTTCTTTCATATTATTTATGCTCAGTAGCAGAATTTTTGAAAATAAGACTTTCCTGTTTTTATATCTTACATTTTATTTTATTAAATATCTTATTAATTTTATGTATTTGTCTATTGATTCTGTCTAGAACATGTGAGTAGCACACTTTGTGAATCCCTGCATGTAAAAAAGCAAAAACACACCTTGTTGGGTGAAAATTACATCAACGGACCATGTTTTCTCAAGTGTTAGTGCTAAAGAATCGGACTGAGGACAAATTGATTTTATTTCTTTTTACTTAGTCTGTCTCTGCTGAATGGATGCTTATGAAATTATGTTTTACTTAACCTACATTTCAGGGTTCCATGTTCTACTTAAGTATGGCTCTTCATTCATAGACTTTATCTAATAATCAAGCTGCACTTTCTGACTCAAAGCTTTAATCGAATTCAGAAAATTAAATTCAGTTATGCCTTTGGTTATTTCTTCTTTTATTATCATTTGGTCTTTTCTTCAATGGTACCTTTAATTAGTAGGCTTCATCACTTTGAAGTGATTCCTTATCATACTCTACTGCCTTCTTAGCTTAGTTTATCTTGATATTTCATCTCGTTCTTTCATCTCGTACTGGTCTATCCTGACGGTTTTCTGCTCCTGTTTACTGAAATTATGCCTACTGGATACTACTAGATTTTATAACATATTTTTTTCTTTTCTTTCTTCCTTGCTTTCTTTCTTCTTCTTCGTCTTCTTCCTCTTCTTGCTTTAAAATCTCCTATGGTGTAAATGTGTTTCTCAGAGAAAGACAGAGGGAAAGTGAGAAAGTATCCCCTTAGAAGAACGGCCACACCACAACCCTTTTTTTTTCTATTCTCTTCTCAGGATTTTGGGCATGCACACACATGCACCTGGCAACTGGTTTTTCTAGCTACTGGGTCAGTAACTTGAACTGTGCAGTCAGCTAGATCCCAAGTGGAATCCAGTTGTCTTAACCACCAAGTCACTGGCTGGCTCACAAAACAGATTTCTATCATAATCTCCAGGTGGCTATAAATTTCATTATTCAAATTATTGTGCTATGTCTGGATGATGTTCTCTTTCCATTATTTCTACTTTTTTTTTTCTTTTGGAATCTTCATAAGATTGATTTCTTTTTTTCTTAAAACACCATGTAGTGTTTTGTTTTTCTCTGATCCTTGAATGAATGTTTATTCACCACTTTCAGCCTGGTAGTCCTTTGAATTTCTTTCTCAAATCTGGAAGGCAGATTCATGTTCATAATTTCTTAGTCTGTTTTCAGTATTCATTTTTACACAATATTATTCCTCTGGACTAAAGTGTGACCTTTCCCTAACTGTACAAACTAGATTTCCAATACTTGTTGAATATATAAAAATATACCACCCCCAGCCTAAAGTTCTGTACAGGCACCATTGCCTCTGTCTTTATACTTGTAAAAATTTCATTCTTTTTTGTGAAGCATTATTTAATTTTACATTGTAAAGCACATTTCTTGAGCCCAAGATGGCTAAAATCATAACCTTTGGCAGAGCCACATTTTATTTCTAAATTAAAGACATTTCATCATATTTCAATACTGAAATTTGAATACAAGATATTAGAGTGCAACTTTTAATCTTTTAAGTTTTTCGTGTACCATCAAGCCCAGGCATGATATTAGAATCTCACCGGTTGAAACATAAAGGAGTATTCCTATTTGCTGCGGCACTGGCTGACCTTGGATGATCTGTATCAGATCCAACATTTTTCTTATCAGGATGTGGCGAACAAGGTAGGAACACAGTAATTGGTTTCTGAAAAGGACGCGTTGATGGGTGCTGAATGTGAATCAGAGGACTCGTAGATTGTATTGAGTAGGAAGTATCTTGCTGTGTTTTTAAATACGCCACCAGAGATGGGTCAACTGGTTGGATCTAAAAGAGGAATAATATATATCTATCTATACACAAATATATGTATAAGTTTATAAATCCATACAGGTAATATTCTCATAGTTTACTAGCAAAAGATGCAAAGCATCAACACATTTCTAAGCGAATTTTCTAATAATTTTACAGAATGTAGATGGATACTTTTCTCACTCCATCGTTAGCTGGAATCAATGTTGCATTCATTCATTTAAAGCCTCAGGATTTGGGCCCCATTCTGTAAAGTGTTTCTGAAGTCTGGGTTCCCTGTCCTGTTATAAGTAACTGAGGAACGCTCTTAATTGTAGCCAACAAAATGACCTAGAAAACAAGAGACATTTTATATCATTTCTAATTAGGACTCTTGTTAGACCAAGTGACCTGTAGAAACTAAAATTTTTTTAAAAGGCTGTATTTCCTTAAGTGTTGTCTTACACATAAGAAAGGCTAATAAGAGAACTTCCTAACATAGTTCTAGATTTCAAAGCTTCTAGAAACTAGTTACGAGTGAAATATTCATAATAAGTTTTCTTTTTAATCTTTCTTTCTCACTTACCATTTACGGTAACAATGGAAAGAAATAGTTGAGATAGCAGGAGATACAGTTGACCTTAAAAGGACAGGGAACTTTATTTGAGAAAATACATCTTCTGGGAGCAGATGGGGGTATGGCAGTAGCAGAACTGGACCCGCATGGGAAAGGACCTGGGTTCACTTCCTGGGATCTCCCTGAGTACACTTATGTGTGTCTATGATCCAGACCAGATGAGACCGGGGGTGGATTAGGGCACGAGGATCATTTTGGGGGTACTTGACTCTCTGTCTCTCTCTCTCATAAAAGAAATCAGGAAACTTAAAAAGGAAAAAGAAACTTTTGAAATGTACTTTGATATATCACCATTCACATCTGCAAATAGTGCTTGTGTATTAGGTTGTTGGGGAAGTCACGGCTTCTTATTGCATGGTTTTCTTTGCGAAGCTGCGTCATGACTTTCCTGAAAACCCAATATATACTCTGATTCTAAAACAGGCTAATGTTCCATAATCCAGTAGAACCAAATAAGTCATAATTAGTATTTTCACTGATGTTCTTCTTTTGTGCCATCCTCTCAGATGGAAATCTTCTGTTACTTCAATGTCCCCAAATCTGCATCGATTCCTTCATAAACTCTCAATGCCTGTTTTCATCAATCAATAGCCTAAACAAAACTAAGGGGTTTGTTTTGGAATGAAATTCAATCTGTTCATCAGTTTTCTCATTAGAGTGTCATCACTTTGTCACTGATATCGCCATATGGCAGGCCGTTACAAGTAACAAACGAAGAATTCATTTAGGTCCCATTAAATATTGGTTTCCTCTTTACCCTGTGGAACTATGCTTGATGGTCTACTAATCTGAGAAGAAACTCACTCATTTTTGATATTTACCTTTAATTGTACAAGCACTGGAGAGTCGAAAACTCCTGGAGGGTAATTGAAAGATATTCGGGAATCCATGCCTGACTTAAGAGTGAGGCCTTTCTTAGGAACTGTGAAGGACTCTTTCTTTAAACAAGACACAACAGAAAAGATACCCAACTTGTAAACCTTCACTGCAGCGCAGGTCCCCTGAATGAATTAAAGGACATTAAAATAAGCTACAGCACTGAGAGGGTAAATTCAATCTGTATGTACTCTGCGAATTGTGAGAAAAAAAAAAGCTATGCATTACCCAGGTAATCACCTACACATTGGAATGATAGATAGTCCCTTTATGAACTGAAGTGGTAGTTGAGTAAGAGTTTCTTAAATTTGGGCTACATGATAGAAAGAAAAAGAAGAAGAAATGTATTTTGAAGTTAGATGAACTCTCCCTAAATGTACATGTCTAGTGGGTAATTGATTATATTCCATATTTTCACAAATATTCATGGCTTCTGGAATCCTAACCTGCTTTATCTAGAGTGAATTTTAAATACTGGTCTTTATCCAGAAGTTTCAATGATGTTTTAGGGAACTTCAAGGAGTGGAAGATCTCATTATCTAGGCAGTTTACTCAAACACTAAAGGATCTGTACTATCCACAGATTCTTCCTTAGGACAATTCACCATCTCTTCAGTTGCCAAGACAAAGTCATTTTCTCTATTTCTTTCCTTCATGTAGTGGGAGCAGATGACTGGAAAGACATATTTGTTTTTCTTTTATAGAGTGGAATCTGAATTTGTAATGCATATATGCATGCACGTATTCGAGCTTTTATGTCCCACAAGAGGGAACTGAGTACCTAAATGAAAACAGAACGATCCACTCATATAATCACCAAAGCTCCAATTGAAGAGGCAGACGTAGAAGTAATTTGGCCTATTCATGCTTCTCCAGACACCGGCTGGGCTCCGCCCTGACATGAGTGGATAATCACGCATACACACACACAAACACTGCAGGGACAATCCAATGGAAAAGAATCTATCCTTTGAAAGCTGACTAAGGGAGCGATTTCACAATATCTGTGTGTGAATCCGTCGTTGGGAAAATTCAGGGCATGATGAATGGTGTTAATTGGCTAGAGGGAAAATGCTGAGAGGTAAGAAAGAAAAATGTTCTGGGAACCAATGGTGCTTGCTGTGGATTTAAACCACATTTGGCAGAAACGAAAGGGTTTTAAGAATTAGAATGTGTAAATGTTATACGACCCACATAAAACTGTGAAAAGAATCCAAAGTTTAAATATTCTTCGGCTAAAATGAACGATAGCTACCATTAGAATGCTATAAAGAGAAAAGTATATGCCTTTGTCTTTACAATAGACAATGATTCTCGTATGTTTTTCTTTCACTTTAATTATCCATTTATTAAACATCTTTCAAACCCATTGTGTAAAAAGTACATGATTGCTGTGTGTAGTTTTTGCTTTTATTGCGACAGTCACACAGACTGGGCAAGATTTAAAAGTCCCAGTCAAGGGCAGTGTTGACCAGATTATTACATGCTTCCTAGACTGGATAAACACGTATTAGTTGCATGAATTGTAGTAAATAATTAGAAGAGAGATTTAACTTTCATATTTGACTATATAACCTTTATAACTCAGAAGAGGCCAAAATCAAAAAAAAAAAAAGAGATTTAGTATAAGAAATGTCTTGTATGCATGAACATCTATTCCCTGTCCTTCTGAACAAATGGCAACTTACATAAAACTTCAGGAGATAACTAGTTAATTGATTAAAAATAAATTCAGTGGCCCCCAGAAGACTCTTAAATGTCGGTTGCCATCAATTCTGTACTAAATTTAGTAATTGTGTATAGTCTCTCTCCACAATGTGAATTTATGATTTTGTGACCATAGAGGGCCTCAGAATTATTACGATGAAGTCTATCAGGAAAAACGTTTCTATGGTAACAACTCATCTGCTTTATTTCACCGTGTTAAGTATATGATCTATTTAATCCTTCTAATCCTATCAGGTAGACATCATTATCGTGCTCATTTTTCCCATGAAGGTATGAGTCACAGCATGGTTACGCCATTTACATAGCAAGAAAGTATAGGAACCAGATTTCAAATGTAACCGATCTTTCTTCACAGCCCACATCCTACCGTACATATTATCTTACATGCAGATTAAATTTTCAAGGACAGATTTTTCTCTATCAAGGCACATACACATCAAGATCATTTGTCACTATTTATATATTTTCCCAATCCATGCATACTAAAAATAAAGTTGCTATCATCCGTGGATTCTAACATTCTTAAGTTTAGACGGGGGTCCATAACCTAGCAATACTAGTCTAGGGGCCAGACTGTGGTGCAGAGGTAAACGCACACTCTGTGAGATTGACCCTTATAGTGAGGTCCCAGGTTTGCATCCATAAATCTGACTAAGTACACCAGGACACAAGTGCCCACAACCCAGAGCTGGCCAAAGCTGGGGTGGATCACAGCATCAAGACAGTGCTGGGGATACATTCTCTCTCTTTCTCTCTCTCTCTCTCATGCTCGTGAGAGAAATAAATAACAATGCACTTTATTTTTTAAATGTTGATCTAAAGGTAGTTTAAAACGTGGAAACCAGCAGTTAGCGTAATGGCTATGTCGCTGGACTCCCATGTAGTCGACCGCAGTTCGTGTCCCGGACCCGGTGGCTTAAAACTCATGCCGGACGCATGTGCGTGCGTGCCCAAGATCCCAAGAGGAGAGAGAGAAAAAGGGATTCTGTCTCTGTCTGTCTGGTGAGCACACACACCCTATAGTGAAAACCTCTCCAAAAAAAAATAAATAAATAACGTAAAGCTGATTAAGTCATGATGCTGATTTTACCCCCCCATTTAAAATTAAGTAATTACTTAATTAATTATTCAGTGGGCGCTAGACCCAAGTTCATTTCTGACTTTAACTGATAGTTTCTACTCTTTGATCATTATGGCAACAAAACAAAACTCATGAATGCACTAGCACAAATCTATCAGCTCTTCCATTTATTATCCATAGGAGAATTATATCTATACCATGGTACACTAGTAATATTTAGAAGTGGGCCCAAGCAGCAAATATAGAGCTAGCAAAGGATTTACCAACCTTCTGACTGCCTCGCATTCCTTCCAGCGAATGTGGGGTTAGGTAACTCGAGTCCAAGTTTCTATCCGACACTTTCACCATGATGTCTCTGTAATTTCCCCTGTAACGTGCCGTGAATGGGATTGCAATGCATATTGGGAATGGAATTCTCTGCTCTTGATCTGAGGACTCAACAGTGATAACATTGCTGACCAATTCTTCATTATCGCCCACTATGGAAGAACTCATGCTGTTAAGTATTCGGCATTGGAGTCGCTGCAGAACACACAGTGGGGCTGCAATGTAACAAGACACTTGTGGGTCAGTTCCATCACTTGGCATGTCGAGATACCTGTAGAGGGAAAAGAGGAACATAATTTTTTTTTTTAATTATTGGGTTTATGTACTTAATGGCTGCATGGCAAAGCATACAAACACTAGAACCATGCTAACTGGGTGCGAGTCCCAGTTTTCCCACTTATTGATCCTGTAACCTCAGACAAGACACTCAACCTTTCTGTGACTCAGTTTCGGAAGCCGTAAAGTGGTGATAAAATGACCCCTCACTCATAAGACAGTGTGGCAAGTAAATGAACAATGGATACTATATATGTTAAGTAATTAGACCTTGCCTGGCACACAGTAGTGCTACATGTGTCAGCTACAATTACTGTGTTATTATTGTCATTATTATAAAAGTGATGGATTCATCCTTTAGTTTTTTTCACCCCACAGTAAGAATCTGAAATCTGCTGAAGCTTCTTCCCAGTGCTAATACCCAAATAGTCTCCTAAATTGTGAGAAGAGGGCATGATCATCCGTGAGATGTTGGCATCGTCTAACACACAAGAGCAAATGGTGATGTTTATTATATTTCTTAGACAAGCTGAGGTGGGGGTCAAACAGTAACATGGCAGATAAGGAAGCTGGATCCCACATTTCTGACTGTATGGCTTAAATCCTTGACCAGGAGGCTTGAAAAACACCCAGGGTGCTGGTGTTTGCATGTCCAAAATCCCCAAAAGGAGATTGGAGGAGAAGGATTACAGTGTGACCATCTTCCATGGGAAGTGCTTTCTTACTTTCTCTCTCTTTCTGTGTCTCTCTCTGGCAAGCACACATGCCATCCAATTTAAAAAAAATTAAAAATAAAAGAAAGGGAAGAAAAGGAGAAAAGAAAAAGTTAGCTAGGTGCAAAAATACTGTGAATTTATACTTAATCATGATAAATAGAGAGAGATTATTTATAATCCTCAGGTAATCGACCCTCAAGTTTATTTTTGACCATTCATTTTACTCTTTTTTCCTTTTGCCATCATCTTTGCCAGAGATTTTAGAGTCTTACAGATTTTAATTCAAATTTTTGAGATCAGTCACCTATTATTAAAATAGGTAATATGTTTAGTGCTTCCCACAGTCCAGGTTTTAGGTTACACTTTATTTCAGTAAATCTTCATAATTATTGTATCAGGCAGGGGCTACTATCATGACCATTTCACTGATAAGTACACTCAAGGTTAGAAAGTTTAACTTGATAAAGATCCCACAGATGGTAAGCTGTAGGACCCATAATCAGCTCCATCTATCTTTAATGTGAAAACCAAAGCTCTCAAATACAGTAACATGTTTCCTCAAGTTCTTCTAAACTACTGGCTATTTTATCCATTACCAATTGACACTGATGTCTAATTCATAATAGCATGAGAACTGAGTGAGAGAGAACATGTAGACTTCTTACAATAATGGGTTAGCATAAGAAGTGTGCTGAATAAATGTTCGCTTTCTACATTAAAATAACCAAGTTAAATTTCTTCTCTTCTTGCTACCTCTCATTTCGTACCCAGTGACATGACTGACATATCGGCAATGTTGATGAGAAATAAAAGGATCTTTACTACACAATTGATGGCAATTTCCGAATAACTAAGTCTTAGCTCTTTCAACTAATAGTAAATAGAATTATATAGTACACTTTAACATAAAAAAAACTAAAAAGAACGTATTGAAATTACAGAGAGGGCCATTTGTTTATATTTGCAATTCTAAACTCAGTGTTAGAAGGAATAAAAAAATTACCCAACATGTTGGTCTACTTCAGTATTCTCCGATGATGCTTCAGAAAACGAGTAGCATTGTTTAATAGAGGGCACAACGTTGTGAAACTTAGGAATGATTTTCTTCTATGCCCTGGATAGCATCTCAGTACACTCTGTCTCCAGAAGTTGCATCTCCCAACAGGTAGCGTGGGGCAGGTAAACTTGTAATGGGTTCCATTCCTCCTAGCCCTAATCACAATTCCTGCTAGCCCTAATCACAATGAATGGTCCACCATTTAGTCTAAAATAATCATGTTGGTTTATTCTAGTCTTGATTCCCCTTTGTGTACACATAGGACAACTATACTAGAAGAGGTAAGCTTCTTCCAGAAAACTATCCCAGGGAAATCACAGAAGATTCTGAGTGAGATTTTGTTTACGACACACATCTTTTATGTGGCGTGATGGCTTCCTAGTCTGAGGGCTTGCGGTGAATTGTACTCCCCTAAAATACGCAAGCCAAGCACAGTTGGTTCGGATGCTACAAAGAGGAACTCACTAACCAGGGAACACCTAAAGGAGGTGTTAGAAGGAGTGGTTGAGGCAATGACTCATTAGTTGGTGCTCTGAGTCATTTCTGAAGATGAGGACATGAAGTGTTGATGTTTTTCTCAAGTGAAATGGGTAACCACATATGGACTACTTTAGTTGTTTCAGGGGCATTCTTAAAAACCATGGAGGTCTTTCATGGATCAAAGGTAACCATTCGCAGAGCTCAATAGAGTCTGCAACCTATAGGAATAACAAAGCTAAACTTGCCAAAACCTTCATTTTATAAACCAGACCACTAAGGTCAAGGTAATCAAAAAGTGACTTGCCTAAGATCAGAAGCTAGTTAGTGGTGCTGTCCTGGAAATGTACATCCTAACAATATTAGAAACAAGCAATATTAATAACAATGACCATATAAATGGTTATGAGATTAATTGAAGCTGAATTATTTTGCTTTCCTTTTGTTTTGCTATAGTGCATATACATGAACCAGAGAGACAGAGAAAGAGAGAAAGAAAGATCACCCCTTGGGACCAGCAGTTAGTGTAATGACTATGTCGCTGGACTCCCATGTAGTCAACCGCGGTTCGCGTCCCGGACCCGGTAGTTTAAAACTCACGCCGGACGCGTGTGTGTGCGTGCCCAAGATCCCGAAAGGAGAACAGAGGAGAAGTGATTGTGGCATGGCCATTCCTCCTGGGGGTGATTTCTCGCTTTCTGTCTCTATGTCTCTGTCTGTCTGTCTGGCGAGCGCACATGCCTTATAGCAAAGAAAGAAAGAAAGAAAGAAAGAAAGAAAGAAATAAAGAAAGAAAGAAAGAAAGATCACCCTTGAGGGGATGACAATACTGTAATCGCTTCTCCTCCATTTCTCCACTTGGGATTTTGGCTAGGTACATACTACACACCCAGTTTGTTTTTTTAAGCCCCCAGGTCTGGGACTCGAGTTGTACACTGGGTCATGTGGGATCTCGCCACCTCAATGT
>NW_006160098.1:501562-536813 GCF_000334495.1 Tupaia belangeri chinensis | reverse complement strand
GAGAGTAAGAAGTAAGAAAGCAAGCTACCAGGTCCAGTACTCGAACCACGGTGGGCCATGTGGGAGTCCAGTGCCTTAACCACCCTACCACCTGTTGGCCTGCTGAATTACTAATTTACATTATATTTTAGAGATACAAAATGGAAGTATAAGATTTTACTCATGTAGAAATACCGTGTGCATTGCTATGGACTAAATATTTATGTTTTCCAAATTTCATAGATTTATATCCTAACCCACAGGTGATCATATCGGAATATATGGCTTTTTGGAAGATGATGTGATCTTAAGGACAGATCCTCACAAAGGGCATTAGTGCCCTCTTAGAACAGACACCAGGGAGCTATGCATCTCTTACTCCACATTAGGAGATAACAAGAAATTGCTGTCTATGAACCAGAAAATCCTCGCAAGACATCAAATCAGTTGATGTCCAAACCTTGGACTTGCTAGTTTCTAGAATCATGAGAAACAAAATTGTGCTGTTTAAAAGCTACTCATGTAATGATACTTTGTTACAGTGATCGAAACAGACTAAGACATGCTCTAACTACAGGAACACACATGTAAGTAGGCATATGTAAGCTCTTCTCAAGGTGGGATTTACTTACTCCTTTTCCATTATGTTAGTCTTCTGTTTCAGATTCTCTGAATCACAAGCAAGACTATCCCTATATTTACTGGAGACATCACATGTCATTGAGGATGTGGTAATCCCTGCTCTTGGGCTTTCTGAGGTCTCTTGAATTTCTCTTTCTGTTTTCTGCATTATGTCATGAATCTCTTCCCTGTTGCCATTTATAGTCTCAACAGTCACATGTTCTATTTGTTTATTCTCTTCCGTTTCTGCATTATCTGGGAACATCGTGTCCTGTGACTCTTCTCGTCCTGTTGCATTTCCATTCAGCGATGCAGCATTTTTTCTATCCTCAAATGCTGAACTTGCATCTATTTTATACTTTTTTAACTGGACCTGGCTTGTGTAGTGACTTTCCTCTCCATTTGTGGGAGGAACAGTAGCTGTTTCTATGACATTTAGTTCCCCTCTTGAAGCAATGTCTGTTGCTTTGGTATCTTGAATGGAGGACATTGTCTGTGGTGGAGGACATTCATCACGCATGCCGCATAAATTACACATCTCCTCTTCTTCTTTCTTTAGAAGTGCAGCACTGCTCCCCAAGTGTTCATTTATTTTCATGAGGCAGTCTGTGAAAGCAATGATTTCTACATGCACACATGTGCACACACACACACGTAAACACACACACACATACACACACACACACACACACACTTGGATAAATACAAAGCTATACCAAATTATGTCTCTATACTGACATGAGGCATGTCATATAACCTTAGAAACCTACAAAGATTCTTACTGGGCACTAAAGCCAACTGGGTGAAGGAGAAATCTTTTGCACAACTGTCACTTTTTGGAGAAATCAAGGAACTGTGGACAAACTACTTTTTAATGTAGCAGCAGGAGTAAGTCTAAGCACTCTTGCTCATGCAAATGTTGTGTGTATCTGAAGACAGATATTATGACAGCCCTACCCCCAATAAGAATGAACTGAAGTCAACACCTCCCTCAACCATTCCTCACTTGCTATGATTTTGAAAATTGTTCTTTTGTCCCTAGTTGTACTATATCAATTAACCATTTACAATGGTGGGCCTAAAATTTGGCTTAACATCCCAGATCAGAATCGGGTCACAGTCTTTCTGCTGATATCAATGCTGTGTTTTGGGGGGAGATGGCTGCTGTGAGAATTGGGTTAGGTATATACTGTTCCTCCTGCTTAGCTTATGATCATAGGGAATTTTCAAGATTAGTCTTTCAAAGAAGAGCTCTGATCATGCCAGTTCTCTGGTTGGATCTGCAGTGGCTACTCAAGGATTCCTTGATCAAGTCAAGCCCCTGCACTCTGCTGTAAAGCCTTATCGGCATCTGATGTGCTATGCTTTCTCATCCCAGCTCCACTGTGCGCCATTCTTCATTTGTTCATCTCTTCTCTCCTCACAGCCATCGTCACCGGACAACTATTAGCAGGCGTAGCACCTCTCCAATCTTTAGAATTCAATTCTGCAGTAAGAAAGAAACTAAGAACTAAACTAAACTAAGAACAAAGAACTTAGAACTCACGGCTTTGGGAAACATCATGCGCTGATACTGAGCTTGTCTTGGAGCTCCCAATCTGAAAGCATCTGTGTGTGTGTGCGTGTGTGCGTGTGTGTGTCTTGTACCTGAGACCCTGTCTTAATTTTGAACTCCTGTCCCGGCAGCTGAGTTCTTGATTTTCCTGATTAAGTCCTTATCTCAATATGTTGCTTAGGACCATGTTCAGTTTTCTCCTGAGAGGAAGCCCTGGTTATAATCAGCTGATGACTTCTTCTGGGCTGTGCTGATTTGGGGCAGACTGGCTTGATGCCCATGACTCAGCCTCCAGACTGAATTTCTTAATATTATCTATTCTTTTTTTTTTTTTTTGGAGAGGTTTTCGCTATAGGGCACATGTGCTCACCAGACAGACAGAGAGAGACAGAGAGACAGAAAGCTAGAAATCCCCCCCGCCAGGGGGGATGGTCATGCTGCAATCCCTTCTCCTCCATTCTCCTCCTGGGATTTTGGGCACACACGCACACGCGCCCGGTGTGAGTTTTAAGCCACCGGGTCCGGGACGCGAACTGCAGTCGACTACATGGGAGTCCAGCGACATAGCCATTACGCTAACTGCTGGTTCCCAGTATTATCTATTCTCGATCCCTGATTGATGGAACCTTCCCACTTGCCTTGATGTTATATATTTAGATTCAGATTTCATGATGCCAATCCTATGTTAACCCAGAGTAGCTGTTGTCTGAGGTCATATTTACCATGCTCGCCCCCCCTTACCACACTTCTCGGAATCTATAACTCTGCTCTTCCTAAGAATCCTCTCCCTCGTGGTTTATGTGGAAGCCCATTCTGCATCCTGGTCCATTTCAATTTCCTTAGCGTTTTTGTAGTGGACAGGTTTGAGCTCAAGTAAGCCTAAAGATGGAATATTATATGCCAATATGGAAATAATGTTTGCACTGCTTCAAATGAGGCCTGTATTTTCCTGCCTTTAAGTTTTTAGTAGTAGTACCTCTGCCTGGAATGCTCTTCGGAGACCCCCAAGGCCCCCCATTTCCAGCTGTGTAAATCCAATTCATTCCTTAAGCTTCAGCTTAAATACCACATTCGTTCTAGTCAAATTCTCAATTCCCCACTGAAAGCTCGGATCTCACCTGCTTCGAAAGCACAACAGTCCTTTCTCTGAGTTTCTCTAATGGACTATTCTCAAGGGCCCTTGCATTATTGCACTTGGTTTTACCCCGTTTCTTCTATACATTGGCAGTCCGTCGTGGACAGAAACTATCTTAGCCTTGTTTGTGTGCTCATAGCCTTTCTGACATACCGCCTCAATCAATCTTCCTTTCTTTCTTCTTTCTTTCTTTCTTTCTATTCTAGAGAGATTTTTGCTGTAGGGCACATGTGCTTACCAGAAAGACAGAAAGCAAGAAATCACCCCCAGGGGGGATGGCCATGCTACAATTCCTTCTCCTTCATTCTCCTCTTGGGATCTTAGGCATGCTCACACACATGCCCAGTGTGACCTTTAAGCCGCCAAGTTGGGGTCTCTAACCACTGTCAACTACGTGGGAGTCCAGCAATGTAGCCATTATGCCATCTGCTGGCCCCATGATTCAGTGATTTCTGAGAGAAAGAATAAACTTAAAATACTTGCCTTGTCTCCAGCTATGTGGATTCTCCTTGTCGAGCAGCGCATACAGCTGCTGGCAGATGGAGCACAGGGTCCCAGCGGTGTGCTCCAACAGTTGGCGAAGAGTCCCACTGAGCTCTTGACCCAGAAAGACCACCGTGGCCACCCAGGTGCCCCCCGCAGCCCCCTCACACAGGTCATCTCCCAGGAGCGCCTGCTTTAGCATCAGGTTTTGTCTCCAAATCTGCTTCAATATTTGGCCCAGTTTACCTGAGCCCATGTCTTCCGGATCCATTTTATGCTCTCAAAATGGTCTGCTACTTCGTTGCCAACAGAGCCTCAAGGTTTAGCAAATTCAAACTTGGCGATGGGTTATTTCTCCTAAAATCTAGGAGCTGATCCAAGTCGGCTAGCCAAGCACTTTCTCACAACATAATCGTTTTTTCAGCTTCTTGTTGACCAGTGAAAAGTTACTAGGTGACCAAAGGAGGGGCGTTCCTGCACCCTGGGTGCCATTGTGTACAGAATAGATTAACCAGGGCACTCGGAGCTACCTCACACCATCCAACTCTCCGCTGAGGTTTTGACACTATTCTACGGAAGCCCTCTTACTTTTCAGGTTTTGAGGAAACGGAATATGGATACCAGGTAAGATGAGATTTTCCTAACTCAAGGTACACGATGTTCACAATATTGCTAAGACAATTCCTACATGTTTAAAAACACGGATGAATGAAATAATCATATGACGTCAGATTGGCTTCCAAATGATTTGAGAGTTCACGGTAGAGCTGAAATAAGATCAGCTATAACAATTAATAATTCTTGAAGCCAACCGTGATGACATAGGAGGTCTTTATATTTCACTCTAGTATGTAGTTATACTTGTTTTGGAATAAAGAGTGATGATAAAAAAAAAAAATCCCTCTGCTGGAGCAGAGCCTTCTCTCGTTGGTTAGGTAAGTATAATTAGCACTTTCTTACATGGTAGGGCTCTCATAATTTCCCTCTAATTGGGTGAAATGGCCCTCCACTGAAAGAAAGCACACAAGAAGGAAAGCTTTCTCCCAAGTAGTCAAAGTCCTTGCCATATACAATTAAAGTTCAGATACAACCAGCACTCACCCCTGGGCCCCTCAATCAGTGCATGGGACCATGTAGAACTTGGAGGTGTGAGAGGAAACCACAACAGCTTGCTTCCTGCCCTTCCCTCCCCTCCTCTCCTCTCCCCTCCTCTCCTCTCCCCTCTCCTCCCCTTCCCTCCACTAATAGAACACACACCAAAGGAGAGAGCAGTACATTCCAAGGAGGCTCAAGTTCCCTGGGAGGGACTGGAACGAGATGAACACTTTCCAAGGGCAGGCAGCATGCTTTCCTCCCACGGGTCCCTGTGTTATCTCATCTTAAGCACTGGGGCTCTCAAAGTTCCACTCAGGACACCTGGAACAGGAGATAAACAGAAAAATAAAGAATGAATGCTATAGGCCTACATGCTGCCAGGTTGCTTCTAGCTCAAAGATTCAGAAGGCAAAGGAAAGGAGCAATCAGAGGCCGGGTGGCCACCATGTGAGGTGTGGGGCAGGCCTCCCTCGCTTCTACAAATGTTTTCTTTAGTGAACCTCTGTCCACAGAAACTTTCTGGTTCCTTTTTATTTTCCCCTCTACCTTCTGAAATATATGTGTAATTCTCAGTAACGATGTATTTATGGCTCTAATTCAATGCCAGTTGTGAAAACTTTCTATAGCATATACTACGGACCAGGGGCTAAGCTGGGGCTAGAGCATTCAGAACTTCAGAGAGAGACAGATGAACAGATCACGTATTAAAATACAGTTCAGACTGTGGAGAGTTAGAGCAGAAATATGAACAGAAAACATCATGGAAGCTTTGAGGAGTTAAAAATATAGTGCTGGTAGGAGGCTTGGTATTTGAATTAGGGGCTAAAGGATGAATAAGATTTGAGCAGGCTAGAGACAGAGAGGACAAACATTCCAATGTAGGAAACCTATGATCAAGAGCCTGGGACATGGAGCTGCTGCACGCTGTGGTCAAAAATAGAAAAAAAATCTAATTCAGCGGAAGGTAAAACTGAGCCAGAGAAAGAGGCGAATGAAGAGAGTTCAGTAATTGTGAAGAGTCGGGAGGAGAAATTCAAATTTTGTTTTGCAGACAACGTAAAAAAAAATTTAAATGTTGAACCAAGGTATATTATGTTCAGATAGGTGTTGCAAGGATGCAGGTCTTGGAGAAGGCAGAGACACAAGAGTCAGGTGACTTAAAGGCAGTAACGGTGTAGCCAATGGAAGGGGATGTCTTGACAGGAAATGTGAAGTAGAGTGGAAGGAATTTACTACACCACCAGGAAAGGGGGAACAAGTATTAAAAATCCATCCTTTCACTTACGTGGGAAATGCTTATTAGCTACTGGTGCAAGAACTATTCTTGGTAGTGGATATGACTAAAATGTTCAGGTTAGTGACTTAATTCCATAAATCCATTAAATTAAGGTATTTATTAATAGGAGGGATATTAGGCTTGATGAGCAGGAAATTTGACTGATAATGGATTTGTTGCGTTTAAGATAGCTCAGGACGATTCCTTAGAACATGTTAGAGGTTTAGGAGAAATATTGGAATAATATTAGCCTATCTGAACATCATCAGTAAATGGTCCTTGGATGTAGGAGAGTTCAATGGAGAATTTACATTATGTGCATTTTGAGTATTGAATAAAACTGAGAATAAAACACTGGACCAGTCCGCATTTATTTCCTTCTAGATATGTGGGAAAATCTTTTCTCAGGGAGAAAAAAAAATTTCTTCTTGGCTTTATTGACATTTGCTATCCTCAAGTCTAAACCTGTTCTCTGTCTGGCTTCTTAAGAACATGTAATATTTGCAAAGTGAGACCTACCACAGGTCGTGCTGCATTTACTTGTTCCAGCAAGCATCTGCATGTTTCTTCATCTTGTTTTTAATTAATTGAAGTCACTAACCACAGAGAGAGCTGACATTTGCCGTCAAGACACCCACAAAAGTTAAGCGTAAATATTCATCTGGATGGTTTGAAGATTTGATTAGCATCTTCATTGTTGCTACTAGCTCTTTATTCTGACTCCTTTGACTTTCTTACTGGGAATTCTGTGCTTCCACTGATGTTAAAGAGGTCAGGATGCCATTATGAACTCATGCAAACCACTGTATGGTTGAAAAGACAATTCCTCTTCACATTAAAAGTATCAAAGTGAGGGGGCAGTCAGGTAGCTAGTGGAAAAAGCAGCTGGATCCCACTTGGCTGTGTGTGCAGTTTGAGTCCCAGATCTGGTGGCTTGGAAAAGATGCCAAGCACTTGTGTGTACATGCCCAAAATTCTAAGAGGAGAATGGAGAACGTGACCAAACCCCCAGGGGTCATTTTTAACTTTCCTTCTTTCTCTTTCTCTCTCTCTAGCAAGTGCACATGTCCTATAGCAAAAAATATCAAAGTGGGCTAGAGGTCAAATTCAGTGTTTACCACCTATGGAATTAAAACTACGGGATCAGCAGATGACATAAGGGCTATTATGTCTCTGAACTCCCACGTAGTTGAATGTAGTTTGAGTCCCAGACACAGTGGCTTAAAATTCACAGCAGGTGCATGTGCATGTGTGCCCAAAATCCCAAGAGGGGAAGGGATTTTGGCATGGCTATCCCCTCTAGGGGATGATTTCTTGCTTTCTGTCTCTGTTTCTCTGTCTCTCTGGTGAGTATATGCACCCTATGGCAAAATCCTCTCTGAAAAAGAAAGAAAGAAAAAAGAATTAAAACTGCAATAGACTAGACAGTCTATTGATGCTAAACAGACGGTAAGAACAATCAAATTTTGAAGAGTAATAAAGTATGCTGTTCTCCATGGAATTTATAGTGAGTAGCAGTGAATAGGTCAGAAGAAAGCAGAAGAATTACGCTTGCTTGAGGCACTAGGAGTCAATGTTTTTACATATATTATCTGATGGGGTTATTTTCTTTTTGTGTCTGTAGTTGCCTATATCAGAAATTTTGGTGTGGACACCCCAGAATAATGCGGCCCTCTTCAAAAACTCTTATCGAATGTCTGTTCATCTTTTGTTTATTTAAAACAACTTTATACAATTGGATTTGAAGTGGAAGGAGAAGGAAAAGAAGCGGTTTTATTTTGTTTTGCTTTACCTGATAATTCACTGCACTGGAAAATACAAATAAACATAATTGTTAACATAGTTCATAGTTGTCAATTTGATTTTTTTTAAGCTTATGCTTTTTTTTTTTTTTGATTTTTTGCAACTGGGCATGTGCACTCACCAGAGAAACAGAGACAGAGAGACAGAAAGCAAGAAATCCCCTCTGGGGGAACAGCCATGCCACGATCCCTTCTCCTCTCAGGACTTTGGGCATGCATACACACATGCCTAGTATGAGTTTCAAGCCTCCAGGTCCAGGACTTGAACTGTGGTCACCCGTGTGGGAGTCCAGTGATGTAATTGTCCCACCATCTGCTGCTCCTAAGCTTATGTATTTATTCCTTGAGTAACACAAAGAGAGAAATAGCGAGAGAGACAGAGAAATAGTTATCCTCAACAGGGTCCAGATGCCACCATCCACCCCCAGCTCTAGTTAACCCCAGCTCATAGGCCTCACATACTCAGAGAGGTCTCTGTGCTGAACTCACCTTCCCTTCAAGGGGAGCCTCACAAAGCATTAAGTTACTGCTGTGACACCGTTTAGTCCCCAATTTTAAATGTTTTTAAAGAGTAAGTGGTTAAAAAAAATTATAAAAGTGAGCACTTCTTATTAAACAAAGTAGGTTGGATACATATTCTATTTCTGCTTTCTCCTTAGATGTCTCCAAAAGAGCATGAAACAAAACATAAACCCCAAAGGACAAAGAGAAAAGGTACGAAACAATTGTCAACGAACTCTCGGCAGATTAAAAGCAGATAGATAAGTAGTAAATGACTTAATTAAAGAGAATTAAAGTCTAAGTAGTAGTAAATGACTCAAGCGAAGAGAGTTAAAATCTAAGTACATAAGTAATGGAAAATAGGCCGGTGCTTGCTAGAATTTCAGAAAGCTCCAGAATTTAGAGACATCTAAAAGTGACAGTGAACTTAGGCCCATAAGCAAGTGTTTATTGAAACTCTGTTATAAGCAGCTAGATTTCTAGTTCCCTCTCCTCTATTTGGGAATAGCCAGGCAACCGTCTCTACCCCATCCATCAAAAGCTAGAGATTTTCTCCATGAGAAAACTATGGCAGAAAGCCAGGATGCTGAGCAGGGTCCATGAGGGAAGTACCATGCTGACTAAAAGCACTGAGGGAAATTCTTTTATTGTACATGAAGTCTCACTTTATTCTTTTGTTCATCATTAAGAACACAGCTAAAGGACTGGCATGTTCATGGTGGTTAAAGCAGCTGGATTCCACATGGCCAACTGGGAGTCTGAGTCCTGGTGACTTGAAAACACACCAGGAGTGTATGTATGTGTGCCCAAAATCCTACGAGGAGAATGGAGGAGAAGAGATTGTGGTGTGACCATTCCCCATGGGGATGCTTTCTCATTACCTTCCCCCCACTCCGTGTCTCTCTCCAGTGACCAAATTTAAAGGGAAAAAAAAAAAGAGAGAGAGAGAGAAAGAGAGAGAGAAAACAAAGCTAAGAAGCAAAAGCCTCCAAAGGCAGAGTGAAGATTTTCTTTCTGGATTAGAACTAAAGTGAAAAACCTACTGACAGTAAATAATTTAACGTCCTCCCCCTCCTTTCTCCTAAAAATGTGCCCTGCCCCCACCAGATCTTCCAAATGAAGCTCCTAGTCATAGACCCAATCAATGAATATGAAACTTCCGAAACAATGCTAACATTTAAGTATGTTTCACTTTTAAGAGTGGAATTGTAGCCAACTAAGTGTTGCTTTAACTAAAAACAAAACTCTAATATAAAGCCAAAGACTAAATAAAACACAATAAAAGACTTTAAAAAAAAAAACAAAGCCAACATGATATAAAGAGAAAAACTATCAAATAAATCTATAATTAACATTCTCAGACTCTAGAATAAGAGATGATAATGCACCCACAACACAGAAAAAAGATTTTTCTAAATAAGGAAGCCTTCAGACAATGAGAGGAAAAAAATACCCCACAGAATTAAAACACAATAACAGAAAAATTTGAAACTGGTTCACAGATAATGAGGAATAGTTGAAGCAATCTCCCAGAAGGTCAAACAAAAAGACAAAGAGAGATGGTGGCGGGGCGGAGCAGGGAGGCGGTGGGGATGAAGTTAAGAAAATTACAGGTTCAATCCAGATCAAACTAATATGAGTTTTAGAAAGAGAAAACAGAAGGAAAGAAACTATCGAATAAATAATATAAGAATGTTTCCGAAAATTCAAGGACATGCTATTCCAGACTCAGATAACGTGTGCAAAAAAAAAAAATCACTCAGGACACACATTTTTATAGCTTCCAAAGAGAAGAAAAAGGTTACATTTACATCAGAAGATACTGGGCTTCTCAACAGTCACACGAGGGCCTAGAAAATAATAGAGTTATGATTTCAATATTCTGTAACAAATCTCTTTCCAATTCAGAATTCTGTTTTCCCCAAAGGAGCATGCACATGGCAGGGAAACGAAACAGCATTGTTACACATGTGCATCAAGATGTCTTTACTTCCTGTGTGCTTTCCTTTCTTGGGAAGCTACGGAGGATGATTTTCTAAAGCAACAGAGTAAAATGAGAGGGGGGGAAAAAAAAGACATTGGAGTCATAAAATAGAAAAAAATCCAGGAAAGGAAAGGGCTAGGTTGACTGCCTACAATGAAGTCCCAGGGGCACAGCCATGTCGTAGGCCTAGGGAGTCTCCAGGGTATGATTTAGGAGCTATCTGAGGGACCAGGTGGCTGGCTGTCATTTAACTATTTAACAGAAATGTTGCAATGCTGTTGGAGAATTTTTAGGAAGAATACGTATAACAGAGAAAATAAAGAAAAATAAAATCAAACAGTATTAACACCAGCATAAAACTAATTCTAAAGGAAAGGAGACATATGTAGTATACTATACAGTTAATTATTTTAAAATAAAAATTGTGATGTAGGTGTATTGCCAGGAGGGGTACAGGAGGCGTGTATGTGGAAAATGTGTGGAGTTCAACCTATATATGGGGGCCAAAAGGCTTATTTCTACAGCAGGAAGTCAAATATTTAAAATAAATCAAATATTTAAAAACAAAAAGAAACTACTATTTAGGAATCTGGAGGTAAGTGCCAAAAGAAATTGCTGAAAACTGGAGTGTGATGGCCTCTGGGGAAGTATGTGAGAGAGAAAAAGATGGCCTCCAGTTTTCCAGGAGCTCGTCTGGCACTGCCAGCACTGCCCTGGCTTTACTGCAGGTACGCCTGGCACTCTCAGTGAGGTTCTGGCATTCTCCTGTTGAATGGGAACAAAGTCATGGTGCATCCTCATTGTGATGGATCAAGACAAAGTGAAGACCACCTTATTGTCACATCTAAACACAAATAAGAAGTGAACTTTATCCAAGCCACAAAATGCCAAACATGACCTTTTCCCAGCTCATTGGAGTGAGGGCTGCTTTTTGCCAGTTGCATCTTTAGCACTGCCCTAGTCCCTAGTCTCCCTTCCTGCAGATAAGGTGTCATGGGACCAGGTGGTAGTGCAGTGGCAACACAACTAGAATCACAATGGGAAGGTCCTTCGTTCATATCTCAGAACACTCCTGAGCATGCCAAGCTGCATGCATGCCTGTGATCCACACTGACTAAGGCCAGGAGTGGATTGTGTCGTGAAGCCTCTGTTAAGGGTATCTTTTTTATCTCCCACTCTCTCTCATGGAGGAAAGAAAACAATTGTTTTTTGAAATTTTGTTTTTTTGAGAGGTTTTTGCTATAGGGCACGTGCGTTCGCCAGAGAGACAGAGAGACAGAAAGCGAGAAATCACCCACCTGGGGGAGGGTGGCCACATTGCAATCCCTTCTCCTCCATTCTCTTCTGGGGATCCTGGGCACACATGCACATGTGCCCAGCATGAGTTTAAGCTACCAGGTCCGGTACTCGAACCATGGTCAACTACATGGTATAAGAAGTGAACTTTATCCAAGCCACAAAATGCCAAACATGACCTTTTCCCAGCTCATTGGAGTGAGGGCTGCTTTTTGCCAGTTGCATCTTTAGCACTGCCCTAGTCCCTAGTCTCCCTTCCTGCAGATAAGGTGTCATGGGACCAGGTGGTAGTGCAGTGGCAACACAACTAGAATCACAATGGGAAGGTCCTTCGTTCATATCTCAGAACACTCCTGAGCATGCCAAGCTGCATGCATGCCTGTGATCCACACTGACTAAGGCCAGGAGTGGATTGTGTCGTGAAGCCTCTGTTAAGGGTATCTTTTTTATCTCCCACTCTCTCTCATGGAGGAAAGAAAACAATTGTTTTTTGAAATTTTGTTTTTTTGAGAGGTTTTTGCTATAGGGCACGTGCGTTCGCCAGAGAGACAGAGAGACAGAAAGCGAGAAATCACCCACCTGGGGGAGGGTGGCCACATTGCAATCCCTTCTCCTCCATTCTCTTCTGGGGATCCTGGGCACACATGCACATGTGCCCAGCATGAGTTTAAGCTACCAGGTCCGGTACTCGAACCATGGTCAACTACATGGTAGTCCAGTGACATGGTCATTATGCCAACTGCTAATCTCAAAAAACAATTTTAAAGGATTTATTAAAATATTGACTGGGTAGTCATAGAATTGTTCCACTTTTCGATAAAATATTATTCAGAGCAGAGAACTTCCCCAAATTCACCTAAAGAAAGCCCAAATTCTATATATCTTTTTAAAATACCTCCAAGTGGATAGAACTCCTCCTGGTCTCCATGGTGTGAATTTCCCCTCATATTGAAATCAGCAATGATTGCTTCTAGATCAATTACAGACATGCTCCTAATGGTCTTTGGCTAGAGGCCATTAACAGAGGTTTGGATATTTGGGGGAAGAGGAGGGCAAAGGGCAAGGATCTGTTGCTTTTCTTCAAAGTGATCACGTTATAAAATTAAAAAAGAAAACCTATGTATTATTATATTACCTCCATATAAATTAAATGTACCTAATAAGAATAAAGACGCGAAACATTGCTTTGCCTACAGGTCCTTAGGCAGAGAAATGAAAGTTGATGTGACACTTCACACCAAGTGAGTCACTTCAGAACAGCTAGAATGCACTCCATTGACTTTATAAAGAGTACTTTTATCATTTGAAAGTGCTTGGAATTTAGTGGTGGTGACCAAGAATGAGCGCCAATTCAAAGCAATTAAATGAGCTGGGCACATCTTCAAACAAAGTGGAGTAATAATCGCCTCATAATGGCCTAATATCAAATGCTTCATCTAGAGCACAGAGCCCTAAACACAGCAGGTCAACAAGAGATCCATGTGTAAGACAGTGACGAAATGTAATAAACAATCCATGCAGTCTTTAAAAACATTGAATCATTCTGCTATCTAAAAAAAAAAATCCTTAATATCTGCAAATAAGTGGTCATGGTTCACATTTCTAATTGTTCCATATAAATCACAAAAATATTTTACACTAGTTTTAAAAATTGGGCTCCAAATGAAATCTACATAGTCAATTAACTCCCTAATAATGATTTTCATCTAAAGTAAAATAACGGAAGAGCTAACTTAAAAAAACAAATTCTCTGCCCACAAAAAAAAAAAAGCTAATAGGATAGAATAATTATAAGTTTGAAACTTATCTTTCATTTTTGTCATTTTTATTTCTGGTTGCAGAATAGAAGTAGAGGAATTGGTTGAAACTAAATCAGCAGATTCAAAAAATCATGGCCGACATATTTGCAGAGATATTTTCTCCCTTTTTATATTAAGTCAACTCCTCACGATTCACCATTCAATTACACTTGTTATTGACTTTGAGCTTTTGGTTTTGTTTTTGTTTTAAATACACGGACGTTTAGTTACTGAAAGTTCTTATGGGCCAATTCTGCAGTTACGTAAAGAAAATGGTTTGTTCACAGTGTCAGGAGTTACGCGAAAACTGAAAAGTTATTATGAATGTATAATTATGTAGTCAGTAAAAGCTCCTTTTTTACAGCATTAATGGCCTCTGAAGTTAATGTCAGCGTTTTAGATTGCAGTTTTGCAGTGGCTTCCTGTTGAGTCATTGCTGTGTTTCTGAAGATGGTGATTATACAGGCAGGGGCCGAGGACGTGAAACCATTGAACTACGCGTTCACGTGAAATGGAAACTAGACAGCTTTCTTTTCCGCCAGCATTTTCTGAGACAGATTTTCAAATGAGCTGAGCCAGGCGTATCACTACAGGGTACTCGATGGGATCCCAGCAGTTACAATGCGTTTCTGTGCCCTTCTCACAACTTGACTTCTACCAGGGTGTGATTTCAGATGTGAGGAGTAGCTATGGCCCAGAGAAAGACGAAATACCTGAATGAAGGGCAGAGGTTTGGTTTTTGTTATTGTTTTGTAAAGAGGAAAAAGAAAAGGCCTAGTATGTTTTAACACTAAAATAGCCTCCAAATTCCTGCTCAGTTTCCTTTTATATATATATATGAAAAAAACATACGTGCCCTATAGCAAATTTTTAAAAAGTATATATATATATATATATATATATATACTTTTAAAATATATATATATACTTCTTTAAAATATATATATATACTTTTTATATAAAAAGTATATATATACTTTAAAAATCTTTAAAATTTGCTATAGGTCACGTATGCTGCCAGAGAGACAGTGAAAGGGAAAGTGAGAAAGTACCCCCCAGGGCTAATGGCCATGCTGCAATTTCTTCTCCTCCATTTCTCCTTGGAATTTGGGGCATGCACACACATGCACCTGGTGTGATTTTTCAAGCCACTGAGGCACACGGTCGGCCATGTGGGATCCAGCCTTAACATCACACCTCTGGCTGGCCCGACGGGTTCCCTCCGTTACCTCTGTACCATCATTACAAAGTCCGGCAATGGTGTAAGACCTTGCTATTCTAGAACTTACCTCCACTAAAATTCCTTTCACCTACACTCTATGACATTTCTTAGAGACATTATTCTTGCCCATATGATATAAAGATGCATCCCTTTAAAAGTTTTATCATCATCCCAAATCTTATCCCTCCCACTGCCAAATAGATTTGCAAGAAATAAATTTTTCAGCACAAGTTATATTCTCAATGTCATAGAAACTCTTTGTTAAAGTGATGGTACAGAGGGATGCCAAAATTTGCTGCTTTTCAGAAATACTTGAGCTCTTCCAACTAAATTTGGATGAGCTAAGACCACCCTAGGATCCCATGATGTTCAGCGTGGCCAGGAGGATGACGCTGCATGCACCAAACCTGCAAATGTCTTTGTTTCTCAGAAATAAAATTCATTATAAATGGAAAGTATGAAATCCTTAAGAATTGCTACTCTCTCCTCTCTTTGTTATTGTGACACGATTCATTTTACACTATTAATGGCTGTCTTACATTATTAATATCCACTATAGATATTAGCCATGTCCAATAGATTAAAAAAGTGATCAATTTTATCATTCATTTATTTATTTACTTATTTTTTGCTTCACTTCCTCATTGTTCTCATTGGCAAAGTTCAGGGGCAGTCTAAGATTGCAGAGATGGAAAGTGGGTGGGAGAAACAGCCATGGTTGGCCATAGGCAAGCATTTTTATTATGAAATTATCATTGGTGTCTCCTTGCTGGCCCTGTTTCCCACCTGCCTCTCCCTTTCATTAAACTTTCCATGTTGTGTGTGTGTTTTTTTCTCTTGCTGCCTTGCATCACCTGCCAAAAATCACCTAGATTAAGCTGTTTGTACTACCGTCTTGGCAGGTCTGTGAGTTTCCTCATGAGCATTACTTGAATCTTTTAAGAATGTGTCTGTAATGGTAAAATATGACACTTCTATGGAATGTCTTCTGGGGTACCTCTCAGCCTGTGTGTTGGTTCTGCACAGTGAAGTGCATCAGGAACCCTTTATTTTCTGCTATTTTGAGCACTATCAAGATACAAGGGGACTTCAAGAAGTTTGTGCAAAAAATAGAATTAAGTATGAGTTGATTTCTATGTGAAAAACTTTGAAACCAGGCTTTTTTCACAGCACACATTTTCCATGAACTTTTTGAAGTCCCTTTGTCCACAATTACTCACGAATTCATTTACTAATTCAAAATGAGCTATAAAATTCCAAGGAAACTGCATCGAATGAAAAAAGATTGATTTTTAACTTGTTGGCAAAAAATGATAACAAGAAAGAATTCAGTTCTGTTCTCACAAAGGACCCCATCTTTGTCAGGGCACAGACAATCCAAGATTGCTATCTTTTAAAGATCCACTGCAGTTATTGGTAGACCCAGATAACAGCTCTAATGTAATCCCAGGTTCCCATAGTGAATTAAATCTGAATGGGTTATTTAGGTCACATACTGAAGAAATGCCCTCTCCGTGTCATTTCTCTGGAAATGGTGGGTAAGCTTAGTTTTCTCTATAATATACATTTATTTTTGGAGCTCATTAAACAGGTTAGGCAATTTAAATAGGTCTAGCCAGTAGATGGAAGCTAAAGCTGAGGTTACAAGTACTCTCTGTGGTATTATCTAACACATAAGATGGGAGTCATTTTTAAATCCTGACTGCTACCTACAAAAGAACTGAGAGAGCCATTGGAAAATCAGATCTTAAAATCAGATCTGCACTTAAGATGGAAAACACTGCTCATCCATGTTCGCATTATCATTTTATAATAATATTAGTTTGGTTTTTAAAAGCAAAAACCCTAATAGTGAATGCTGTAAGAGCCGTTTCATACCCAGGTGGGAGGAAGAGTAAGGAAATTCTAGTTTGTATAATATAGTCCAAAAAAATTTTTAGAGGTTTTTGCCTTAGGGCATGTGCACTCGACAGAGAGAGACAGAGACAGGGAGAGGGAAAGTAAGAAATCAACCCCCAGAGGGGATGGCCACACCGCAATCCCTTCTCATCCCAGGATCTTGAATCAAGCAGGCTGGTGAACCTAATTTGGTTAGCCTGGAGAAGACACTGTGGATAGGCATTTATAGGATCATTTAAGCATTGTTTTTCTGCCCTACAATGGGTAAGGCATGAAAGAAACAGTGTTATTCACACCTGTGCCCAGCTTGAGTTTCAAGCCACTGGATCCAGGACTCCAACTGTGGTCAGCCATATGGGAGTCTAGAGATGTAACTACTACATCATCTGCTGGCCCATTATAGTCTAATTTATCTTCCCTAACTCTTCTGTCATTTCAACAACAAGATCAAAACTTAGTACCTAGAAAACAATCTCAATATTCCTAAGGACCAGAACATGGAGCATTTTAAAGATAGATGATGGGGGGGGGGGGCTGGAAATTCAAAACAAAACAAAACAAAAATCTTTAGTTCGCCTTTGAAGTGGAAGAGTCAGTCCTTGGGAGAGCTATTTATGAGTTAACTGGAATGTTTGGAGGATTTTTATGGCAATTGGAATGCTCATGCTTATCCAAAGAGATAGCAGTATGCTTGCATGACCTTGAAGATGGATATTCTGATTCCCAGCTGAGTCTAGCAGCGGTGTAATAGCCTTTACACAAACAAGCAAAATTCAATCAGGCCAGTGAATTACTGAGAGTTAGCACACTACAATCTGTTTACGTGTGTACAGCTTCAGCCTCTATACCCCCTGAACTATTAATATTGCATCGTGACAATGGTGATGTCCAACCTATGGTTTAACTATGAGATTTGGATGGTGATGTCCAGCCTATGGTTTAACTATGAAATTTAAGTTCATGATAGATGTTACAATTCATATAGAGATGACTTTCAATAATGTCACTTGTGAGCTATGAATAGCCCAAACTGCAAGACAAGATCATCAATAAAAACTCACTCCAGGTAAACCAGGTGTTTATCACCGAACTTCTGCTGGCTCAAAATGAGGACAACCGACCGAGACCCCCATATGGTGGAGAACAGAAGCTGAAGCAGGACATTTGTCCTCCACCCAATACACATTGTTCAGGGGGTATAGAGGCTGAAACACATTGTAGGTTTATTACGTGTTAAGCATTTTCCTCATCTTGTAGGTGGTGTAAAGAATTCTTGCTCCTGTGGATCCTAAAACTCTACTTTCAGTGAACAGTACTGCATTTGATAAAGATTAAAGGAATCTAAAACCTTGCATTCAAAGAGTGGATTAGCTATGTGTTAAATGTACATTAAGTCTAAAAAAAATGCATGAGATAGATTAGACAAGGAAAGCAAAAGGGAAGAAATAGCAAATGGCATAGCCAACAAGAGGAGTGTTAAATGTCAAATCAAAATAACTGGAGACATCGTCATATGGAATTTCATGTTGTCAAGTCCCCACCTCGTGGAAAGAACACCAGAACCACAGGCGAGCCAAGAATGCAGTATTAAGGAGAACTCCACCGTGAAACCATCAGCCCCACAAGGAGGCGAGGAGGCTATCTCCCTCACCGTCTAGTTATACAAGCACATCCTGTCTCCGTGGGGACAAGAACTGTCAAGCTGCCACATCCTGAAGTTAAAAAAAAAAAAAGGTCCCTTAGGTTTGATATCAACTTATTACTAAAGATGAGGTTCTGCGCTCCACCCTTGAATAGAGCAGGCTGGTGAACCTAATTTGGTTAGCCTGGAGAAGACAGTGGATGGACATTTATAGGAACATTTAAGCATTGTTTTTCTGCCCCACAATGGGTAAGGCATGAAAGAAACAGTGTTATTCACACCTGCTTCCTCTCTCGGGGTTCGTAGGAGGTGTATTCCTACTCTATGTTAATTGCTAATGCAAAACCCCTATTTTTGCTCTCCAATGCTTTTCTGGAATACAGTCATGGAAAACCAGTGGAAGTACATATTTTCAGAGAATGAGTCTTAGCTCCCTTCAGCTGAATCCTGAGATTTAAAGTGTTTGGATGTCTCCTAAGTCTTTATAAAAGTGTTGTTTCTGTGCTGTGGCTGATTGCATCAGCTACACAAATATCGTTTCCTTTGAGGTTTTGAAAGATATACCCTTTGGAGAACCTCAATAGCAAGATAAAATACAGCTCATAGCACTTTGTAAGCTTAGGCTCAAAGGTTTTATTCACAAGTAAGGAGTGTGAGTTTTGTGTTTCAGAAGCAAACAATAGCAACCACCTAAACAGCTGTCTATGCACTAGAAATATGGTTATCAGTGCCCTCTAAATGTACATATATATTTATACACATTTTAAGCATGTATACCATGTGTCATAATGAAATAAAGTCTACCTGTTCTGGTGCCTACTTGTAACTTTAATTTTAGACTCTAAATTGAGTAAGATAACATAAAGATATATTCATTTAACAAATGCTCATTAAGCATCTACTATGTGTCTTTAATATGCATATAAAGTAGGCTACTGACAGGTGCTGGGGATATAAAGTGCATGTCTTCAACCTATTCGTGAGGTTTAACCTACCAGGAGCTGCTAACCTGCTAACTCTGTAAGCCTTCAATAAACAAATTTCTAATGCTATGTAATCTTCTCATACATAGATTTCCCTTTGGAGTTCACCTTAGTGCTACAGGTAAATGAGTAGTTCTCAACCTGTTGCAGCATGTGAAAATTATCTGATCTTTCACAACAAAGTTAATGCCAAATTCTTTCGGCTGTGATTGTTTTGTCTACCTGGATTGCTAAGATAAAATAATAGTTAGCAGTTAGGCTTGAAGCAAAGCAAACGTTTTTTTTTTTTTTTTTGAGAGTTTTTTGCTATAGGGCACATGTGCTCACCAGACAGACAGAAACAGAGAGACATTTTTTTTTGTTATTGTTGTTCTCTATTTTTAAATATTCAAAGAACTTTACTGTAACACTTCAATGTTAGTGATACCAGCAACATTTAAACAGTGAATCTGGGTCAGGCCTTGGTCTAGTGGTTGGGGTGGCTGCATCCCATATGGCCAACTGGATGGGTTCAAGTCCCAGACCCAGCCATTTGAGACAACAAACCAGATATAAGTGTGTGTGTGTGTGTGTGTGTGTGTGTATGCCTAAAATCGCAAATAAAGGAAGAGATGGAGATGAAAGGACTACCAGCACTACCATTCAGGAGGTGTTTTCTAGCCCACAACTCACTTTGGTGAGGGCATACACCCTCTGACAAATAAAGAGAAAACAAAAGTGAACCTACTGATTTCTTTCTTTTATTTTTTTGGAGAGGTTTTTGCTATAGGGCACATGTGCTCACCAGACAGACAGAAACAGAGAGACAGAAAGTGAGAAATCACCACCACCACCACCCCACCCTCCCCCCCGCCAGGAGGGATGGCCACACCACAGTCCTTTCTCCTCCATTCTCCTCTCGGGATCTTGGGCACGAACGCACACGCGCCCAGTGTGAGTTTTAAGCCACTGGGTCCGGGACTTGAACCACGGTCGACTACATGAGAGTCCAGCGACATAACCATTACCCTAACTGCTGGTCCTGCAAAGCAAATTGTTTTATTTTCAGATAGTTACTAAGACCATTCTCCATTATTGTCAAACCTAGTATCTCTTTTGCATGATATATACCCCCCAAAATGTGTTTTTAAACTGGCTATAGTTGTCTAAAATGACTATAACCCCTAAGAAATTGTAGGTACTTTTAGTATCTTTTTTTTTTTTTCTCATCATAAATTAGCTCTTTGGACTGATTAGGAATCTATTTTTATGATGTCAGGTCAGTGAGTGGATTTTGAGTTCTTGGAACAAACTTCAAAGCCTCATTATGTGCTGCAACACTCAAGTCTCATTCGAAAGGAAACACTTCACTACAGTCCATTTCCTGAGCGTGTCTTTGTACTGTGTAAATAGACGTCACTTTGGAAGCTTCCTCTTGTCAGGGCCACCTCTTATTTGTCATCCTGCACATGTTTCCTATGATAATCAGTGTTTCAATGTCAAAAATCAAATTTAAACTTGGGGGAATCATACAATTCAAGAGTTGGAAATGATTCCTCAGGTCTCACTAGTAGAATGCCTTCTTTATGGATGAAGACACTGAGAGAAGAACTAGCTACTTCTAAAATTATTTAAAACATTATCTCTGTTGGGACCAGCAGTTGGCGTAATGGCTATGTCGCTGGACTCCCATGTAGTCGACCTCGATTCGAGTCCCGGACCTGGTGGCTTAAACTCACTCTGGGCGCGTGTGTGTGCGTGCCCAAGATCCCGAGAAGAGAATGGAGGAGAAGGGATTTCCATGTAGCCATCCCCTCCCCCCAGGAGGGAGGGTGATTTCTCACTTTCTGTTTCTCTCTCTCTCTCTCTCTCTGTCTTCTGGTGAGCACATGCGCCCTATAGCAAAAACCTCTCAAAAAAAAGAAGTTATCTCTGTTCATCTGTGTATATCTCTTTTCATCAAAAAATGAGACTGAGATGTTATCCTGCTCTTGCCTTGACAGTCAGGAAACTCAGTATTAAGTCCAATGCTTGAGAATAATCTAACCTACAGCAAGCAGGTGGCATGGCAGTTAAGGACACCTAGTGGCTGACTGCAGCCCAAGTCCTGGACCTGGAGGTTTGAAACTCACTCTGGGCTTGCATGTATACAAACCCAAAATCCCAGGAGGAGAGTGGAGGAAAAGAGATTGCAAAGTGGCCATCCCCCAGGGGATGATTTCTCACTTTCCCTTTTTTTGTCTCTCTGGCAAGAACATACACCCTATAACAAAACCCTTAAAAAAAATAAAACTAACAAAAAAAATTACCAGGGCCAGCGAATAGCCTGGTGGTTAGGGTACTGGACTTCCTCATGGCTGACAATGAGAGTTGAGACCCAGACCGGGCAGTTTGAAAGTCATGCAGGGTGTGTGTTAGTGTGAGCCCAAAACCATTAGAGGAGATTGAAGGAGAAAGGATTGTGGCATGGCCATGTGCCATCCCCCTAGAGGGATGATTTCTCACTTCTCACTTTTCCTCTCTTTGTCTCTCTCTGTCTCTCTCTGGTGAGTGCATGTGCCTTACAATAAAAATCTAAATAATAGTAATTGTACTTCTTGTATTAGTCAGTTATCATGTTGTTAGCAGAACTGCCTAAGACCAGATAATTTATAACAAATGGAGATTTATTTAGGGCTCATGATTCTGATGCCTGAGCGTATTAACTTAGCTATGCACAAAGAAATCCCTGATAACCTGCAGTTTTGCTTTCTACAGTTTCAGTTGCCTGCAGTCAACTGTGGTCTAAAAATATTAAATATGTCAGAAATAAACAGTGAATAAATTTTAAATTGTGTGCTGTTCTGAGTAGCATGAGGGTTTGACACTATCCATTCTGTTCCTCCCGGGTTGTAAACTGTCCCTTTGTCCAGTGTATCTGTACCAGATTTACTTCCCCCCTTTTAATCACTTAGTAACTTTTTTAATGATCAGAATGAAAAAACATAGCAGATATAAGGTTTGGTACTATCTGAGGCTTCAGGAATCTACTCGGGGGTTTCGGATTGTATTCCCACCAATAAAGACTATTGTTTCACCAATAATCTTAATTGAAGGAGGAACAGAGGTTAAAGCAATGAAAGAAATGAAGATGAGCTTGTCCCTTACAGTCTTATTCAAATATTAGACCAACTATGTTTTGGGACAAAAGAGACGCTAGCTTATTGATTGTTACATTAGTAACAGCAAGACGAAATAAATTTCTATGTACTTGGATTTTCTGGAATGGGACATAGCACTCCCCAGATGCTCTCTCAGGGATAACTTCATTCCTGTCAAAGATGCTGTGGAAGTGGGCAAGAAAGTAGGGAGCCATGGAGGAATGATCTTCTCTGGGTCTTTATCAGGGGGGGCTTAGGACAACAGGATTTTCTTTTTATTGCAGAACTCCCCAGTTATAACCTGGGATCTGTGAGAGAGAGAAGGGTGTGTAAACTGTATAAATGATGTATAAAGAAACTCTTATTTTGAAGCTCTGTAAGGAAGAAGTCTATGGACCAGCTTGGTGATAACAGTAGTAATGCGTTGCTCAAGCAATGTTGGGTCCATACAGAAGGTCATGAGTTCAGTCCCCTAGTTGGCCTGTACATAGGCACCTGGGCTCATGATTATGACTGATTAGGGAGGATGGGGGAAAGGACTCCACCTTGAGACCCTGTTGAGTGTTCTCTCTCTCTCTCTCAGTTTTTCATACTCATGAAAGAAAGACATAAAGGAAAAAGTCTAGAATTAATAGTTGGACAGTTTTTGTCATTGGTAGTCTAGCCAAATTATGAAGTGAATTATTCTAAATCAATCATCTATATGATTTCTTAGTTTTCTGGGGGTTTATTTTCTTTCACTTCTTGGTGCTAGTTCCTATTTTCTGATTGTACTGACATTTTTCTTTTGTAATTGTGTTTAATCTATCTCCTCCAAGAAGCAAATGCCTATAAGAGATTAAATGTTAGATTAAAAATTATAAATTTTTTAGGAGTACTACCCATGAGAGGAAAGGGGAGGGAGGAGGGAGAGGTTTGGTCTGACCTTGAGTGAAGGACAGAGAGAAGGAAAAAGGAAGAACAGAAGGGAAGAAGTTAGTTAAGGCAGATGTGTTCTAGGTTGGCCTTACGATTCTACGGAAAGCTCAACATGGCCCTCTGCAAGGTTTTGAGCCAGTTTCTATTGTCAGAGACATTGAAGTCTCCCAGGAAAACACTGGCCTTAGTACCATTGCCACACCCAGACCTTGGCTGGGGGCCAATAAGAAGGTGTGGTCCTAGCACAATTGAGACAAAAGGTTCCAATGCTTAACAGCTGGTGCCATTGGTTAGTTACATTCTGTCTTAGTCTGTTTTCTGCTACTCTAACAGAATATCACACACTGGGTAATGTACAAAGAATCAAGTTTCATTTAGCTCATGGTTCTGGAGGCTGGGAAGTCCAGGAGCAAGGTCCCAGCATTTAGCAAAAACGTTCTTGCTGCCTTATAATATGGCTGAGGGAACAATATGGAAAGACAGCAAGCATGCTAGCTTGGGTCTCTTTTCTTATAAAACCACTAATGCCATCATAGGGGGCTCTACCCTTTGACCTCATTTAATCCCAATTGCATCCCAAAGGTCCCACATCCAAATATCATTAATATATGAATTGGGGGATTAAGTTTCCAACACAAGAAATTTGGGGGACACCTTCAAACTATAGCACACTATTCTGTAGGCAGAAGTCTAAGAAGCACATTCTCATTTACCTTAAATAAAATTAATCCTAATACTTTCCTTTTTTGTTCAACTGTTTAATATATAATAATAAAACCACTTTTGGAGAGTTCACTATGTGGTTGAAAGTTCTACAGGCTTTATGTCACTCATCCTCATGAACACTCTATTTTATTCCCATGTGACGAAAGACTACTTAGTACAGTTTCTTGCATAGACGGGCTACAATGAACTACTGCATCGTGTTGGTTAAATTAAAAACCATGTGTCCAGAATCCCCTCATCTATATGGTTCCATTACTTATAGAGAGCCAAAAGGAGAACTTGTAAGAGATTTGAACATTAGAAGTGATGCAACAGACATTAATCTCTGAAAGTTGTTTTGCAGTCAGATAAGGTGATGGACACATGAAGTGGTGCTGAGTGGGCTCCAACATGTCTTCCTTATCCTGTGCTCTGCTGTCAGGTCATCTGGCCTCCGGGCCTAATGACCAATCTTGGCCTCAGTCATACCCCAAACACATGGCTGGAGACCACAGAGTTGGTCTCTGGAGAGAGAAATTCCAAGCCCCACCCCTCGCCCCCAATTTATAGTGGTAATTTAGAAACTAAATATATTGAACTTCTCAAATTGGCTCCTTGATAACTTTTTTCTGATCCTCTAATTCCCCCTTCTGGACTTTCCAGCTCCTTCTGTGGTTTTATGGTATATAATTCCTACAATAAATCCTCTTTCCCAGAACATATATTGACTCTCTTCTGCCTGAACCCTGGTGTCAGTGCATTAAACACCTGTTGAATGAATGGTCAATTTAGGTCTAGCTTAGAGACAGAGATCCACATGGTCTGGCATCAGAGTCCAATATCCCATGTTTTGACTGGATGCAATCACAATTCATTTATTTCAAGGATAAAATATGAAAGGAAAATTTAACCCAAAGTTGTTGAGATTCAAGCACCTCACTTGTAGTTTAAAGTATCCTACCTATAGTTTCCCAATACAAAGATTCATCCTAATGTCTCACAATGTGTTATGTAGAGGACCAAAATTTTCTTAGTTAAAAAAATACCAAAAGTTATGAGTACCTACAAATGTAAAAACCTTAGTTAAAAAAATACCAAAAGTTATGAGTAAATACAAATGTAGAAAGCAGAGGACAATACTTCAGTCTGAAAAAATGTTTAGAGCAGGCATTATCAGTAAGTCTCTAGTATCAAATAACTTCTAATATGTTTTAAATTGTGTAGTATACCCACTTCAAAATGTTCAGTGGAGTTACTCAATACTATTACATAAATATACAAATTGAAGTGTTCAAAATATCTTTTAAATGGGTTTGCTGTAGTTTATACTGAACTGATTCTCTGAGAGTCATTGTACATTTATCTATGCTTTTCAACTTGAAATTTTGAATAATATAGAATCAAAAGAAGGACAATTATCTCTTTATTTTAAAGAATTGTTTTATTTAACTCTTATTTATGTATTTATTTTAATTTGACTAGAGATGGACAGTGTGAGAGATGGAGAGAGAAAGTGAGAAAGCAAGCTACTAGGTCTAGGAATTGAACTGCAGTTGGCCGTGTGAGATGGCTGTGTGGCCATGTGGCACCCTTAGCCACCAGGCCACCTGCCAGCCCCAGAAGGACAGTTATCAAGAAAGGTGATAATTGCTGTCCCATTAACCTAAGATGAAAAAAATATATAGGACCATCAGAATAGCCTTACCTGGCTCTTTTCTGTGCTTGCCCTATTTATCTGTTACATGGCAACCCTGGTGCACCCTCTTGTAATTCTCTGGGCTACAGTTTGTTTTTGCTGGTGGATGTTCTATTAGATTTTGTCAGGAGGGGCCCCAGAGGGAGTCTACAAGATGGACAGGGATGGAAGAAGTTCTCCCTCCATTCTAGTTTTTACTCCCTGGTAACAGCACTTTCATCCCAAGAGTAACCATTTATTCTCATTTCTTTTGGCTCTTCCAGAACAAGCTTCACTGCATGCCCTAGACACAGCAGCACCCTCCAGATAGGAAGGTAGGACCCACTCAGCAATCAGAGGTCTGGGCTCAGCTCCAGGAGGCCCCTCCTCCAAGCTGTTACTCTAGTAACCTCCAGCTCTTCCCTTTCTTCCCAAAGCCCTAGGGGTAATAGCTGTGTGCTCTTGGTCGCTCTGGGTTTACCCCAGTGTTTTGTTTTGCTCTCTGGGCCTCCAGCACCTGTGTCACCATTCCTTATGTTAAATCCTCTCTAGTGATTATTTAGAGCCTAGGAAGGCTGGGAGTCAGGCAGGCGGTTAGGAAGATGTTGGCGAAAAATAAAACAATCCATATCCGAACTTCATTTTTATATTCTTTCATTAATTTGCTGTTAATTTAGAAGTCCTTATGTTAAAAATAAATAAATAATAATAATTAGAAAATTCCAGAATAAACAAGTCTCTCTTATGAAATAAAAATACTGTCTTCTTCACCAGACCCTCTGATATACTATTAGATGACTTCCAGCATACAAAAGGGACTGAGACCCCCTTTCTTGTCTCCTTCTTCTCCCCAAGTATCAATGAGTGTTTGGGTGGTATGCTTTAAATATCCTAAAGCAATATCCTACCAGCTACTCGGGGGCAGGTGCTGTTTCTCTCTTTCCAGTTCCTGGTGATGTCTCTGCCAGGGCCTTGAGAGCCGTGACGCTTGGGAAGGGGCTTGGGTGCTGCCTTCTGCTGAGGCTATAGGTACTTGCAGGACTTCCTGCTGCTAGCATTGAGTGGCATGGAGGTGACCCAGAGACAGGCCTGCTGCCATTCTGCTGCTCAACCTATGGCTCCTACTCTTTGCTCCAAAATCATCCATCACAAATCACCTCTATCTCCCAGATCCCTTTCTTTGCTGTCATTTACATACCACTTTTGTGTTGGTCTCCGAGTATGTTTTAGACATGTAGGAGACAGCTTTCACTTTTACACACGATTTTATTGTAGGTCCTGCCTTGCACCAGAGGTCTGAGTCATGGGACTGAGCACAGGACAATCTGTGGCACTGAGAATCCGTTGTACTCAGAATTACCTCCATCCCACAGAGAGGAAGAGAGCCGCCCCCACGACTGCCCTACTTCAAACAGATTTTGTCAGTTTCATCCGTTTTATTTTATTTCTATTTCCTCTGAGGATTTCGCTTTAACAAAGGAGTCTTCTGATTAAAAAAAAAAAAAAATCAAAACTACCAGCAGAGCACTTTCAGATATGTCCACCCTTAGCTAAATCCAAAGATAAAAATTCACAAGTTTCAAGCTCAGACCAACACTGTAAATTGCCCTACTTCAAACAGATTTTGTCAGTTTCATCCGTTTTATTTTATTTCTATTTCCTCTGAGGATTTCGCTTTAACAAAGGAGTCTTCTGATTAAAAAAAAAAAAAAAATCAAAACTACCAGCAGAGCACTTTCAGATATGTCCACCCTTAGCTAAATCCAAAGATAAAAATTCACAAGTTTCAAGCTCAGACCAACACTGTAAATGTTACAAATGGTCCATAACTACTAGAATTCAGTATAAAAATGTCTCCCAGGTTTTACAGTATCACATTCTACTTTATTTGTTGAAGAGTATTGCTGTGTGTACATAATAAAATAGGGAAGTCCAAGTCTACATTCCTTGAAATTGTATTTGCAGGTCCAAAGAACTTCTCACAAAAGATGTAGTAGTTACATTTGGTGCTTCTCGAAGGCTTCAGAACACAAGGAGGATCCTGATCAATGAAAAGACCATACATTGGGACACCTGGATTTCACTAGTCAAAGAAAAGAATATTAAGAAATGTATTAAGCTTCAGAAATTCTAATAATAGCATTTTCAATGAATATGCATTAGTTCTGAGGAGTGATTTAAAATTACATATGAAGGAATTCGGAAGCCATGAAGTAGTAATAAAAATGAGGTGTAGATGTTTGTGATGCCCTTTTCTTTTTTAAAAAAAGAATTATTTAATTTTATTTATTCATTAATTTTATTTTAATTTGACCAGAGAGAGAGAGAGAGAGAGAGGGAAAGTGAGACGGCAAGTTGCCAGGTCTGGGATTTGAAACATGTTCAGCCACGTGTGAGTGTCCAGCACCTTAACCACCATGCCACCTGTTACACTCTTTTCAATGAAAGTGGATACCTGGAATATGCTGAACACCTGCAGTCTATGGCAGAAATGGAAAGATTGAAAATAGTAGAGAAGACAACTATAGATACCAAAGACCATTCAGGAGGAGGGTGGACAGTGGAGGATGGCTGGGAGGGCACAGAACAAAAACTTTAACAGACACAAGCATATACGGTTCTTGGCTGAAAAGGACGCGTATGGTAATATCCTCGATTTGATTATCATATAGTCCATGTGTGCTTTGAAATAAAACACAAAGATGTACAACGATTATATGTAAATAAAAAAGGACTAGGGTACAGTGCTTGGGACAGCTGGATTCCACATGGCTGATTGCATAGCTTGAGTCTCAGATCCTGAGGCTTGAGAAGCGTGCTGGGTACATGTGCAAGTGTGCTCAAAGTCCTGAAGGGAAGAAAGATGGAGGAGAAGGGATTGCAGCATGGCCACACACATAAAATAAAAAAATTAAAAATGGATAACTTGAAAAATATAAAATATAAAAGAAAGAGAAATTAAAAAACTGAAATCAGAACTCTATCTAGGTAGAAAGTACATAAAAACAGGATTCTTTTCATTAACTCAATTCTCTCGAAGTGGTAACTTCATCATAAGTTAGTGTTTGTTGGTTAAGATAAGAAAAATGTGGAATACATTTGTTCTTAAACATGAAGTCATTTGCTTATAATATTATGATGTTTACAATCATTTCTTTGCAGTTCTATGAGCTGCTCACACACTGCACATTTATTTGAAAAGAAAAGGCTCTTATTGGAAATTTCTATACAAGTGTTTTGATTGTTCTATCCTGATGGATTTCTGAAAGGATTGTTCTCAGGTAGATTTTCCTCTCTCACATGTTGTCCAAGCAAATCTCATGTATAGCTTGATCATTTTCATGTGTATAATTATATATTTAGTTAGAATATATAGTCTTTATTGTGTCTATTTTAAATTAATGAATGACTAATACCTCATTTCTGTTTCATTTTCTTGTCTATGATCCATTTAACCCATTAGATAAATGAGACTATCAATGCTTTGGTGACTATCCCTTGACCCTGTAGACATGTAATACACATGGGCTCAGCTGCATGGGCCATGCTGAAATCCCTTCTCCTCCATCTCCTTTTGGGATTTTTGGGTATGCACACACACATGCCAGGTGTGATTTTCAAGTGCCAGGTCTGGGCCTCAAACCACAGTTGGCCATGTGGGAGTCTAGCCCCTTAACCACCACATTATCTGTTGGTCCCACTGAATCTGTATTTTAATGGCACCATACCAATATGGTGAGTACTTGTGATCTGTAGATAGATCACATGATAATTTTCTCATCTGCTTTTGTATGTCTAAAAATGCATGATCTTTATTCATTGGGGGCTGGGCATACCAGGCATGCATGTATGCTCATAGTCCTAGCTGGCTGAGGCTGGGGGTTGAATTGTGGAGTGAAGACCCTGTTTAGGTATTCCTCTTTGTTTTAAGTTTATTTATTTATTTATTTCATCAGAGAGCAAGAGAGACAGGGAGGGAGAAAAAGATAGCACCCCCAACTGGGTCCTCACGCCATGGTCCACCCCCAGTCTCAGCTGACCCAGATCATGGGCATCATGCTTGCACCTGGCATGCTGAGGGCAGTCCTGGGACACATGTGGCTTCAGTGCATTACTGCTGTGCCACCACTTTGCCCCATTTAACTCCCTCTGTTATTTATTTATTTATTTATTTATTTATTTATTTATTTGTATTTTGTTTATGAGAGAAAGAGTGCAAGAGTGTGCAAGGGAAGGAGAGAGGGACAAAAGGAGAGAGAAAGTGAGAGAGACAGATATTTTTGTTAGGACCTTGTTATATAACAATCTTTCTGTCCTGACTCTAGGATCCCAGGAAGGTGTCACCATGCTCAGCCTATTCTGTTTTGGCCAGAAATCCAGCTTGGGCCCCCCCTTCCCCCCCCAACCCCCGTGTGGTCTCAGCCACTGCGCAGTGTGCCCTCAGCCACTGCGCAGTGGCAGCCTCCTCCTTGGCTACAGCTAGGTGGAAGAACCTGAATTTTTTTCAAGTCTTCAACATGTTATCTTGCCTATTAAGCAAATCCATTTGCTTTGGATTCGTCGTGATTTTCATGTGGCTTGTGGATGATCTGCCTGATAATATTATTGGCTGAACCCATTTTTTTTCTCCTGAGCTCTTATAAGAAATGTAATTATTTTTCATGTTCAAAGATGCCACAAGGAACCTATAATTTGTCTTCAAAATGCAGAGCTAGACTCGTAGAAATCATAACAAAATCAACTATGAATTCTAGTTAACTGTCATGAGAAATTTGAGTCAGGATGTTGTTGATGGGATTATTGATGCATTGTACAAGAAGATGCATGAGCGAGTGGATGGAATCCTTTGAAGACTTGGCTCTTAGTATCGTTTCTCATTGTTTAACAAGAAGATTATAGTCATGTATAGACGTGTAACCAGGACACGCCTCACTCAGTGAAAGATTTCTATCAATAACACAGGGATGAAAGTCTGCGGTTAAAGTCTGTTATCTGAGCAAACCTTTGGCTCTGATTATTAGAAGCCATTTTAATAACCTAGCTCCAGTGAATACTTAAGCTAATAACACTCCGGCCCCAAAGCATGGTGGGTGATGTATTCATTTCAGTGAGCTAGGCCTGTCAGGGGTATTGAGCTTGAGTTCCAGCTCTACCATTGACAAAGTAGGTGACCTTGGGCAAGCTACTTAAACTCTTAAAACCTCTGAGTGTCCTCATCTATAAAATGCAGCTAATAATAGAATCTAATTCATACTGACTGTGAGGATTCAAAGAGATAATTTAATGCACTGGGCTTGCATGTGAGTAGTATTTAATAAACACAACCCCAGCCTTAGTAAGTATGGGGAGCACCCAAGCACACGGGCATACATGCATGCACCCCTGCAATAATGAAAGACTCCAGTCTTGTTAATGTAGTGGGTATGTTCTTTTGCTAGTTCATGTCTTTGGCCAAAGGCTCTTAACTCTTACTTGTGATCAGATTAGATAGAAAGGAGAAAGCAGGCCTGAGCTTCAGATCTGAAGAAGGAAGAACCACAGTTTGCCCATCTGAAGTAAGGGCCAGTTGTGTGTGGAGTAGGAAAAAGAACGAGGAAAGAACCAGAATATTGCACAGCACCCACCACTTAAGAGACTATGATAACGTATATGGTAACATCTTTGCCGTGACTGACATGCACTGTGTTTGTGCTAGAAAGAACCATGTTGTACCCCGTAAAGATGTGTAATGATTAAATGTAATATATATATGTGTGTGTGTGTATATATATATACATAACCTATGGAAGTTAAAAAATGATTTCAAGTCCTCCCAATCATATCTATGGCATATAATTTTAGTATATTGTTTGTATTTTTTCCAAATAAAATAACAACAAAAAAAAAAACAGAGAGAGAGAGAGAGAGAGAATCTGTCCTTCCTCTAGATCTCCTTTTCCCCCTTGACTTGGATCTTGAAGGGTCAGATGCAGCAGCTTGTGAATGAGGGAGGAAGTGAGCATGTGAGATAAAAAGGTTTAGCCCTCCCCATAGCATCCTCCACCTCAAGGAAGACCTCCAGGCCTGAAGGAGGCCCTGGGGGAGAGGGGATTGTGAATGAGCACATTAGGTTTTACAAACACAACTGGAGTCTGTCTTTTATACTGGATCAGACTAGACAGTTTTATCTCATAAATTAGATTGTTCTTGTCATTGACAAAAATCAGAAGACCTAGGGGACCCACTATAAATTTCAGTCAAGGGCAGGAAAAAAGTAATTTCAAAAGCATGGTTTGGAAGGGACATCATTAACTATATTTATTTTTTTTTCTATTTCATTGTTCCCTATTGAATTCTGCTGTTGCAATGAAACATTTACCTATTTGATGACTGTTTAAGTAATTTCTTTTTATTTAGAAGTGCACTTTGCACTTCGTGCAGATAATCCGATGGATTACCTTGTGCCTTTTTGTACTTTTATTTTTTAAATTGCTTTAGTGAAAATTGTCTTACCCGGAGTCTAAAGACAAAGGACTGATTCCAGTGCCGTTTCATTTTCCTGTTTTTCTGGAGATGAATGAAAAACAAAAATCTCTTTTTTGAGTGTCCTAGAAACTGTATAGAAAAAGCCAAGCATTCATGGCTGAATGAATGCATGAGCCGTAAGTAGTTTTCTTGCAAACGAGAGAAAGAACGGTTCAATCAAGCATGACTCCACGGCTTCCTTAAAATGCTTGCAACTGTACGGGGGAGACACCGTGTTTTCTGGCTCTTAATCCAGATTGAAGTTGAAGTAGTGTGGGTATGAGGGTTTCCACGGGGGAAAATACAACACCGTTACACAGGATGCTGGAGAAACCACGCGGTGTGCAGACAACACAAACTTGTTGAGTTCGGGCTTTATCAATTGAGCACCTGCTGTTTAGCCTAACTGAGATGGTATGTCAGATTTCACACATGAGCAAAAGGCAGATAGATACCTTTTCTAAACAATGAGGTTGTTTGTTTGTTTGTTTGTTTCCATTCTTTTTTTTTTTTTGGAGAAGTTTTTGCTATAGGGCACGTGTGCTCGTCAGAACGACAGAGAGAGACATAGAGACAGAAAGGGAGAAATCATCCCCCCAGGAGGAAGGCCACACCGCAATCCCTTCTCCTCCATTCTCTTCTTGGGATCTTGGGCACACACACACATGCGCCCGGCGTGAGTTTAACCCCCCTGGGTCTGGGACACAAACTGCGGTCGACTACATGGGAGTCCAGCGACATAGCCATTACACTATCTGCTGGGCCCATGAAATATTTTTGCTAAACTCCATAGGTAGGCTTCAGTTTTGCACAGGAACATCCTACCTCTTGTGCCACTGGACCCAAGTCCACCAAAGATTATTTTGATGGTTGTATAAGACAAATAAATGGGCAAGCAGGTGGTATAGTGGTTAAGGCACTGGATTCCCATGTGGCAGACTCTGGTTTGTGTCCCAGACCCGTAGGCTTGAAAATCACACTGGGAGCATGTGCGAGCACACCCAAAATTCTGAGAAGGGTATGGAGGAAAAGGGATGGTATGGCTATCCCCTTGGGGGTGATTTCTTACTTTCCTTCTCTCTGTCTCTTTCCAGCAAACACATGCACCCTATAGAAAATAAAAATGACATGAATTACATCCTCCCCTTTTAAATCCCCTCAAAAGATAAGACAATAATATGAATTATGTTTGATCTTCTTAAATCCTTTGGTAAGTTCCCATTGCCCTTCTGATAAAATTTCCAAACACTGGACATAGCCCATAGGCCTGCAGCATGTAATTACCTCTGGGATTTTATCTTGTTATATTCCACTTTACTCACTGTCTATCTCAAAGAACTTCTTTTTATACACCTGCAAGTCCTGCTTTTCGCTGCCTCAGGTTTCACAAATGCTCTTCTCTGCCTGGAACCGAACGCCCATCCGCCCCGTGTACAGCACACATAGCACACTCTCACCCAGGCTTTACTTCCAAGTTTACTTTCTATTTATTTATTTTTGCATTTGTGTATATATGTGTGTGTGTGTATGTGTGTGTGTGTGTGTGTGTGCATGCATCCATGTGCATACACATCCATGTGCAGTATTATTTTCAGACAAGGTCTTGCATGCTTTGATTCTCTTGCCTGAATCTCCTAAATAGCTGGGGCCTGAGGTGTGCCACCATGCAGGCTTCTTAGGGTGGGCCAGGAACTGAACGTAGTCGACTGTGGTTGCCAGAGAGAGAGAGAAAGAAGTAAGCAAGCACCCCTGGGGGGATAGCTACACAGCAATCCCTTCTCTTCCATTCTCATCTCAGGAGTTTGGGCAGGCAGACACATGAATCCAGATTGTTTTTCAAGGGGCTGGGTTCAGGATTTGAACCACATAGACAGCCATAGGAGATCTGGTCTCCTTCCCCACCACCTGGATGGCCATCCAACTTGTCTTTAACTGATCATTGCAAGTAATAATCCAGGGTTGTAGCCTCCACAGCTCCTGAGGAAGCACCTCAAGGAAAAACACTAAGGAGAGACTGTAGCTAACTAAAGGGTGTATGTCCTGCCAGTTTCCATCCATTCATGCTTTACCAACATGAATTCAGTTCTATTAGACCTGACGTTCTCCAAGATAAACTAAAATTCCACATTTGAATGCAAAATCTAAATTTTAGAAATTAATTAAAAATCGCTGAACTCTGTGTTCTGAAACATACTGGGGATGTGTTGCTTTAATGCTACCCAGGCAGGTGGTTCGCGACCTCTGCTTTTACGACACTTGTCTCATGGCAAGAGGTTTTTAATCAATCCTTTCTCGTATTTCCTTTGCCTCTTACATTGATATTATTGGAAGCTTAATTTCATTGTTTCCTAAGGCATCTATTTCCAATCTTTGCTTTTGTATTTCTGCCTCTGTATCTTTTTCTTCTCTAAATCTCCCCCCCGCCATTTTTTTCCTTGATGTCAGAAGAGCTTTAAGAGTTAATTTTATATTTGAAGTGCAGCATTCTTAGCAAAAATGAAAAAAAGAATGAAGCCAGCCTATATTTTCAAGCAATGAGACAGAGAAATAGAATTATTTCCATGTGTTTAGCAAACGCCTCTGTAGAAATATATAACAATTGAGACATCAAAATGGAGCAGTGAGTTTTACACCCAGTGAATTTATTTCATCTGCAACTCCACTGGGTAATGGTTAGATTTTTATAAGTACTTCTAGCAATGATGTTTTTTTCTTAAGAAAGTTTTTTTTTTTTATTTTCATAAAAAATAAAATTAGATTTTCATGTAAGCAGCAGCAGAAACTACTGGATGTCTACTGAAACTACTGCACCTCTAAAATTCAATATGTAAAATATTTTCTACATAAATAGTTTGTATTCCACCGCGGAAAGAAATCATACCCTGAACGATGACATAACCCTTCTTAACCATTTAGAATTGTTATCCTCTTTATATTCTTTGAGAATGTTTTAGACATTTTTAAAAAAAATCAAATATCACACTGCTCTGTTTCCTTGACGTTATGCAGAAGCCAAATATAAGTTTTTGAAGACATTTGAAATGACAAACTTAACATA
>NW_006160098.1:496387-501544 GCF_000334495.1 Tupaia belangeri chinensis | reverse complement strand
TGCCATGCAAGAAAACAAATGAAGTGAAGTGATGACAGCGTGTGTGAGGAAGCCCATGAGCGTGTAGCCAACAGCAATTATGCCACGACTGCAGCATGGCCCACGACAGTTCATTTTAAAATGAATCCCCAAGTTAGAAAGTAGTCAAGTGTAAAACTCTGTAGATTAGTATCAATAAAATACATCTCTAGTGCCTAATGTGCTTCTTAAATATTCATTTTATGGAAAAACTTATGTTTTCTTGTTTCTTCATCATATCTAATGATTTTTTAGAAGAACTATTTAAAAGTGATGTCCACAATACCTTTCACGTAATTTATTGACTTATTTTTACATCCAATCTCTGTGTATTATAACAGCAAACCAAATGGATTTTCCCCATCCTGAGTATACTATATTGGTTCATTCGACGTAATTGCCATACATAGGATCAACAGATGATTTTCCATTGTTTTGTTCCTTAAATGTTTTGCTTCTTTCCCCCCCTTGATTTACTTTCTCTCACCTATAACTTTTGTTCAATAATTGAATTGACTGAATACTTCACACCAGTCCTATGTCTGCAGCAACTTGTAGTGCTGTCCACTAAACGGCTCTCTTGTGATGAGAAAGAATTAATAAAACTTTGAAAGCAACTCTTATGAGCTGTAACCAAGTACCAGAAAGAGTCAGCCCAAGGAATATAAGTATTTCAATGTAATAAAACAACTACCTAAGGCTCTATAATGGGTACTTCAGAGAATATACACAGTGAGAAGCTTAGTAGCTGAAATGCAAGACCGATGGACAATAATACTCCAATATTAATAAAAACACAGGACAATGGGAAAATCTAGGAGTGTTTTGTATATGCCTAAATATAAGGTACATAATTTTTTTCCAAAAAAATTAGGCCTTAGGAAAGACATTATGGTTAAAAACCTTCTCTGGAACATGACTGCATAATGCTTTAGGCATAGGCTTTGAATTCACATCAGTTGGGTTCCAAGCCTGACCCCATTATTTATTGCTTGTCAGTTCTGAGATGAGATAAACATTCAGTCTCTTCATTGGCTAAAAAAGATAACAACACTGCTTCCATCCCTGCCCTGCTGAGAGAATTTAAAAAGTTAATAATTTGCCCCAGTGCGTGGTTCTAGGATACATGTATCACAGGTTCTCTACATTTCTTTCCATTATTGCACATTAATCTGACCTGCAAATTGCTTATAGCCTGAACTAATCCTATTTAGGATGCATACAGAGGTCATGTGAAAACAAGGAGGCAGAGACATTTAAAACAGATAAAGTATTTTGTAGGTATGACCTTGCAATTTAAGCTTTATATGTTAAAGTAAGCATTTTGTAGAGTTATTTATTTGATTTTATTTATTATTATTATTTTTTAATTTGACCAAAGAGGGACAGAAAGAGAGAGAAAGGGGAAGGGAGAAACCAAATTCCTGGGTCTGGGATTTGAACTATAGTCAGCCATGTGGGAGTTTAGTGCCTTAACCACCATACCACATGCCAGCCCCAGTAAGCATGTTTTTTAAAACCATTCCAAATAGCAACAATAAAATCTGTTGGAGACTACTAATGTATATATTTGGGATGGATGAGGAAAAAAATCTCTTAATACTAAGCAAGAGGGAACTTGTGGTTTCTATTAAAATTCCCAGGGACAAAACTACAAAATAACTTCAGAAAATTACGTGTCTCCAAAATTTAGACAGAAGTGAAAAAAACATAGTCTAAAAAGCAAGCCAAGGGACCAGCAGTTAGTGTAATGGCTATGTTACTGGATTCCCACGTAGTCGACCACGGTTCAAGTCCCAGACCCGGCAGCTTAAACTCATGCCGGGTGCGTGTGCGGGCGGGCCCAAGCAGATCCTGAGAGGAGAATGGAGGAAAAGGGATTGCAGCGTGGCCATCCCCTCTGGGGGGTGATTTCTCACTTTCTGTCTCTCTGTCTCTCTCTTGTCTGTGTGGTGAGCGCACGCGCCTTATAGCAAAAACCTATCCAAAAATAAATAAATAAAAAAAGCAAGCCAAAAAAACAAGTGACAAAAATTAAAAAGGAAAAAAGAAAGAAAAGAAAAATGACAACTGAAGGCATTACACTACCTGGCTTGAAAATATTCTACAAAGCTATAGTAATCAAAACTGCATAGTACTGACATTAAAACAGACACATAGACCAATAGAACAAAATAAGAGGCCCAGAAATCAATCCACCCATTTATGGTCTATTGTTTTTTGACAAAGGTGGTAAGAACACAAAATGAGGAAAGAATGTTTTTTTTCAGTAAATGGTGTTGAGACAACTGGATATCCACATACAGAAGAATTAAATTAGATCCTATTTCATACAGCATACAAAGTTTGGTTCAAAATTATATTACAGATTTAAACGTAAGACCCAAAACTGTAAAGCCACTAGAAAAAGACTTGGGCAAAAAGCCCTGTGACATTGGTCTGTAAAATAGTGTTTTGGATATGTACCAAAAGCACAGGCAACAAAAGCAAAAACAGACATATGGGAGTATATCAAATTAACCGTCTTCTGCACAGCCCAGGATACAACCAACAGAGTTTAGGGACAACCTACAGGATAGATGAAAGTATTTGTAAACCATTCATGTGATAAAAGGTTAACTTCCAAAATAGATAAGGAATTGAAACAATTCGACAGCACAAAAATAATCCAATTTAAAAAATGAACAAATTTTGTGTAGTCATTGCTCAAAAGAAGACATTTTTAAAAAGACATATGAAGACATACAAGAGCTATATGAAAAAATGCTCTATATCACCAATCACTACTGTATCACTAATCACTAGAGAAGTGCAAAGCAAAATTGCAATGCAGTATCACCTCATACCTGTTAGAATGGCTGTTACTAAAAAGAGGAAAAATAAGTATCAGAAAGAATGCTGCAGAAAGGAAATTCTTGCATATCACTGGTGGGATGATAAATCAGTGTGACCGCTATGGAAAACAGTATTAAGTTCTTTAAAAAAACTAAAAATTGAGCTACCAAACGATCCAGCGATTCCACTTCTAGGTATATATCCAAAGGAATTGAAATCAGAATGTCAAAGCGATATCTATCTGTACACCCATGTTCATTATAGCATTATTCACAAAAGTGAAAACATGGAATCAAGCAAGTTGTCCATCAATGGATGAATGGATAAAGACAATATGGCATAGATATACAGTGGAATATTATTCAGCCTTAACAAGAAGGAAATCCTCTTTTTCCCAACATGGATGAACTGGAAAACATGTTAAGTGAAATAAACCAGGCACAGAAAAGCAAATACTGCATAATCTCAATTAAATATGGAATTAAAAAATGTTGGAGTCATAGAACTGGCAAACCGAATGACGGTTACCAGGGGCTGGAGTTGGGGAGATGTTGGTCAAAGGATGCAGACTTCGGTCACACAGGAGGAATACTTTCAAGAGACCTTTTGTACAGCATGGTGATTACAGTTAAGAACGATGTGTTATATCCTGGAAAGTTACTAAATGAGTGGATTTTATGTGTTCTCACTACAAAAGAATGGTCAGAATGTGAGGTAATGCACAGGCCAATTAGCCCGATTTAATCAATCTAAAATGCATATTATTTCTAAACAACATGTGGCATTGCCCAGTAGCCGTGGCACGGAGCAGCTAAGACTGACACATTTTTTAGATTAGGAGTCCCAGGCTCAATTCCTCATCCAATCTAATGGCCTGGTGCGGTGTGCCAATAGTCCCAGCAACTAGGACACTGAGGCAGGAGGATTGCAAGTAAGAATATTAAATAGTAAGGGATCATAAATTACCTAGGCCTCCAGAGGTATGTTGTCATGAGATTTCAATCATCCTTACAATATGTGGTGAATTCCTTAAAATAATTTTTTTAAGAGTGGTATTTGCTACAGGGTGTGTGTGCTCACCAGAGAGACAGAGATACAGAAAGAGAGAAATCACCCCCACATATGGGATGACCATTGTGCAATCCCTTCTCCTCCATTCTCCTCTGAGGATTTTGGGCATGCATGTACATGCGCCTGGCATGAGTATTAAGTCTCCGGGTCTGGGACTTGAACCGCGGTTGACGACGTGGGAATCCAGCGACGTAACTATTATGCCATCTGCTAGTCCTACTATTGTATTTTCTAGATGTCATAGATAAATGACCACTTTACATTGTTTTTCCCATTTACAGACTGGGAAACTTCAGATATATTAATGAGTTGGCTCCAAAGGTCCAAGCTATGTGAACCAGTTCTACTGAGTACAGGCTTTATCAACTCCAGCACCATGTGCTCTCCCCGAGACAAGACACAGCAGAGAATAGAACCCAGAGAAGATGGGCTTGGAGATCTCCTTCCTTGAGGCCCTCACTGGGTGACTAGTGTAAGTTACTCAACCTTTCTTTTTCTTAGGCAGGGAACATACACTCTGTTCATGGCGCTATTAAGATGATTACATGCGCTCTTACAAGGAGGTAACAAGTGATACGTTAAGTGCTCAATGGCTGTTAGCCAGTACACTATAAAGAAAAAAGGAGGGGCCAGCAGGTGGTGTGGTGAAGGTGCTGGACTCCCATATCACAACCATGGTTCAAGTCCCAGCCGGGCAGCTTGCTTTCTCACTTTGTATCTCTGTCTCTCTCTGATGAGCACATGTGCCCTGTAGTAAATTGAACAATAATAATTATCATCATAAATTAAAAAACAAAAAAACTTTTAAAAAAAATTAAAAAAAAGGAAGAAGGAAAAGAAGACAGAGAAGAAAAGGAGGCAGAGACAAAAAGAGGAAAGAGGTGGGAGGAGAAAGAGGAAGATTTCTACTCTAGAATATCCTCTTTCCTGAGCAGAACGTGTTCTGTGTAGAAGGGGGAAGAGGGGCAGGGCCTGAGAGCAGGCAAAGGAACAGCCTTGCCCAACCTCTTACACAAACCTAGGAAACGGGGATGCAAGTGGACTTTTGGGAATACTTCCAAGCTAGGTGGAGATACGTGGTACTGTGTACTCTAGTGCCCTCTGCGATAAACAGATTTTTATCACCTTAATTCTGAAAGTCAATTTCCCTGTCTAGTCTGCTCCCCGAAGGCCTTGCTAAATAAATAAATTATCCTCTATGAACAGCCTAGATGTGTTCAATTGATTCACTCT
>NW_006160098.1:493642-496356 GCF_000334495.1 Tupaia belangeri chinensis | reverse complement strand
TTCCTACTTCACCTCTTTAGGTTTCAATTTAAACTGTATGTATAAAAATTGGAGAAAGTATTCCAACATGCAGAGTTGTGTATTTATAGCATATATATATATTAGGTACTTGGGTAAAGCTCAATGCTTACTGGGGCAAAATGAGATTTGCCTTTGCCATATATCCTCAGACATCTTTTATTTTTCTCCATATATTAAGAGTTATAAAAACCAGAATACATTTTCCGATCCATATAGGCACTCACTCGGGGGAGGGCCTGTTTTCTTTTACTTCCTAGTGCTGGATTAAATCATTGGTGTACTTTACAGCTCTTAACTTTATTTTACCTCGGAGACCTCTAAATCCAGAGAGTATACTGTATTTACTAATCTCAGTTCCTTCGAATGATCAGTGATCGATAATGTTTTAAACCATAAACAATCGGTTTAAACAGGAAATGGAGATACTGTTGCAGAGAGGCACTTAATCACAATTAGTTTATAAAAAGCTACCAAGAGAGGTCACTTGAGGACAAACTAATGCCTGACCTTACTGGTGTAAGATATATTTATATATATATATATATACACACACACACACACACACACACACATATACTTGCATATTTTATTTATAACCAAAGTTGTTTAGAGAAGTAAAGATTTAAGATGGACTTCAAACAGAGTCATAAATGAGAAGTATATGATAACTCTGGAGAGAGGAAAAACAAAAAAAACCCAAAAAACCCTAAAACTAAAAAGCAAGAGTATGGTCCTAAAATGAAGCCCAGGAGAGACCTGCATTAAGTAAAATTCCTTCAACAAATGCTATAGGAATCCAAAAAAAATTTAAATATATGTAATTTATGAGTTATGAAAAACATCAAGAGAACTTTTCTGCTGGAAACGGGGCTGGCTAGAAACAACTTAGTTCCAAAGAAACTGGAGATCCGGGGTCTCTGTGGCATGTGGGAGCACTACTTATGTCCTCAGGACCTGCGGTGTCCCAGGAGAAGGACGGTGCTTTTGGTGGGCCAAGGAGATTGCGTGAAAATAATAATGATAAAACTCCCAGGGGCCTGGCTTCTGGGAAGCCTCCCACGCTCCCAACTTCACCAATTATCTCATTTTCATAATAAGCCTACACTTTCCATAATTGCTTCTCGTCCATCAAGAGGTACATCACCTTCCAAGGCAAAGAATTTCAGCTAGTCTGCCGAAGAGATGTTTATTACAAATAAATAAAACGAAGAAGTCAGCCTATGAACTCACTTGCAAACGAGTGGATTTGATGGATTCTTATGGATGTGGATGTCCATAAGGCCTTTTGGGGATCTCCTATTTTCTTTTCCCATCTCCTAATCATCTTCAAGAACAGATAGTAGGGACCAGCAGTTGGCGTAATGGTTATGTCACTGGACTCCCATGTAGTCGACCACGGTTGGAGTCCTGGATGGTGGCTTGAACTTACGCCAGGCGCGTGTGCGTGCGTGCCCGCCCAAGATCCCAAGAGGAGAATGGAGAAGAGATGGTGGCATGTCCATCCCCAATGCGGGGAGGGATTTCTCACTTTCTGTCTGTCTTTCTGGCGAGCCCACGCGCCCTGTAGCAAAAACCTCTAAAAAACAAAACAAAACAAAGGACACACAGTCAAGGTCCAACTCCCAACTCAAAGGGAAACATTTCGTCCAAGCTCTCTAGCAGGTGCAATTAGAACTGGGGGCATGATTACATCTTGCCTGCAGGAGAAATTCCAAAAGTCAGCGCAGTACCGTATTTCTCTAAATCACCCCACTCCCTTAAAGCGTCTGCTTGGACAAATTGCTGGGCTTCTCAGAATCGACAAGAACACGACAAAAAAACATTCATTTCTTCACAGGGATGACATGAGGGAGGAGTCCAATGCAGTGGGCCCTGCCCAATCGTGCAGGTTTTATTAAATAGGCAGATACCCGGGTCCACTGGAGGCACGTTGAAAAAGCAGCAGACCTGGGCAATGAGTGCCCTAGAGGAGTCTTCAGGTCGGGAAGCGCTGAGGCATCCTGGAAAGTACTTAGCAGAGTAATCCTAACAATCAGCCCGGGCCAGGTTCCTCCCTCTGACGGGCAATCCCCACCAGTGCGCACAGGCGAACCAAGGGGCCCACAGGCGTCTAGAAAAGGTCTTAGTTCGTCCTTCCCGGGGGAGGGTGGACGGGTGGGCCTCGCCCTCGTTGTTCTGAGCTCCAGATCGCTGCTCTGAGCTCCAGATCGCGCCCGCCCAGCCTCCCCGGGTCCGGCGGGGCCGAGCGCCTCCGGGTTCGAGGTGCGCCCGGTGGCGAGGGTGCCAGGCGCGGCCGACTGAGTCAGTCGCCCAACTAAGGTCTTAGTTCGTCCTTCCCGGGGGAGGGTGGACGGGTGGGCCTCGCCCTCGTTGTTCTGAGCTCCAGATCGCTGCTCTGAGCTCCAGATCGCGCCCGCCCAGCCTCCCCGGGTCCGGCGGGGCCGAGCGCCTCCGGGTTCGAGGTGCGCCCGGTGGCGAGGGTGCCAGGCGCGGCCGACTGAGTCAGTCGCCCAACTATGCTGCGGAACCAGGGCGGCCGGCTCAGCCGCCCCCCCGGGCCCGGCGGGGCGGAGCGCCTCCGGGTTCGAGGTGCGCCCGGTGGCGAGGGTGCCAGGCGCGGCCGACTGAGTCAGTCGCCCAACTATGCTGCGGAACCCGGGCGGCCGGCTCAGCCGCCCCCCCGGCTAGGGTTC
>NW_006160098.1:465505-493512 GCF_000334495.1 Tupaia belangeri chinensis | reverse complement strand
GAGCACGCTGTGAGGACGGGGCTTCTGGGCGGCTCTCTGGGTGCATTTCCAGGCTGCAAAGAGCTCGGCTCTGGTTTCTGCCCCCTTGGATTTCGGTCCCGCGTGTGGGCGTCTAAAAGGAAACCAGAAGCCGGTAAGTGATACAAAAACCTCCTCTTACTTCTGGGATTTGACCCAGCAGGGGGACAATCCGGACCGACCTGGAGAGCTGCCTTGTCGTGAGTTCCAGGAACCGAGTCATTTTCTCAGTGGAGAGAATGACTTCGTCCCGGTCTCCGTGCTCGCCCGCGCCCTGCTCGTTACCCAGTGTCAGACGACAGGCCTGTGGATTAACTTTAATGACAACCGTTCGGCCTCCACCTGCCTGAACCCAGCACCATACACCCGCTCCCGCTGGCAGCGAGTTTACCAGACTGAGCTTTCTCGTTGACGTTGGGAGACAGTTCTCTGGGGAGAGTTGGTGCCCATGCTCTTAGTACACAGTAAGTTTTGATTTCTTTCTGCCTTGTTTTCTTAAACACTTCTCCCACTTCCCTTATGGCGATCTGGACTTAATGATATTTGGATCTGGGAGAAGAAGGCTTCATGAAGTTCTGCTGTGAACTATAGCCTTGGATAGTTAGAGGAAAATACCAGAGAATGATCCTCCAGTTGGGGTGAATAATGACATCTCAGGCTGTGACAAGTTCGTAGGGTGATAGGCACATTTTTTGCAAGCTTGTCCTTGAAGTGGGCTGCTCATTGGAATATGTATCTTTCCGGTTTAAAAAAAAAAAAGGTGTATTGAAAATAAGCTATTTTTACAAGTCCATTTAATCGGATGTCATTGTCATCCCCAATAATAGTTTTGTACTTACAAGCTCTGTATTGATTTCCTCTTGCACTTAAAGCACTCTGCACCCACAGGTGTTTATGGATCATTGCCCAAAAGTTATTGGAAGATGAAGTTATGGGTATTTTAAAAAGGAAGCTAACTTTAAAAAAAAAAAAAAAAGAAAAGAAAATGAAAACAAAAAACAAAACTCTCTCTAAACTCAGGATTATGACTTTCATACACTTAGGAGAGGAAATACCGAGGGAGAATTGTCTTGGCATTCCCCTGTTTAACCATGTTTAAAAAATAAAAAAAAAAAAAGTAGGTCATAGAACTAGGGCTAAAGCCTAAGGTGGAAATATCTCCCTGGCTCCATTCCAAACCTGTTTTTAACACACAGAAATTAAAGGTGGATCCTAACACCAAGAGGGTTTATATAGATGTAATTTTTAGGACCCAAAGATTTAGTTAAATTAAAATGTGCCTAGAGGGTAAGTCAAATGGCTTATTAAAACTTATTTACGAGGGTGTGCATGTGTTTGTATTTTTCTCCTTCCTTTGTAAGCCTGTCAGATTTTTATGGGATGTCTGTAAAAGGAGAAGCCGATGACACGTTTAAAAACAAATTCTCATTTTTCTCATAGCCTTACAAGTTTGTCTCGGGGTGAGGGTCATAGGTACTCAGTTAAGATTTTCAGATACCCTTTTGAATCATTGCAGTGAAGTTTACAATTCAGGGTATGCTGAATTGCAGTTTTTCGTAGGAACTTTAATATTAGCACACTGAAAAACTGTAAAGTTTTAAAAACTTCTTGTAGTCTGGGTTAGAGAATTCATCCTGTCCAGAAATACATCTTTTGTTTTGTTTTACTTCTTTCCATCCTACTTCCTTGTGATGCTGGGAACCTTTGGTGAAAGTGACTTTAAAAATGCTAAGTAGAAATAATGATTATTACTTCACTAGCTTTTGAACATGCCTTTTCACCTTCCTCCCACTATTCATGGACTCATGTATTGGCTTCGGTCCTTGTACATCCTTAGCTGTAGGGATTTTTGGAATTCTCTATGAAATACTAAGCAGGTGGAGAACGTCTCAATCATGCTGTAAATTTATCTTAATTGTGATGGTGGATCCAAGAGTAGAGGCCGTGTCAGACCGTCTTAATCTTTTCTGAAAAGTCCTGGGCCTTGAACCTTACCATTTTCATTATTCTGTAAGCATTGGTCGGCTCAAATACAGAATTACCATTTCGCTTGCTTCTTTCTTTCCTTAATTAAAAATATTCTCTTCACGTGATCCCGCCTCATTAGAAATTTGACTTAAGTTTTGTTGGTTTTGACTTGGGATAAGCCTACTTCTTTAACCGTGCTATGAAGGGAACAAAGGAGCCCTAATTTGGGTTGGAGTAGTCATTTTGTTGGGCAGCTCTGGGGATAAAAACTACTCATGAGGAAGTGGAGAAAATGATTTTTCCTATGCATTTGTGTGAAGGTGGGTAGAAGGGGATGCTCAGGGCAGGAGAGCTGAGAAAATGGGTTATTTACCCTGATGGGCCTCACTCAAACAAGACACTTAGGAAGACTGTTGGTTATGGCTTTAGGAAGAGGAGAGAATGGTTGGCCTATCTGGGAAGAGTAGTAGAGTACCTTCATGATGATTATCAGGTGACTTGGGCTCTTGGGTGCTGCTGGTGAGAAGGTCTCCTTAATTCTTTCATGGCATCTTGAAGAGTGTAGAATTCTTGGCTTACTGTTTCAGGCCCTCCACAACCCACTCCAGCCTCCCATTCTGGCTTCATGTGCCATTACTAGTGGAGTCCTCCATCCATCTCAGCTTGTCTGCCTCTTTGCTGTTACCTGAAACCCTCTTCTCCCTCTCCCCACATCAAGGCATTCTTTCTACTTCAGACATGGCCTTCTCCACTGGCTACATTTTTCCCCTACGCATCTTAACACCATCTCCCTAGCTCTTTCACCGATGACTCTATCCACGAATCTCTGAATTGCTGCAGTGTGTCACTGAATTCATGGAGCCGATTTGAGTTTTATAGAGTCCCTGAGCAATTATGAAGGTTGGCGGTGCCACTTCTCTTTGTAATCCAAAATACAACACAGTGTGAAAATCAACTTCGTGAAATCTGATTTGTCTTATCATTGTGTGTTAAGTGCTGTTTGGGATGCATCCGACTCTTACAGAATTTTTTGTTTGTTTGTTACTGGCACTGAGTAGTTAAGAACTGATCATATACATTGTCCTTTTCCTTTGCTTATAGTCAAACCTAATCTCTAATCTGTCCCTTTAGATTTTAAACCCTGGGAGAGAAGACATTGTATCTTCACTTTCTTTGTACCCTTAGCACTGCTCCCCAATGAGATAATAGACACTGTTATCTTGAACTGCAAATATTTCCCACTATTATCCTGGCGAGAGTCGTGTTCCCTAAATATTTATCAAAAGTGAATACATGTAAACAAGGGGGCCAGTCAGTTAGGGACGTTTGCTGAGATCCCCTCTTTTTAGTAGATGAAGAGATTTTGACAGTTACTAAACCAATAGGAATCAGCCCTCAAATTCAGTTGGAAAAGAGGTCAGCGTGCTATTTATAAATGCAAAGAGAGGAAATGTTCACAGTGGGCTATTTTGAAACATCTGGTTGTTAGTCTAAAAATGTGACTCAAATTCAGAGAAATAGTGGAGTGTACATTTGTACTAAAATTGTGAAATTAGAATATAATGTATGTTTAAAAAAGTACACAGAATTGAACATTTAAACAGCTTTTTATGGAAGTATAAAACCAGGCTAATTTTGACCCATGTAAACTAAACATTAAAGCTACAGCCAGTTGTCCCATGAATTGGAGCAGAATCCTAAAGTGCATGTGGCCACGGTCAGGTCCCGAGTTCTAAGGCATCAGATTTGCCTTCAGCTGTCAGGATACAGATGTAGCTAGACTGTCGCTGGGTGGGAGAGGGCTGGCACCAGGGTGAAACATTTATTCAGTGTTAGGAGCAACGCGTGGGTATCTCCAGAGTGAGGTAGGGTTGTCTTACAGTCCTGTTCATAATTCCCACTTCTGCTCTTACAGAAATTCTGGAAGATACCCCCAAATTTTGGCTCTACTTTAAATACTTTCTATAGAATTGACAACTAGGCTCAAACCTTAGCTAATTAACTTCATGGTTAAAGAAGTAGGCTTATCCCAAGTCAAAACTAACAAAACTTAGGTCAGATTTCTAGTTAGACAGGAACGCGTGAAGAGAATATTTTAATTCAGAAAGAAGCAAGCAAAATGATAATTCTGTAGTTGAGCTGACCAATGCTTACAGAAAAATGAAAATGGTAAACTATAAGGCCCAGGACTTTTCAGAAAAGATTAAGATGGACTGTCATGGCCTCCCATTGGTATTGTCAATGATACCAATAACATATCACTTTAAGTATGGGAATGAGCTCTCCTGGCCTGAACTAAATGTGGAAATGGATATTAAGTTCTTGTGAGTTGTCAGAAAAGTCGTGATGTATTTTTTTTTAATTATTTTTATCTAACTTTATTTTAATTTTGAACAGAAAGGGACAGAAACAGCACAAAACTGAGAAAGCAAACCGCTAGGCCTGGCACTAGAACCGTGGTCAGCCATGTGGGAGTCCAGTGCCCTTAACCACTAAGCCACTTACCAGTCCCCTTGAGGTATTAGTAGTATTATTTTTTTAATGTAAAAATGTGTCATGACTCTTCTGACACCCACATAGATGTGTTTTTCAGATTGCACAGTCAATAAGATGATTAAAACATAGCTTAGAATAAGCCTTTCTCCTTGATCCTAGCCACGAGATGATTTTTTTTCCTAGAGTTGGCTATTTTCAGCTCAAACCTTAGTTATTCTCCATCTCCCAGACACTAATGAAATGCTTATTGCTTGCCAGGCACTGTTTTAAGATCTTTATGCATATTTACCCATTGCATCCTCCAAACAGCCCGATGAGGTAGGCACTGTTGTCATGTTGCCTACAGATGACAACAGTGAGACTCAGGAGAAAGAAAGGAATTTTCCTAAGGCTGCCCAGGTAAGCATATGACAGAGCTGGGGTCTCTGGTATCCAGCATGCTGTGTCCCAGGTCTATAGTCTTCAGGTAGAATCATCATCCCTGCTACTCTAACCACATCTGTAGTTTACTAAGTTAATAAGAACTATGCTTACTGCTGTGTTCGATGCTTGGTGGCTTTATTAGAAGAATAATTTATAGTGCTAATTTGAACTAATGTAATATGACTATGTACACAGGGGAAGACAGCCCAAACCAAGAGCAGTATCATGTACGGGAGATGAATTCATAGTAATAACCAACATTTGTTGCTCACTTAAACTCATGCGTAATTGATCAGCGATTAAGGAGGAATGGGAAGCCAAGCATACCTCAGGGATATGGTGGTACTGCTTGGAAGATTTGAAATGGCCTTCCAGGAGGGGAAAAAAGGTCCAGTTATGCATAGAGAGTTGAGTTTGAATAAAAACTGAGAGGCTGGCCCAGATCTTGAAGTCAGTCTCCCTATCTCCTTTGTAATGTGGTCAAAAACACACATTTCTTGAAATGGACCATCTTAGGTATTTTTTTTTTCTTTTTTTGGAGAGGATTTTTTTTTTTTTTGCTATAGGGCATGTGCACTCGCCAGACAGAGATAGAGAGACAGAAAGTGACAAATCACCCCCCAGGGGGGATGGCCACACCGCAATCCCTTCTCCTCCATTCTCCTCTCAGGATCTTGGGCACGCATGCACACGCGCCCGGTGAGTTTTAAGCCACTGGGTCCAGGACGTGAACTGCAGTTGACTACATGGGAGCCCAGCAACATAGCCATTATGCTAACCACTGGTCCCCATCTTAGTTATTTGTAAGTGTATTCTTCAGTAGCGGTGTAAAGCATATACATAGCTAGAGATCAGCTCTATAGAACTTCTTTCATCTATTAGAAGCAAACCCCAACTCTCACTGAGCAGCCTCCCACCTCTCTGCTCTTCTTTAGAGATCACCATTCTGCTATTTCTATGAATTTGGCTACCGTAGATCTATCAGAGGGCTTGTACATTATTTTCCTTTGGATGACAGGCTCATTTTACTTAGTGAGGTGTTCAGGTCTCAGATGTCTGTCTTTTTGAAGGCTTCTGGGTGTATTCCATTGTGTGCGTAGACTACATTTCATATATATATATCCATCTGCCTGTAGACGTTTGGGTTGTTGCCATTCCTTATCTCTTTTTGAATCATGTTTAAGGTTAAACCTTTAAGACCACAGTCAGGTATGTTTTTGTATCACACGTACATCCCTAGTCCAACAGATTTTTACCACCACCATGTCATGTGGACAATGGATACTTATATTGGTCATTTTTGATCATTTGACTTTGGCTTCATTCTGTTTGACTCTAACAGTTGTACTCTCATCCTGCATTAGCTGACTTTCTGCAGAATAAATTTCAAGAAGCTGAGCTCTGTGTTGTAATTACTTTCTATAGTAATTTCAAAACTGTTCTCCCATGCTTTGTTCATTGGCTTATAAATCTTAGGCAATTCAATGAAAATGGATGTAGTCTTCCATAAGTAAGCACTTTTCATGGTACACCCAGTATACACCCACTACCAAATCAAAACACTATATAAAACTTGAACCTGCAAGATATGGTCTCTTTAAGCAGCATTTCCCTGGTGGGAATGTAAGAGCTTATGCATAGCTGGACAAACAAGGGGGAAACGCCACTAAGTCTTTGATGTCTCTCTAGTGCTATATCAGTTGTATAGCTATTAGGAGGTATAGTGGTTAATAACACAGGATGTCCGATTCTTAGAATTCTGACTTCTGGGACCAGCAGTTGGTATAATGGCTATGTCGCTGGACTCCCATGTAGTTAATTGCCATTCGAATCCTGGACCCGGTGGCTTAAACTCATGCTGGGTGCGTGTGCATGTGTGTGCGTGTCCAAGATCTGGAGAGGAGAATGGAGGAGAAGGGACTGCAGTGTGGCCGTACCCCCTGGGGGATGATGTCTTGCTTTCTCTCTCTCTGTCTCTCTCTGTATTTCTGGTGAATGCACGTGCTCTATAGCAAAAACCTCTCCAAAAAAAAAAAAAAAAATTCTGGCTCTTGCCATTATGACTTTGGGCATGAAATCTTCCTGCTAAGGCAGCTCTGAGGATGAACTGAGATCCTACACAGATGATTTGTAAACACTCCACAACATCTAGCTATTAATAACAGTGTAAATCTGAGACAGATGAGAGAGGATGGGTGTGTTTTGATGGGTGGGGAAGGGGTAGTGGTCAAGGTAGAAACATGGGCAAAGATCTGAGCCTGTGGGTGACCACAGGAGAAATCTAGTGAGGCTTCCTGTGTAGGGTTTAATGAAGGTAGTGTTGTCACACACCAAGGACGGTGAATGGGTGGTAGAGGAGAGAGATCCAGAAGGTGATTTTTATCATTTTGGGGGGACTAAGCACTCAGGCTAGAACAATACGTTGAGGGGCCTAACCTTTAACCTTCTGCAGTCTGTTTTCTATGTTCTGGGCTGGCATAATAGGACTGCAGCATTTTTTTTTTTTTTCTAAACCACTTCCTCTTCGGCATGGTTATAGGGGAGCAGTCAAAGTTGATCATGCCTTTATGAATGCTTGGAGTTAATATCTTGGTACGAAACAGCAGTTTGCTTGTACCAATAACATGATAGCGATTTCTCATGACTATGGTCTATACCGAAGCAAAGCTGGACGTTCATGAGACCTGTAGCCTGAACAGCTCAGTCCACGTAGAGCTCTCTGACCTTCCTGTGATTTAACTATTTTTTCCACAGGTTTATAACAGCCAATCAAAGGTAAGAACTGCTTCTCTTTCATCATGGATAATGCCAGGTAGTCCATGGGGAGCTGATTAGTTGTAGAGAGTTGGAGGACTAAAAATCGTACCCGAGATTTCTACTTCGGGTACTGTGGTAGGGTGTCACATGACACATAGCTGCTGGTGGCACTCAGTCATTGAGACCAGCAAAGGCATTTCTCACACTTTTCTGAGTTTAACCCTGAACGCTAGTTCCACTCCATTGGGAACTGTTGTTCTGGAATATTGTAAATGGTCATTGTTTCTAGAATTGGTAAGACTTGTATTGATAACGTCGAAATGTTTTGTTCCTTCAGCAGACCCCCTTCCCTTTTTTTTTTTTTTCCTTTTAGATGTTTTCCAGAAATAGTTTCCTTTCAGTCCTGTGATCCTGGGATTATTAAGCATATCATTTCATCGCATTTGTAATTTCGAACTATGCTTAGGTTACATTTCTGATTTTATAGTGGTGTACACGCATTTGTAATTTCGAACTATGCTTAGGTTATATTTCTAATGTTATAGTGGTGTACATTTTTTTTTTTGAAGTCTCAATGATTGAGATCAATTGTATTATGCTACTCTTACCCCCATGAGGTATCAGAGTAAGACAGTGATTCCAGAAGTGGTCAGCAGTGAATACTGAATAATTTGATAGAGTGGTCCATGGTTTTCTTTTTTCTTTTTTTCTTTCCCAGCTCAACTTGGAAATACAACAAAGCTCCACTGGTAAACAGGGGCGTAGGGGTTGGTAAGAGGTAGAATGGGGTTCACTGTTGTGTGGTTCCTTACTGGAGATATTAGGAGGAGGAAGGCTGTCCCACCACCTTCCTGGAGACATTAGAACTGTCCCAGTCCATGAAGTTTTAAAACCCCACAGGTGGGACCAGCAGTTAGCATAATGGCTATGTCGCTGGACTCCCATGTAGTCAAAAGCAGTTCGGGTCCCAGACTCAGTGGCTTTAAAACCCTGCTGGGGATGGGGTGGGTGATGGCTCATGCTGGGCATGTGTGTGTGCATGCCCAAGATCCCGAGAGGAGAATGGAGGAGAAGGGATTGCGGTGTGGCCATCCCCCACGAGGGGTGATTTCTTGCTTTTTGTCTCTCTGTCTCTGTCTGTCTAGCAAGCGCACGCACCCTATAGCAAAAACCTCTCAAAACAAAAACCAAAAACCAAAACCAAAAACAAAAAACAAAACCCACAGATGGTTTGGAATGCATCTAGCTGACCTCTCATCTAGTTGACTATGCCTGGTGTGAACACCTTTGTTAGCGGTTAAAAGGAGTGAAGTGGAACTTGTGTTTAAGTTCTGTCTCTGTGTTCTTACTCGCTCAGTGACTTAAGTTAGACAAAAATTTAAAATTCCATGTATTTTTTCTACTTTTTATCTTTTTTTTTTAAAAAAAAAGTCTTTTTTATGAGACAGAGATAGGCACCCTCAATGGAGTCTGTACAGCACAGCCTACACCCAGCCTCGGCCAGCTGGGATCATGAGCATGTGGGTGGGACTAGGTGTGCAGGGTGCAGACCTTGGACCTTCCCACATCTGCAGCATTGTGTACCACTGTGGCTACCTGTTGTCTTAGCTCCTCTGGGAAGAAGTCGTCCCACATACATTGATTGAGCACCTGCTATAACCTATAGGGTTTGAACTTAAGAGCGGAGAATAGTAGACAGGAGCCCCACCCTCTTGGGACAGCCAGCAGATGTCAGGTCATCGTAAATGCAGTGAAGATGATAAAGCAGGATAAGGGGAGGTGACTCTCAACTGTGTTTCTGTGCTTGGGGGACAGGAAAGCCTGTCTGAAGAGGGCACGTTTGAACAGCAACCTCCTAAAGCAATGGAGTGAGCCTGAGCCAAGGATTTTTTTGTTTTGTTTTGGAAGGGTTTTGCCATAGGTTGCCTGCTTTTGCCAGAAAGAGACAGAGACAATGAGAGGGAAGGTGAGGAATCACCTCTTGGAGGGGATGGCTATGCTGCATTCTCTTCTCCGTTCTCTGCTTTTGATTTTGGGCCTGCATGCACATGTGCCCAGTGTGATTCTCAAGCTGCAAGGTCCGGGACTTGAACCAAGGTTGGCCGTGTGGGATTTGAAAGAGACAGACGGCAGGCAAGATCTGAGATTGGAACAAGACTGACGCCAAGCGTAACGGCTGCTTGTAGAAGGGAAAAGCCAGGGAAGATGAGATTGGAAATCACAGGAAATAATATGACATGGCTCGTTATAAAATGAATCATTCTGGCTCTTGTGTTGAGACTCTGCGGTGCAGCAGGCTGGGGACTGAGAAGGAATCAGGGCTGTTGGTCCAGGAGGCTATTGTAGTGGTCTGAGATGGATAAAGTGGAGGCTTTAGCTAGAGAGAGAACAGGGGAAGTGGTGAGAAGGAGTTAGAGTCAGGATATGGCTTCAACGTGGAGATCAAGAGCATTCTAAGATCATAGTTAAGTGATACTGCAAGCCAGGCGTGTAGCAGGTGCCCCTTTTGCTTTCCCTTCCTCATGGAAATGGGTCAGGGTAGGATGGCCAACGTACAACCATGTCTTTAACTCCAGCTGTTTGTACATTCTCTAAATACGTACTATGTATGCATCATGTGCTATGATTATAAAATAATTAAACTGGCATTTATTGGGCATCTTCTACAGGCCGGTCATCTTGGCAAAGTTTACTATGGGATAATAATAATATAATAATTACAACACCTACTTAGGTTTGTTATGTGATAGTTGATGTTGTATGTATTCCGCCTATGTTAATTGATTGACTTCTCACAGCCACCCTATGAGGTAGGTGCTAATATTACTCCCATTTTCTTGATGAGGAAACTGAAGTACAGAGAAGTTAAAAAACTCAAACTCTGGCAACCAGCGGGTGGTGGTTAAGATATTGGATTCCCACATGGCTGACTGTGGTTTGAGTCCCAGACCGGGCAGCTGGCTTTCTCACTTTCTCTCTCTCTCTCTTTTTCTCTCTGGTGAGCTCATGCATCCTATAAGAAATGAATAATAATAATAAATGAAATTAAATAAGTAATTCTTAGGAAAAAAATACCTTAAACTCACCAAGCAAGTTACTGGAGAAACTAGGATTTGACTCAAGTATTCTGAATTCAGGTTTTGGCCTTTTAACTACACTGGAACATGCAGAATATGATTAAATATTCGCTAAGTTCTGAATACTTAGGTCTTTCACAAGTTCATCTGTGGAAACCTAACCCCCGAAGGTGATGATATTACGAAGCTAGGCCTAGGGGCCAGCAGGTAAGGTACTGGACTCCCATGTGGCTGAGAGTGATTTGTGTCCTGGACGCAGCATCTTAAAACTCATGCTAGGCGTATGTATGCGTGGCCTAAATCCTGAGAAGAGAATGGAAGAGAAGAGATTGGGACATGGCATCCCCCTTGGGGAACGACTTCTCACTTTCTCACTTTCTCTCTCTTTCTGTCTCTGGTGAGCGCATGCACTCTATAGCAAAAACCTTAAAAAAAAAAAAAGAAAAACTCAAATAGGGCTAGCAGGTGGTGTGGAGGTTAAGGCAGTTGGATTCCACATGGCTGACTGTGTGGTTCAAGTTTCAGACTTAGTGGCTTGGAAAATAACCTGGGTGTGTGTGTGTGTGCATGCCCAAAATCTTGAGAGGAGAATGGAAGAGGAGGGATATAGTGTTGCTATCCCCACAGGGGGTGATTTCTCACTTTCCCTCCTTCTCTGTGAGTGTATGTGCTTTATAGGAAAAACTAAAAAAGTCACGTGATGCCCAGCTATAGAGGCCTGGGCATGGGTACTGCTGTGTGATGCTGGAGCCGTGTGGGAAGCCCTGGGTTCAGATCACAGCTGAGCTGAACATTCAGGGTACACCCATGATCCTGGGTGACTGGAAGGCTGGAAGTGGATCACAGAGTGGTGAGATCCTGTTGAAAATGCCTGTCTGTCTGTCTCTCTCATGAAATAAATAAACTTTAAAAAGGAAATTGGAGGATAGAGCTGACATTAAAGCCCAGAGAGGGCTGTAGGGTCTTCTAGGGGAAGGGAGCCTCTTCCATGCCATGAAAAGAAACCAGGTTCATTAGCCTTAATTCAACACACTGAATGATAGCAGGGAGGCGTGTTTTGGGGTGGATCATTTGGAATATGTATTTGTTTGATTGAGCTAACCAGGAAATATACTAGATGATAAACAAAGTCTGTGGAGAGGCCGGCAGGTGACATGTAGTTAAGGGCACTGGACTCCCACATGGCCGACCACGGTTTGAGTCCTGGACCTGGAAGCTTGTCTTCTCACTTTCCCTCTCTCTCTTGCTCAGTCCCTGTCTGGTTAAATTAAAGTAAATAACTAAAGTTAAATAAAATGATGTAAAAAAAAAAAAAAGTCTGTGGAAAAATGAAATTAAAATACAACTTATCTTGGTATAAAAAATTTGAAACCCATGCATAGTTTATTTTTTGTAGTTTTCATTTCCCACGAACTTTTCAGAAACTCCCCATGAGTATGTACTCCAAGGGAAGGAAAAGGTTTTGTGTATTAGAACACAAACGTGCACACTAAAAATCAAAATGGGCCTAGCAGCCACGCCTACCATCCCTATCAATCTCTTCTCTGTGTCTTCAACACATGCCAAGCCCTTTGCAGAATTCTAGGTCATGGGTGTATGTGGAGAAAGGACAGATTTATCTTTTGGGTTGTCAGAAAAGTCATGATGCATTTTTGCACAGAAAAACTTAGGAAGCTCCATCATGACTTTTCCTCTGACCTGATACTTGAAGGGCCGATGGGAATCCCCTACAGAGGAGGTCATAACCTGCCTGTTAGGAGTATGAATGGTGCGAAGGTGAGCAGATCCAGCCAGTGCAAAGGACATGAGGCTATTAAACAGCTTGTTGCCTCAGGCGGATGGTAACAAAACGAACCAGCAGAAGTGAGTGAAGGATGTTGGTAGAACTTCTGGCATGGGTTAGACATGAGCCTGGAATCCTGCCTTGAAGAGAACATATATGGGGAATGGTGTCTGGTGTAAATAAGATAATTGCTGTTTACACCCATGGGTGCCTGTTATTGTTTGACAGAGACCAAACCGTCATGGCCCTGGGAGCTTAGACTTTATTCTGTTGAGGATGGGAAATGACATGCCAGTTTCATAGTTCACTGATATCTGGAGTCAGGGCTGAAGGATTCGGAGACTATTGCAGTAATCCAGGCAAGAGGTGGATCATGGCAGAGGCAGGGAGGGTGGGTACTCCCTCAAGGGTACCCGGGTGGAGTGCCTTGAACTACAGAAGTGTGTGTTTTCATAGTTCTGGAGGCTGGGCAGTCCAAGATCTACTTGTAGGCAGATTCATTTCCTCGTAAAGGATTTCTGCCTGGCTTGCACTGTTTTAGCTGCGTCCTTGTACTGGGGGGGATTAGAAGATTTTGTGGTGTGTGCATATTTTACTGTTTTTAATTTTGTTGTGGTGGTGGTACATGTGCTCACTGGAGACAGACCGAGAGGAGGGAAAGTGAGAAATTGCCCCCCCACCTCCCCGGGGAGATGACTACCTTGAAATCCCTTCTCCTTCATTCTGTTCTTCGGATTTGGGGCACACACATTATGGGACTTGAACCGCCGTGGGCTGTGTATGAGTCCAGTATCTAAACCACTACACCACCTGCTGGCCCTATGTGTATTTTTCTGAAGCTGTTTTTGTCCTTTATTTTTTTTTTTAAATAATATTGTAATGGAAGTAATTTTTTAAACAATTATTTAACTTATTTATTTATTTAAATTTGATGAAAGAGGGACAGAGAGAGAGAGAGAGAGGGAGGAAGAGAGAGAAAGCAACCCGTCAGATCCAAGACTTGAACTGCTGTCAGCCATGTGAGAATCTAGCACCCTAAACCACCTCGCCATCTGCAGGCCCCTGTTTTATTTATTTATTTATTTATTTATTTATTTATCCGTCCTTTTAAAGTTTTTGTGGTAGCTAATAAACAAGATTATGACTCCCTGTCATGTAGTGTACCCCAAAAGGAAGGTGTATCCTCTTAAAGTACTGACCCATTCGTTGTGTTTATGAATTCTAAGGTGAGTAATATGTGACCCCTTTATTGCTTCATTGGCGGTAATTATTTCCATTTTGTGGTGTTAGAAAAAACAGATGACACAGTTATTGCAAAATAGTTATGGAGGTGAGGAGTAAATATGAGAATGAAGTCCGTATACAGTTGTTAAGGTTTAATTTTCTGGGTTTTTTTATATATATTTTGGGCATGACACAGGAATCCCTTACTGACACAGGCATTTTCTGCCTTTCGTTTTTTACTTGGATTTTTATTTATCTGATCCTGCACTACAGCCTGGTGTAGAAAGAAGTGTGTGTTCATGCTTATCCTCTAACATGTGTTAATGTTTGCTAATGTTTTTCAATAGCTGAGGCAGAAGCTTATGGGGCATTGGCTTGTAACACATGGACTCCTAGAGCTGTTTCAAGATGTGATTTCCAGAAACATTGTATCAAAGCTTATTCAGAGACATTTACCTCCTTGAGGTGTGTCTCATTTTATTACCTCAGTATTTCTTTTTATTGAAACAATGTACAGGAATTTGCAACATATACATTTTCATAAACTGAACACACCTATATGAACAGTGCCTAGGTAAATCTTTTTTTTTTTTAGCATTTAATTATTTCATGTGGGAGAAAATAAACTTGTATATATCTACTGTTATGCACTGGAGGAAAATTTGACCTTTACACTTTTTCCTTTTACTTTCACATTAGCACGTTTTCTGTTATCTAATGTGTTTAAGAATTAACTATTCAACCGGTCTTATCTTGTATCGAAATATTAATTGTTTACATATAGTGTTGCCTACATTTTAAAATAGAAAGGATTGGTTTGAGACATATGTTTTAGCTGCTTTTATTATTTAAACAAATTTTTTAAGAGCGATTTTTGCTGTTGGGCACTTGCACTTGCAGGAGAGAGAGACAGAAAACGAGAAATCACCCCTCCACACACAACCCTTGGGAAGATGGCCACACCACAGTCCCTGCTGCTACATTCTCCTCTTGGGATCTTGGACACACACACACACACACACCTGGCACACACACACACACACACCTGGCATGAGTTTTAAGACTCCTGATATGGAACTCAAACCACGGTCGACTCCATGGAAGTCCAGCGACATAACCATTATGCCATCTGCTGGTCCCTTTAACTACTTTGAAAGTCTTTGAAATAAAGTATTGTGAAGGGGACAATTGGTGACATTTGACTACTGTTAAGAAAAATTACCTACAACTTGTAAGTCAAAGAATGTTCTTTAAGTGCATTGCTGGAGGTATTGATTAATAGGTTCAACCTAGGGATATTTAGTTCTCTTTCTAATCGCTGTGCTTGATTTGGCTATTTGTTACTTGACTAGAGCTTAGACATTGGGAAATTACTTGTAAGTTTATAGATTTTGTCCAGTGCAAAAGATAACCTTGGGGCCAGCAGGTGGTATGGCAATTGAGATGCTGGGCTTCCACATGGTCGACCACAGTTAGAGTCTTGGACCTGGCAGCTTGCTCTCTTACTTTCTCTCTCTTTCTCTGTGTCTTTTTCTTGTTAAATTAAAGACTCATAATGGTAAGAAATAAAATTAAATAAAATAATCCTTAAAAATGAGGATAACCCTAGAGGTTATGATTTTATTGTCCTGTGGGACATTAACAAGTATATTTCTTTAACCTAGGCATCTTATTGTAATACTTAAAAAAAATAAAAAGGGGACTTGCAAATGGTATAATATTTATGTCAGTGGACTCCTGTGTAGTTGACTGTGCTTGGAGTCCTGCACCCGTGGTTTAAAACTCACCCTGGGCCCATGTAATGGAGAAGAGATTGAGGTGTTGCCGCCCTCCCTGGGAAGGAGAGATAGAGGCTGATTTCTTATTTCTGCCCCTCTGTCTCTCCAGCAAGCACATGTGCTCTATAGCAAAAATTTCCCTAGATAAATAATAAATAAATAGGCCCGTGGACTGGCCCCATAGCACAGTAGTGAGGTGCTGTGTGGAAGGTGCTGGATTCACAACCGCCATGTTTGAATTCCAGGCCATAAAGTGGTGCAGTGATAGTGGGGAAAAGCCCTGGGTTTGTGCCTCAGGACCTGTGTGAGTGTGCTGGGCGTGTGCACTGTGCCTATGGCCTGGGCTGGCTGGGGTGGAGGGAATGGTTGCAGCTTGAGGACTCTTGGGGGTGCCTCCACCAGCCCTCATCTTTCTCGTGGAAAAAATGAATGAACAACTGTTATTTTTTTATTATTATTACTTTTTAAAAGTCTTTTCTGATGGACTAGATAGATCTGTTCCACAAATGCTCCTAAACCAGGCTTATTGGCCAGCCTGTGGTGTGGTGATTAAGGGAGCTGGATCCCCCATGGCTGACTGTGTAACTGGAGTCCTGGACCCAATGGCTTGAACAGCAAACTGGACTTGTGTGTCCAAAAATCCCCAAAGGAGGGAGAAACGGAGATGGGATTGTGGCATGACTATCCCCTCTAGGGGGGTGCTTTCTCACTTATCTCCCTGTCTCCCAAATGCCTGCATTCTCTGGAAAATTAAAAAAGAAAAACAAAAAACAAAACAAAACACTATCATCCTTTGGTTCCCTCATGAAGTTAAGTCTTTGATACATGTCTATATTCGTGTGACAGTCAGTTTTTACCTTTCAAAAATTATAGATTAATCCTATAGCATTTCTGTCCAGTGCTTTCACACTGTCTATACCTGGGAATTGACTTTTAGGGTGTGAAAAGCACAGATTCTAAAAGTAATGCACAGAGTCTAAACTCAGTAAGTGACAGTTACTGTCCTAGTTTCTGTTGTGTTTCTTCAGACAAAGTTTATAATGCAAAAGATTTTGATAATTAAAATGTCCTAATAAATTACTTTTATTATTTTTCCCCCTAGACTTAAGCACATAACACGTCACTGTGGCGAAAATAGTATTTCGAGGATTTTTTTTTCTGTTGCAATCGATAGAGTGAAAAGCGTCGTCTTGAGTGTGTGCCTCATTGTACTGCGTTCAGCTTAGTAATGAAGCCACCATTATGTCCTCCGTCAGTGAAATAGATGTGGATATCAAAGATTTCCTAATGAGCATTAATTTGGAGCAGTATCTTTCCCATTTTCATGAGTGTGGTTTTAACAGCGTGAAGGGCTGTGCAGCAATAAATGACAGCGTGCTTCAGAGAATCGGAATATCACCTACAGGACACCGTAGGAGGATCCTTAAACAGCTACAGATAATCTTGTCAAAAATGCAAGATATCCCAATATATGCAAACGTTCATAAAACGAAGAAAGCCGATGATACTTCAAAGGATCGTCATCCTCCGTCTTCTGATCAGAACGTGGGCATAGAACCTTCCGATTCTAGTCATGTTCAGACATCTGCACAGTTGGGGACTGATACTAAAAACCTTGATCCCAATGACCTCAGTGTGGAAGACAGCCAATCTGTCAAATCCCATGGCGGGCTGTCTCTTTTCCCCCATGACTTCCCCATTCTGGAAGAAGAACCACACCCAAATTTGGGTTCCTTTCAAGATTCTTTATTTAGTAGTGGAAATACTAAAATAGACCCTTTGATTCCAAAGAAGACCAAGGATTGTACAATTGAAGAACAACAAACAGAAAAAGTCGATTTGACTTCAGAAAATCTGGGCAGACTTCCTGATCCTGACCCTGAGTGTCTTTCTTCCCTTGGCTGTTCAACATCAGAGGGAAATTCTGGAAATGGAGCTAACGGTGTCTTAGAAATAGCACCACCATCGCCATTCTTTCAATTTCAAGGAGAAATGGTGGTGAACGATTTGTATGTCCCGTCATCGCCAAACCTAGCACCTATGAGAAGTCGTAGCAAGTTGGTTTCAAGACCATCGCGGTCTTTTCTGCTAAGACATCGACCTGTGCCGGAGATTCCAGGGTCAACAAAAGGAATTTCAGGGAGGTAAGACTGTGTGTGATAAGCTTAAGTGTTTAACTTTGAGGAGTTCTGTTATCCTTAGTAAGTATACTGTCAATATTCCTTTCTAAAGTTGACATATTTACCTATTCAACCCACCTTTCCTTCTTGTTCAGAACTGTTTTCCATGCCATTTGTCTTGTACATAATTTTCCAGAGTGTTTCTTGCTTAAAACTATCTGGGACTTTTTAGCTTCTTGTATATATGTATGTATTAACTCGCTAGAGACAGAGAGAGAGAGAGAGAGGAAAAATGAGAAAGCACCCCCCTGGGAGGATGGCCATGAAGCAACCCTGTCTTCTCCATTATCCTCGTGGGATTTGGGGCATGTACATGTGCATGTCAAGCCACCAGGTCTGAGACTTGAACCATGCAGTCTGCCATGTGGGATCTAGTACCTTCACTACCATGCCACAGGCCTATTTATTTATTTTTATTTTATTATTTATTTTTAAATGTATTCATGATGATAGAAGAATACCCTCCATAGGGTCTGGTCATAGCAGGGTCTGATCCCCTTCCTCCCAACCTCCAGCTCTTGAGATCTGGGTCTGATGACTGGGAACTCAAACCATGGTCACCCTGTGGCATCTGGCTCCTCTTGAGCAGCACATGACGTCTGCATCATGGAGCTGCCCTTTCTCCCATTTAATGGAAGGGCATTCCTCCCCCTAATTCTATCGGGATGTCCCTTCCTGTACCTCCTCTCCACACCTGCTCAGTAGTCTTCCCGTCAGTGCTGTCTCAGATTTAAGTTACTGACTCTGTATGCCCACTAGATTATTTGTTCTTTGGCAGGGAACATGCTTTTAATGTTAGTGTCTCTCCTGTCTGGCACAGTGGTTGGTACCAATGAATAATTCAATACACATCTATTGAACTTGGTAGCAGTCACCATGAGAGGGAGGAAGGGTGTAAAGGGGAATAAAAGAGCTGGCGTTCCAGTGTAGAAGACAGATGTGAAAGATGGCAGCACCGTATGAAACCAGATGCAATAGACCCTGGAACGCTGGAGCTCCAGAGAGATGCCCTAGCAGCCTAGGCCACTGTGCCACTGTCATAGGTCTTTGGTTTCCTGAGCTAACTGAACGGTTCGAGAGGAGGGAAGTGAAGAAGTGAATGCAGTGAGAGCTTTCATCTGTTTCTGATGGCAGCACCGTATGAAACCAGATGCAATAGACCCTGGAACGCTGGAGCTCCAGAGAGATGCCCTAGCAGCCTAGGCCACTGTGCCACTGTCATAGGTCTTTGGTTTCCTGAGCTAACTGAACGGTTCGAGAGGAGGGAAGTGAATGCAGTGAGAGCTTTCGTCTGTTTCTCAGTCACACCTAAAGTAGTTGTGGTTTTCTCCAGGGGGGCTGAGTGGGGTATTACTTTTTCCACTCACAGCTAACACTTGTCTCTGCTAGGAAGCGTGAGGCTGTTCAGATTTGACTGTCTCTGCAGTGGCACCAGAGCTTCACAGACTTCCTGTTCAGGCTCCACGCTGGCATTTCTGCAAGAGTTCTCCTGTGTCTGCTAAGGCTTCTCCCGTGTTTAGGCACCTTTGATAATTGCAGGGTATGCATATCTGCAAGAGAAAAGTTAGCAATTTAGAATTCACAAGAGAAAACATGGCAATTTACGGAACTCTGTTCATTTAAGTGACTCTTATTATAGTGTAAACTCTTTGAGGTTTTTGACCCTAATTAATTTGTCTTTACTTTGACATCCCTAGTACCAATAGCCATCTGGTATTTACTAGGAAATCAATAGTAATAATGTCCGTTAAACAGGTGGACACTACTTCCGTACACCATTTTCCATGGACTTTCTAATACTTACCTTTTCCCAGTGAAGTAGGCAGTGTCCCCGCTCCCCGGCTTCACTTATCAGGTGACTGAGCCTTAAGTTAGCTTTTGCAGGATCACATGGTTAGTAAAATGGGATTTCATTCCAGTATATATGATCAGAGACCACACAGATTCTCTTTTTGCTGGTATCTCGCAACCCACTTTTTTTTTTTTTTTTTGGAGAGATTTTTGCTATAGGGCACATGCACTTGCCAGAAAGACAGGAAGACAGAGAGGGACAGAGAGACATAAAGCAAGAAATCACCCCCCAGGGGGATGGCCATGCCACAATCTCTTCTCCTCCATTCTCCTTTCTAGATCTTGGGTACGCACGCACACATGTCCAGTGTGAATTTAAGCCACCAGGTCTGGGACTCAAACCGCGGTCAACTACATGGGAGTCCAGCGACATAGCCATTACACCATCTGCTGGTCCCCAGAACCCACATTTTTAACCCCTACTTTTAATACATATTTTTAAAGGGACCAGCAGATGGTGTAGTGGTTACGTTGCTGGACTCCTACATGACGGAACGTTGTTTGAGTCCCAAACCCAGTATCGTGAAAATCACACCAGGTGTGTTTGAGTGCATGCCCATGATCCTGGAAGAAGAATGGAGGAGGAGGGGTTGTGGTGTGGCCATCCCCTCTGGGGGTTGATTTCTCACTTTGTCTCTCGCTACGTCTGTCAGTCTCTCTCCGGTGAACCCACAGGTCCTAAGGCAGAAAGAAACCTCTGGGAAAAAAAAATGAAAAACATTGAAAAGTGTTGATGGTGTATGTAAGAATTAGATTATATCTTGGGATTGTATGCCACTCATCTTTGTATGACAAACATTGTAAGTCACTAAGTTTTGTCTGACACTTTACTTTTATTTATTGAATTTGCCAGGAAGCATGTGGGAGACAGGGAGGGGGAAGAGAAAGCCTTGCTCATGAGTGATAATCACACCTCCGTCCCTTTTCCTCCCTTCCCCCTCCTTCCGGATTTCAGGCACGCAAGCCCAGGGTGTTTTCAAGCCGTAGGGAATTGAACTGTGATAGGCCATGTGGGATCCAGACACACTAACTGCCAGGCCGTAGACTGGCCCATTAACTTCGAAGTACTTGGCAGTTTTGAACAATTAAAGGAAAGTAAATAAAAAATGACAAGTCTTCAGATGCTCTAAGAAGAGCATACTGGGTACATATGTTCAAACGGCGTTTTTGCCAGAATAGTGTCCTTCTGGGAGCCGTAAAAGGATAACTTCCTGTAAGAAACTTTTGATTTACATTTCAAACAGTGCTGTTTTTAAAATGAACTTTCAGAGAATCTTTTGATGCTCATTTAATTGTATAGGGGTGGCAAAACCCTACCTCTATTCTTGTAAGATCTTGCTGAGTCTGTGAATTAAGTTGGTAAGACACAGATGACAGAAGAAGGGCAGCCCCGTTTGCTGGTGTAGTTGGTGCATTCTGAACTGCAGTGCTGGAAGCCACATGGCTGACCAGGGGTTTGTGTTCTTGGAAGGGAAAGCTGGGAGTATTGTGTGAAATCCTCAGTTCTTTGGGCCCAGGCCTAGAAGGTGAGAGACCTTCCCCGAGATGCCAAATGAAGCCGCAACAGCCAGGTTAAAAAGAGACATGTTTTTAATAGAAAAGCGATGTTAGTAGAAAAATACACCCCCTACCAGAAAGGAGTGTGGGTGGGCAGCTGTCAGAAGACAACTCCACTGGGGATGAAGTTAGCTGTTCCTTTTATTGTAGATCTTGTTATGCACATTTAGGGGAGGAGGTCTGTCCTTGCAGCCAGCTCTTCAGTTTGTTTTCTCGGGCTTTTGTGGTGCCTGTGTGCTTCTTGTCAAGTAAAAGAACTTCACTGCCCAGTTAGTGGAAGTCATACGCATGCTCACTGTGGACTTGGGAGGCCTGAGCGTGTGCATAGGGACGACTTGTGCCCATATCAGTCAATTTCCATGAGTGGGAAGTGGGATATTGCCCAAGCACAAGAGAAATGCCTGTGTGCATATTTGGAATGGTGGCAGGGAAGACAGTGAAGTTCTAGGTCTCTTGAAGGTAAGTTTAGGTAATAGAAAAGTGAGATGAGCTTCCGCTTCCCTGGGTCAGGAGGGAGAATGGAGTCTGGAGAGAGTTCAGGGTCTGGAGGGGATTGTAGCAGCGGTCCTTCCTTATCTCAGGACCAGTCTAACTACTGGTCCCGGGTCAGGAGGGGGAATGGAGTCTGGAGAGGGTTGAGAGTCTGGATGGGATTGTATCTCTTGATAAGCTATAATTGACAAGCAGCGGTCCTTCCTTATCTCAGGACCCGTCGAATTACCTATAACATTTGGAATCCTGTGGTGACCTGAAGTTTCTCTGTATGCTGTCATAGTGCATGCATGCTAACATCCTGACGAGTTGGAGTCTGGGGAGAGAGTGTTTTAATGTAATGAGGCCCTGTTGAGAGTGTTTCTCCCTGTGCCTAGTGCACATCCTCTGTATCACACATTTTTAAAAAAGGGTAAAAAAGCATACCAATATAATTAATTTAAGTTTTATGTGGCAGGGGACTCCTCATAAGGGGATGAAGACCCAAAGCTGTGGAGCAAAACACTTTACGTACTAAATTGAACAGAGAGTAATTAGTTGTGAAAAAGTAATTATGTCATAATGGGTACCTGAAAAGAAGAGTTATTTTGAGGCCATTGGGTGGTGTAGTGGTTACGGTGTTGGGCTCCCACAGGTTTGACTGCGATTTGAGTCCTGGACCTGGTGACTTGAAACTCACGCTGGTAGGATGTGAGTGAGTGATAATGGTGTGGTCGTTCTCCTGGGGGGGGGGTGATTTGTTGCTTTCTCATTTTCTGTCTTTTGCTGTCTCTCCAGTGAGCACATACACCCTATAGCAAAAATCTCTCTCTCTCTCTCTCTCTCAATGAAAGTTATTTTAAAAAGTTCTGTACAGAATTCTTTAGACCCTCGCTTCTCCTTGAAGGTGAAGGGTGTCATTGCTTTTACACAGGAATTTCATTTCCAGCTTTAATAAGTAGCTGGAAGGTGAGAGTGGTCTTTATGCACCTGCTGGTTTCCAACACTTGAATTAAGTACCTTTAATTCAAAATAGTCAATTATGCCAGGGGTTGTATATTTTTTTTTTCCCTTAAATTTTGCCAGAGGGCAGGCATACTCGACAGATAGAGTCACAAAATGAGGAAGCTATAGAGAGTGAGAAAGCACACCAGTCCCCATGCGGAATGGTGACGTAATGCCTTCTCCTCCATCTCACCCTCCTTTCTGGATATTGGGCACATGCACGTGCACACACACACTTGTCTAGTGTGTTTTTTACATCATCAGGTCTGGATTTGAGTGTGCAGTTTGCCATGTGGGACCCATCGGCCCTAACATCAGGGGCTGGCCCCTGATTTGTACTTTTTTTTAACTCCTTTAGTTGTAAATGTGAGGAAAGCTTGTTATTTGCATCATAACTCTTTGAAATAATATTAAAATGAGTAAACAATGTATAGCTTTATCATAGCATGGTTTTCAGTGTGGCTTTTAGGTCTGATTGCACATTGTAGTTTTCCTTTTCTTTGACTGTGGGAGTGAATGAAAATACACTTTTCTGGTACTTTGACTAAAAAGATGAGCCAAGGATTTACAATATTTTCAGATTCGTTTATACGTTTTTCCTATGGTTGGTTCTTCCTTATATTGCAAATAGTAATTGTAAGACCTTTATTATTATTTCATTTTATTTTTTAGAGAGATTTTTGTTGTGCTTGCCTGAGAGACAGAGAGACAGAGAGATAGAAAGTGAGAAATCACTCCCCAGGGAGTATGGCCACCCACAATCCCTTATCCTCTATTCTCCTCTCTGGATTTTGGGCATGCATGCACGCACATGCTCCTGGTGTGAATTTCAAGCTGCTGGATCCAGGATTCGAACCACGGTCGGCCATGTGGGAATCCAGTTAAGTAACCATTATGTCATCTTCTGGTCATAGTAATAGCAAGATCTTAAAATGATAATGTGATTTGAAAATTAAAATGGTAAGGACAGCTCCATAGGTCAATGGTCAAGGGATCTGGATCCCATGTGAGTGACCACTGTTTTAATCTTAGCCCCCGTGGCTTGAAAAACAATCCGTGTGTGTGTGTGTGTGTGTGTGTGCGCGCGAGCATGCACACACCCCAAATCCTGATGGGAAGGAGAATTGGAGGAAAAAGAATTATGGCCTGACCATGTTATGATACATTTGGGTTCTCTATCTCTCCCCCTCTGGAAAATGCACATATCCTCTGGCAAGAAAAGAATAAGTCAACCACAGGTTATTTAATCTCTTTAGACGCATGATAACACCTACAACATTTAGTGCACTCTGTAATGCACAAAATAAAAATATTGATTTGTGGCCAAAGCTTGCAATGAAACATTTCGTGCTCCTGTTAACGAGAATACGATGCTGGAAGTGGTTTCCAGTGTGGGGCCCTTTGTTTTTCTCTCCCTGGGCATGCACCTTCTGCCCTTTTCCTCCCGACAGACCTGACCTGTTGACACTCTACTCAAATAGCTTATCGGTAGTCTCGCCTGGGGTTCTTGAATTCCTACCTGCTGCTTGCTCTGGAGGGCGGGGCCAGTGGGTCTACCTGGCTGGACAGTGAACCTCAGGATATCTTTGGAACTCCTGCCTCTTGAGGGCCAGATCAGAGTAAGCAAAAAGCAAGTTCAACCCCAAGGGACAGGTGTCTTTTAGCTACTGTCACGTACCTTTCTTTCCCTCCCTCCCCGGTTTAATGATTTTTATGCATCTTTTGTGTAACTATTTTTTGCTAGACACTAATCACAAAGCCCTCTCTGAGACCGTAGTGTCTCTGAACGGTTGGAGGGTAGGGAAGATCAGGAAGTAGAGTAACGGGGAAGGGATGGTATGCAAAGGCTCTGGGATGGGGAAGGCATCGATTTTATATTGACATATTAATATATTGACTGATAGAGTGATGCTTTGAAGGCTTTTTAAAAGTGTGATATCTAGGGGCCAGCAGGAGGTGTAGTGGTTATAAGGTGTGGACTCCCACATGGCTGACGAGGGTTTGGGTTCCAGACCTAGCAGCTTGAAGATCACGCTGGGTGTTCATGTGTGTGCATGCCTGAAATCCCAGGAGGAGAATGAAGGGATTGCAATGTGGCCATCTCCCCTGGGGTAGGGGATTTCTCACTTTCCCTCTCACTGTCTCTCTCCTCACTTGCAAGTGAATGGGCCCTATGGCAAAAACTGTAGTTAAAAAAAAAATGTTGGGGACCAGCAGTTAGCGTAATGGCTGTGTCACTGGACTCCCATGTAGTCAACCGCGGTTCGCGTCCCGGACCCGGTGGCTTAAAACTCATGCCAGGTGCATGTGCGTGCATACCCAAGATCCCGAGAGGAGAACGGAGAAGGGATTGTGGTGTGGCCATCCCCCCTGGGGGGTGATTTCTCGCTTTCTGTTTCTCTGTCTGTCTGGTGAGCACATGCTCCCTATGGCAAAAACCTCTCAAAAAAAAAAAAAATGTTGATACCTGAACCTAAGGCCTCTTGCATTCTTTGAATTTTTTTGTTGAAAAAAAAAATGTAGATTTTTTTTTTCCCCTCTAGGTCTACATAGACATTGGAAATAGATAACACCGTTTTGTAGGCTTGAGTGCCAAAATTATTTATGAGCAAAAATTATACAGAAAACTAATAGGCAGTTTACTCTCCTAAAAAAGGAAGACATTGAAACTTATCACATTTTTTCCCATTCAAGAATTTCTGATGTTACAGCAGAAAAATGCTCAGCAATCCTAAAATTCAGATGTTTCAAAAATGTTTTCTAATTGGCTTTCTAAAATAGTAGGCTAATTATTTTAGTTTTTATAAAATTTGGACTTGACTGTTAGATAATTTTATAAGTCAAAATTTAAATAGCTAATAGGTAGATTTCTTGTTAGAGGGTAAGGATATGGATCTGCTCAACATTTTTTGTAAGATAAAAAGTCATTATATTAATATTTATTTTTCATAAGTAAAATCTCCATTTTGGAAAACGGAAATGAAAAAATCTATACTAAACTGCAACATTTTCTAGTAGATAAAAAAAAATTATGATAATGTCATAGATGTATGTGCTGCAATCTTTCTGTAATGATTATTCTTTTCCTATGGACGGTTTTTGGAACTCTACAGATTAAGACAATTACCTGTGCATTATCAACTATAAATTTCATGTTATTGGCTTATGATGTAGGCTTTCCAAATGGGCACTTACGTGTTTTAATTTGTATCACGAAAACCTCAGAGCAATTTTCAACTGCCACCCAGTGACTGCGGTTGATTGCCTTTTGAATTCAACTTTATAATGACCTGTAGTCAGTTGTGAGAACTACTGGGTTGTTGGAAAAGTCATCATGTATTTTTGCATCTAAAAAAACTGTGACTTTTCTGACAACGCAATGCTTTTTATTTTTTAGCGTTTTGTGAAATCATGATTTGCATATGGTGTGTAATTGGTTATTTTTTTCATCCGCCTCCTTGCTCAAGTTGTGAAGTATAGTTTGTAAAGGGAGATCTTTTTTAAAAAATATTTTTATAGGGAATCTTTGATATTACCTTTCGTGCCACTGCTTCTCTTAAAATTTTAGAGGTTACATTTTGGAGACAGTAACAGCATCAGTAGGTATGCTCAACATTCACTTTGATAATCAGAGCTAACCATTACTATCCCTTCTTCTTTATTTAGGTTCTTAAACCCATTTCAATTCTGTTGTCAAAGATTCTTGTGGCTGGGAGAATGGAGGAGAAGGGATTGCAGCATGACCATCCCCCCTGGGGGGTGATTTCTCACTTTCTGTCTCTTTCTTTGTCTTCTGTCTCTCTGTTTCTCTTTGTCTTTCTAGGGAGTGCACATGCCCTGTGGCAAAACCTCTAAAAAAAAAATATGTGGTATTGGCAAGGTGTTTAAGGAACTGGACTCACATGTGGTCAACTGTGGTTTGAGTCCTGGACCTGGCAGCTTGCTTTCTCACTTTCTCTTTCTCTCTTTGTTTTGCTCCAGTAAAATTAAAAAATAAATAACAATAGATAAACCTAAATCTTAAAAAAAGAGAGAAGAAAATGGATAGATTTACTCGGAGGACCAGCCGTTCTTTTCTGAAATAAATACAGTAATTAGACACGTTCTTGCTTTTTAAAAACATGATCTCATTTAGCATCCTAATAGTCCTAGGTAGTTGGCCCTGCTTTTTTCTTTTTAAAAAATGTGGAAACTGGGGGTTAACAAGTGACACGGTGCTAAAGACACTGGACCAACCACAGTACACGTCCCAGACCTTGGGGCTTGAAAATCACTCTCAGTGTGTGTGCACCCAAAATCCCAGAAGGAGAGTAGAGAAGGGTGATTTCTCTCTCATTGTTTATCTCTGTGTCTGTCTGGCAAGCACATATTCCCTATGGTAAAAAACCTAAAAAAACAAACAAACAAACAAAAAAAAAACCAGAAAACAACCATAACAATGTGGAAAGCAGGTTCTGAGCCCTTAGTTCATTTGATCAAGATCACAGACATGTAATAAAAAGACATTGCTGGGTCTTTAACTTTTGCTAATCGACCATATTTCAGAACTAAGAGTAGATTTCATGAAAACTGGTAGGAAAAGGGTAGGGTAGAATGAAAAGACAAAATTGACTTGGAATGCTGTCTTTTCTTCTTTTTTTAAAAAATATTTATTTAATTTTATTTATTTATTCATTCATTTATTTTAACTTGACCGGAGAGAGACACACAGAAAGAAAAAGTGAGACAGCAACCCTCCAGGTCCGGGACTCGAACCGTGATCAGCCATGTGGGAGTGTCCAGCGCCTTAACCACCACACCATCTGCTGGACTTTGCTTCTGACTAGCTGTGGGATTTGGGCTAGAAACCTCCCATGTTTATTGGACATAAAGTCCAACCTCACAGGGCAGTTGTAAGGAACTAATATGAAGTAGACATAGGAAAAGCCCTTGCTGTAATGCTTTGGGCCTCTAAGATTTTTTTTGTTTTTTGTTTTTGTTTTGGGAGGGATTTTCACTATAGGGCGTGTGCGCTCGCCAGACAGACAGAGAGACATAGAGACAGAAAGCAAGAAATTACCCCCCCCAGTGGGGATGGTCACACCGCAATCCCTTCTCCTCCATTCTCCTCTCGGGATTTTGGGCATGCATACACACACGCCCGGCATGAGTTTTAAGCCACCGGGTCCGGGACGTGAACCGCGGTCAACTACGTGGGAGTCCAGCGACATAGCCATTACGCTAACTGCTGGTTCCCGGGCCTCTAAGATGTTTGAATGTAAGAGAGCTAGGGACCAGCAGTTAGCGTAATGGCTATGTCGCTGGACTCCCACGTAGTCGACCGCAGTTCAAGTCCCGGACCCCGTGGCTTAAACTCACGCCGGGCACGTGTGCGTGCGTGCCCAAGATCCCGAGAGGAGAATGGAGGAGAAGGGATTGC
>NW_006160098.1:464172-465382 GCF_000334495.1 Tupaia belangeri chinensis | reverse complement strand
AAGCTCATGGTAATTTATTGTAAATACATCCTGCAGAGAGTTTTTGAAATAACTTGTTTCCTGTATTGAGCTACTCTTTCACCTATAGTTGTTCAAATGAATTTGGTAATCCTTTGTAGCTGGGTATTGAATAATGAAATCAATAAAAATCATCCCAGACTTCTTCCTTTTTTTTTTTTTTTTTGTAGTTATGCAAGAGGGTGCATGTGCTTGCAGGAGACAGAGAGAGAAAGTGAGAAAGTGAGAAATTACCCAGGGCAGTGGCCACACCCAGTCTCTTCACCCCCATTCTCTTCTTGGGATTTTGGGCATGCACGCACATGTGTCTGGTGCCTATTTCAAGCCACTGGTATGACCTTGTGCGATCCAGCTGCCTTAACCTCTGTGCCACCAGCTGGTCCCAGACTTTTTCTTTACATATTTTTCTTTACAATAATGGCAAAATTAACCCAACATTGCTTAAAAGTACTTGAATATACTTTAACTCATTTGAAATCATATATTTTTTAAATCTCTGTACTTTTTTTTTCAGTAAGTTAAGGTTGATTTAATTTTTTTTTTTTTTAGCTAAGGATTGTGGTTTACAACATGGATTATAGAACTAGACTGGGTTTGAATCTCAGATTAACTACTTATGAACTGTGTGACCATGGGCAAATTACTTGTTTCATGTTCCAATTTTCCTTTTGAAAAATGCAGATTGTTCTCTTAATTCCTATAGCTTTATAATAAATCCTGATACCTGGTAAACTGTGTCTTTCCACTATGCTTTTCAAACGTTTCTTAATTTCTCTTGGTCCCTTTTTTAAATACATATTTTTTGAATCAACTTGTTACATCTCTCTCTCTCTCTTTCTCTCTCTCTCTCTCTCTCTCTCTCTCTCTCACACACACACACACACACACACACACACACCTTGTAACTCTCCTGATTAGAATTGCTTTGACATTATAGATTAATATAGGGGGTGCTGTCATCTTTGTAATATTTAGTTTTTCATTTATTTCTCCACTTAATTAGATGTTTTGTAATTTTCTCAGTATGTTTTTTTAGTCTTCTAGCTGATCTCTTATAATTTTTTTTTTGAGAGAGATTTTTGTTATAGGGTACATGCACTCATCAATGAGAGAGAGAGGGACAGAAAGTGAGAAATCACCCCCAGGGGTGATGGCCATGCCGCAATCCCTTCTCCTTTATTCTCCTCTCAGA
>NW_006160098.1:461747-462222 GCF_000334495.1 Tupaia belangeri chinensis | reverse complement strand
CGTAATGGCTATGTCGCTGGACTCCCACGTAGTCGACCGCAGTTCAAGTCCCGGACCCCGTGGCTTAAACTCACGCCGGGCACGTGTGCGTGCGTGCCCAAGATCCCGAGAGGAGAATGGAGGAGAAGGGATTGCGGCGTGGCCACACCCCCCTTGGGGGGGTGATTTCCTGCTTTCTGTCTCTCTGTCTCTCTCTGTCTGTCTGGCGAGCGCACATGCCTTATAGCAGAAACCTCTCAAAAAAAAAAAAAAAAAAAAAGAGAGCTCATGGTAATTTATTGTAAATACATCCTGCAGAGAGTTTTTGAAATAACTTGTTTCCTGTATTGAGCTACTCTTTCACCTATAGTTGTTCAAATGAATTTGGTAATCCTTTGTAGCTGGGTATTGAATAATGAAATCAATAAAAATCATCCCAGACTTCTTCCTTTTTTTTTTTTTTTTTGTAGTTATGCAAGGGGGTGCATGTGTTTGC
>NW_006160098.1:423974-461569 GCF_000334495.1 Tupaia belangeri chinensis | reverse complement strand
CAGTAAGTTAAGGTTGATTTATTTTTTTTTTTTTTAGCTAAGGATTGTGGTTTACAACATGGATTATAGAACTAGACTGGGTTTGAATCTCAGATTAACTACTTATGAACTGTGTGACCATGGGCAAATTACTTGTTTCATGTTCCAATTTTCCTTTTGAAAAATGCAGATTGTTCTCTTAATTCCTATAGCTTTATAATAAATCCTGATACCTGGTAAACTGTGTCTTTCCACTATGCTTTTCAAACGTTTCTTAATTTCTCTTGGTCCCTTTTTTAAATACATATTTTTTGAATCAACTTGTTACATCTCTCTCTCTCTCTCTCTCTCTCTCTCTCTCTCTCTCTCTCTCTCTCTCACACACACACACACACACACACACACACACCTTGTAACTCTCCTGATTAGAATTGCTTTGACATTATAGATTAATATAGGGGGTGCTGTCATCTTTGTAATATTTAGTTTTTCATTTATTTCTCCACTTAATTAGATGTTTTGTAATTTTCTCAGTATGTTTTTTTAGTCTTCTAGCTGATCTCTTATAATTTTTTTTTTGAGAGAGATTTTTGTTATAGGGTACATGCACTCATCAATGAGAGAGAGAGGGACAGAAAGTGAGAAATCACCCCCAGGGGTGATGGCCATGCCGCAATCCCTTCTCCTTTATTCTCCTCTCAGAATTTTGGGCACACACGCACACACGCACACACGTCTGGCATGAGTTTGAAGCCACCAAGTGCAGGACTTGAACCATTGTTGGCCACGTGGGACTCCAGCGACGTAACCATTATGCCATCTGTTGGTCCCAGTACTTTGTTCAATGTATCCTAAGGTATTGGTAATTTTAAAAAACATATTAAATTATTTATTTAATTTAATGTATTTATTCACTTATTTTATTTTGACCAGAGACACCCACATACACACAGAGATGGAAAGTGAGAAAACAAGCCACCAGGTCCGGGATTTGAACCATGGTTGGCTATGGAGGAGTGTCCAGCTTCTTAATTACCACACCCCCTGCTGGTCCCATGTTGGTAATTTTTTGATGATATTACATGTAGCATCATCTTTCTTTTTTTTTTTGATGTTTTTTTGCCATAGGGTGCATGCACTCACTGGAGAAACAGAGAGGAAAATGAGGGAAAGTGAGAAATCACTCCCTGGGAGGATAGGCATGCTACAGTCTTCTCCATTCTTATCTGGGACTTTTGGGCATGCATGCACATGAGCCTATCATGAATTTAAAGCTGCCAGTTCCAAAACTTTGAACTGCAATTGGCCATGTGGGAGTCCATAACCACCAGACTATCTGTCGGCCCTTATGGTTATCATTTTTAATGTTACATTTTGTTTGCTGATGTTTAAGAATGGACTTGATATTTTATTTATATATATATATATATATATATATATGTATGTATAATATACATATTCATATATATAAATTATATATATATATGTGTGTGTGTGTGTGTGTGTGTGTGTGTGTGCATATATATATATAATATATTTATTATTTATTCCCTGTTTTCCAAAAGCATATTTCTGGAGGAGTAGAAGTTCTTCTAATTTAAATTTAGTGGCATTCATTAGTAAAATATCTGTGCCTGGAGTTCTTTTGTGGGTAAATGATTAATAACTTAGTTCAATTTCTTCTATAGATATGGGACTATGGGACTATATTTACATTTTCTATTTAATCTTGTCAGGTTTGGTCATTTGTATCTCTTAAGGCAGGAGTGTCCAATCTCCAGACCATAGACTAGTACTGGTCCTTATTATTACATTGTAATAATAATAAGAAGAAAAATAAAGCAATGCACTTCAACCATCTGGGAACTACCCTGTCCCTCCCCACCACAACCCCATCCCCATCTGGGGAAACACTGTCTTCCAGGAAACCTGTACAGGATGTTAAAAAGTTGCAGGTTGCTGTCTTTAGGAATTTGTCCATTTCATCTAAGTTGTTGAACTTACTGGCATAAAGTTTTTCTTAATTACCTGTCATTATGTCTTTAATGTCTTTAGCATTTGTAATGGTGTCTGTCTTACATTTCTGATAATGCTAATTTGTGTCTTCTCTCTCTTTTTTATTTTTTATCATTGAGATTTCACTTATCTTTGCTAAGAACCTGCTTTGGGCTACAGTGTTTTAAAAATTTTGTCCCTATCTGATTTCATTTACTTCATTATTTCTTGCTTCTTGTTACTGCAGGAGACACACACACACACACATATATAAAACACAAGTATATATATTTAGAGGTTAAGAATGTCCTGATTTTTACTTTTAATAGAGAAAAAGAACTCTTCCACATAGGTGTAAGTCTTCCCTCTACTTCCATAGAAGTATCTACCTCTGTTATTGTTGTTATCATGTTGTATTTTAATTAATTACCTGTAATATCTCACTTCCGATACTGTTTCAAGATCTTTGAAAGAAGATCTTATGGGTCTTGTGTGTATTCCCTATTATAGTCACAGAGTCAGCCACATTTTGGATTCAGTATTATAAGGCCGATTAAAACCTCTGAAATCTATTACATTTCTTTTTCTCAGGAGTTAGACTAGCAGTTTTTATGTGCATGCTAGCATTGGCAAAATAGGTTCATTTACATTTGTGAATTATAAATGTGAGAAAGAAACACTTGCAAAATTCAATGAGCCTCTTGGCTTCATAGAAAAATACATTTATGGAGTTTGGCTATTCTATTGATTTCAGATCTGACTTATTTTCGAGTGTTGGTTTTTCTACCCAAAAGAAATGTTTCTGTAATAAGTGCTTTATCCAAGATAGTAAGTCATAATTATTTTCTCCTTTACTCTAAGCTATTTCCGAGAAAGAAGAAATGTTTCTACCTCAACTGGAAAATCTACAACGTTGCAGAGTGAGTTGATACATTTAATTATTTAAAGTCTCTGTAGGACATTGCAAACTGAGTTGATACATTTAATTGTTTAAAGTCTCTAGGACATTACAGAATGAGTTGATACATTTAATTGTGTAAAGACTTTGTAAATTTCTTAACACCAACTTGATGGTCTTAACTGTGTAACAATTATGTTTGAGAAGGCAGTCCACCTGTGGTTTTGGGGAAAATGGGAATAATCGTGTGTCAGATGCTTTTAAAGGTGAGTGAGTGAAAGACTGTAATCTACACGCAGGCTCCTGGAAATTTGCACACGCCTGTGTATGACGATCTTCTCATACAGGTTTCATTTGTCATTAGCCACAGTTGAAGGCATTCAGCAAAATTAAATGGTTTCTGGTAGTCTGAGCTATAGGACAAAGATCTATGGCAAGTAATTTTGCCATGGTAACAGGAAAGAGCTGGTATTTTTGCTCAGGGAAATTGATCATTGATGGAGGCTTTTCTTTCGCTTTGAAAATTTTTCTTATACCAGTTCAGGGGCATTGTTTGTAACAATAAGATGGCAAACATTTAGCTACTGAACCTCTACAAAAAAATTTGCCGTGGCAGAAATGCAATTTTTGAGAATTCGTTTTGTAGGACTGTGTAATTTATGGCTGCCAGGAATTCTTTTGAAATAATTTGTTTACCGGTATCTTAGTAGCTAAGATAATGGAGGAATTGCATTAATGGCATTCTAATATTTTGAGTGATAACTGGCTGTTATGTTATTTAGTGAACTTTTTGTTGAAAATCTGAATAGAATTAAGATCAGTGTTCTGCCATTAGGAATGTTCTCTTATTTGGGAATTAGCTTTATGGCAGGATAATTCCAGTCATAGGTACTGGAGTTGGTTATATAATGTGGGCTTTAGAGGTTAGCAAGAATTTATATGACAGGACGCATTTTCGGAAACAGTGAGTTAGGTGTCTTTTTTTCTTTTTTCTTTTTTTTGCCATAGGGTGTGTGCAGATTGATGGAGAGAGTAAGAGAGAGGGCAAGTGAGAAAGCCCACCACATGGGATATGGTCACACCATAATCCCTTCTTCTCCATTCTCCTCTTGGGATTTGGGGCACACATGCACACATGCTCGGTATGTTTTTTAGGCTGCCAGGTCTAGGACTAGACCATGCAGTTGGCCATGTGGGATCTGGCTGCCTTAACCACAGGCCACAGGCTGGCCCTGTCATGGTTTTGAAGTAAGGAGTATATATGGTGTGCACCATCTTAAGACAAACACAGAGAGAGCTGGTTTGAGGGCAAAGCATTTGGAACATAGTTTTGGATTCTCATAGAATAAAGTTTAAGTGGGGCGAGCAGGGGGTGTAGTGGTTGTCTCTGGACTCCCACATAATCAACCACAGTTCGCATCCTTGACCTGGTGGCCTAAAAATCATGCCAGGCATGTGTGTGTGCATGCCCAAAATCCCAAGAGGAGAATGGAGAAAGGGGCTGTTGGGGGGCCATCTTTGTATGTGTGGGGGATGATTCCCTTGATCTGTCTCTTTGGAAAAAACACTCACTCTATGGCAAAAACAATAAAAAATAAAGTTTAAGTTGTGACATTGCTATAAAATGATTGAACCCATGCTTTTTTCCTTTTTAAAAATATTTTATATTATTTACATCTTTCCATTCTCATTCTATAATTTCTCCAAAAGATTCAAATGAAGAGAATTCATCTTCCATCTTTCCTTATGGAGAGACCTTTCTCTTCCAGAGACTAGAAAATTCCAAGGTTAGTCCCATACGTTGTATTTATTTATTTTTTTTTTCCATAACCAATTCTTTGCTCTTGGCCTACACATGCCTCTTCACTTTCCTTTAAGCTGTTCGAAGCATGCATTATATGGAGGAATGACAGCTCTAGTCAGTAAAATTTCTATTTATTAAAATGATGGTAAGTCTGTATCTTTCATTTTATTTCAAAAATGCATTTTTATATTTATTTTCGGAATGCAGGATAGAAACTTAAATTTTTTTCCACAAGACACTTTAATTTAGAAAAGACATAAAGCATAAAAAAACACTGTAGATTTTGTTTGGCCTCATATCCGAGTGCAGACTCCTCCCAGTATAGACTTCTTGTGGTTTGTATATTTCACTTGTTCAGGCTGTCGCTCTGTCTTCCCTTGCTAGGACTTCAGTCTTTGACTCTTTCTTGATCTTGGTAACAGAAGTTGGAAGAAAAAAGTAGAGCAGGGAGAAAGGCACATGGTTTTGATTAACATCTGTTATTTTTCGTTCTCAGTTGAAATGGTAGCTTATTAATGATTTAGGTAAAATAATGAAAAAGGCATCAAAAAGCTACTGTTTAATACAGTCTACCTAATTAAATTTTTTTTACCGGAAATTAATCTAAGTAAATAGACATTTGTTTACTTAAGTTAAACTAGATATTTGGGTATTGATTGAATATTGTTACAGTAAAAAAACAACAACAACAACAACAACAAAACCCAGCAACTAAAAACCAGAAAGAAAAATGTGTGTGTATGTGTATATGTGCATGCATGAGTATGTATACATATACACAGTTTTTTTCTTTTTTTAATAGAAGAGATCTATAAAAAATGAATTTTGGACCCATGAAGAAACGCTCAAAGGGGAAGCCACTAATTCAAGAAACACTTTTTTCATCAAATCGAGGTATGAGCTCATGATCGATGAATTCTTTAAAGAAAATTTTATAATATGTTGATTTCTTACTCTCTGCATAATACTCCATTTCTATGAAACTAGTTTATGTTGGTAAGTTCAAATCTTTTCTTGTTGAAATGTTTCCATGAAGGTACCCCTTTGTAATAATTGAATTATAGTCTGTAAATCCATTAGATAAGGACATTAGATAGCAGATTATTTTTGTCTTTTCTTCATTGGATTCATTCCTAACTCCCCAAGTGGAGCATAGGTAGTGACCATGACTGCACCTTAAAGATGAGTATTTATTTATGTTACCATAAGGAGAGAGCGATTGTGTACAGTGTCACTATGTGAAATCCAAAAGTTTTACAAATGTATCCTTTTGAGTTTTTCTTTCTGTTTGTTTTTTTTTTTTTTTTGAAAAATTTTTGCTATGGGGCTCACTACTCAGTGGAGAGACAGAGAGAGACAGAAGGCAAGAAATCACAACCCCCCCCCCCCATGGGGATGGCCATGCCATAATCCCTTCTCCTCCATTCTCCTCTTGAGATTTTGGGCGCACACACACTCTGCGTGAGTTTTAAGCTGCTGTGTCCGGAACTTGAGCCATGGTCAACTCGGTGGGAGTCCAGTGATGGAACCATTTCACTTTCTGCTGGTTCCTTTGTTAGAGTTTTAACACTGACAATTATCTAGTTATTTAGATCACACCTAAGCAGAAATTATAAGCATTAACTTAAATTTTATATATATTTTTTACTTTATTGGGATTTGACATTTTGCATCATTCTTAACATTATCTGGTGTTTATTTTTATTTTCTGTTTATCTTTTGTTTTCCAAGGCTAGTAACATTTAGCTTTCCTTAAGTTCATCTAAATAAATGAGTATCTTCAGTGACCATTTTGTTATGAACTTAATATAGTGCAAAATATCAAAGGACCAGACTAAATCATTTTTTAAGTAAGTAATGGTTTGCAGAACACCATATGCAGAAGAATGCTATTTGAACACTAGGCATATATATAATTTTTTTGATTAGCAAAATCTTTCTTGTAATGACTTTTATTTTACATGTTTGAGTGAGTGACTCTATTGCCATTTCTTAAATCTGTAGACTATAGCTTAGCTATTATGACTGTGTTCCCGTAAGTACTGTACATAAAACAGCTTATACCTTCTAATGTACCCTGAGCCTTCCTTGTTTTCTGCTGTGTTTTTCCTCATTAGCATTACAAAATAATGCTGATGCTTTCAGCAGTGAGTCTTGTTACATTATGGTGGACCATGGGGCATTGCATTTGAGTATAGAAGATTAGAGAGGGAGTGACAAGTTGGAAACAAGATCTCCAAACAGAAAAGTTAGTGGTTCATGCCCAGAACAGAAATTGGCCAGCTTCCGAGTGGTGCTATAGAAGATGTTTAAGTTGAGATGCAAAGAATATGGTCAGTCTTTACCCTTACTGCTTGTACTCAACATCCCCCAAATAAAAGGGATTAGATTAAATTATACATAAGAAAAAAAAAGAAAGACTTCTAGTAATGTTCAGATAGATCATAGGATAATAAGAGACTTTTGTTTACTCCTTCTGGAAAATGTTTCAAAATGACCAGACAGGTTAACTAGTTTCTTAAGACTTTCCTGGCCTTGGGACTAGCAGATGGTATAATGTTACATCACTGGACTGCTACGTAGTCCGCTGCGTTTTGAGTCCTGGACCTGGCTGCTTAAAATGTTCACCATGGGCAAGGCTGGCAGGTGGTGTGGTGGTTAAGGGCACTGGACTCCAACATGGCTGACCGTGGTTTGATTCCCAGCCCTTGTAGCTTGCTCTCTCTATTTCTCTCTCTCTCTCTGGACCTCTCTGGTCAAATGAAAATAAAATAAATGAATAAATAAAGTTAAATAAAAATGTTCTTTAAAAAACAAACAAACAAAAACCAAACATGTATGTGTGTGTGGATGCCCAAGATCCCAAGAGGAGAATGGAGGAGGAGAGATTGTGGCATGACCATTGCCCCTCGGGGGTGGAGTATAATTTCTCTCTTTCTGTCTCTCTGTCTCTTTCTGTCTCCGTGGTGAGTGCATGGGGCCTATAGCAAAAATCTCCCTTTAAAAAATTAAAAAAAAAAAAAAGACATTCTTGGCCTTAAATTTCTGTTACTCATTGGGGAAAAAAAAAAGTAACTGGTGGTTTAAATCACACATAGCCCTTTAAAACGTTAAGAGCTCTCCCTTCTGTTTAGTGTCTATGATAACAGGAAGGAGAAAATCAGTGAAGACAAAGTAGAAGATATTTGGATACCTCGGGAGGACAAGAGCAGTCAGCTGATAGACTCTGCTTCCGAATCAGAGTATTCAACGGTAGAAGAATGCTTTCAGAGCTTAAGAAGAAAAAATTCCAAGGCCTCTAAATCTAGGACTCAAAAAGCATTGACTCTGGACTCAGTTAATCGGCACAGCTATCTGATAAGCTGCACGAGCGGCAATGCTGATGCTTCGGCCGTGTCCTCAAACGCAATCTCTCCCTATGCCTGCTTCTATGGAGCATCCGCAAGGAAGATTAAATCGGGGTGGCTAGACAAACTCTCTCCTCAAGGGTATGTATTGATTGGTTTTTTTTTTTTTTTTTCATAAGTCACATAGTTTAAACAATTCAGGTTTATTTATAAACTGTGTAAAGTTACTGCTCCCTTCTTCGCCTTACCAACCCCCACTCCCCTAGATTCAGTTTTAGGGACTTTCAGTACATTTTTGCAAATGCTGCTTTTTTTTAGTTATTTTTTAATTTTATTTAATTAATTAATTTATTTATGATCTGATGAGAGAGAGAGAGCGCGAGTGAATGAGCAAGCCACCCGATCCGGGACTCGAACTGTGATCAGCTATGTGGGAGTCCAGTGCCTTAACCACCATACCCCTTGCTGGCCCCAATGCTGCTCTTTTGACATAAGCCGAGTTCACGTGCATTCTGGTGCTGTGTTATGGTTCTGAATAGCCAAGGAAAATTCAAAGGCGGGACCTCCCACTAACCTCCTATACAATGCGCTGTTCCATGCCCTAATTTGCAGCAAAGAAAACACAGACTGAGTTAGTGTTACTGGCCCACACTGTTTGGCTTTTGCTCATATAGTAACAGTGTTCTGTGTGAGAAGACAAGGCTTATTGTAGTTAGGGAAAAGTATATCATTGTTGCATTTCGGTCTCCACTGTTATTGATACATTGTTCTCATTTTTGTATGGTGCACAATAGGTCAAAGTCCCTTGCGTATTATACTTTTAGGATTGTTTTATCATTTCATGTGTATGCAAAGAAACTCCTGTCCCTTAAGCATTTTATAGTACTGAGAAATCTTTAGGGAGGGATTGTGTTTAATGAGAATTGTTTTTCTGGCATCCTGTTTTTTGGATGTCTTTGTGAAATATTCACTTGTAATACTCCTCATGAGTTATTCATTTACTTAGGGATTGAGCCTCTCATTTAAGTAGCTACAATGTGCTGATTTTCTCAATTTCCCTGAACACTGAATCATTTCTAGAAAGCCTTGGTTTGATCTAAAGTAATTTTACTAACAAAAAAAATTGCTAGGAAAAAAAAAAAAACAACTATGAAATGACTGGTAGAAGCAATAATTACATTTCTTAAGAAAGTAAAAATCCCCCATATACCCAAATTCTTATGGCTAGTAATTATACCTTGAATAGTTTATACAGTTGCTTCTTTGGAAGCTTAGTACTTCTGGCTACATTGTGATGACCGACAGTCTGTTGTGTATAGTATCAATTTGTATTAGTCATTAGTGCTATTGTAAATGGTCTTCAGATTTCACCCACATGAGTCAGCACTCCATCTTGGTGTGTATGAGACAGTGGGCCAAAAAAATATTTTCAGATCTTTCATTTCTGTAAAGTTCGTGGAGGGAGATGCACGTGCTCTCTCCACGCGTCACCGGAAGAGTTAGCAGACGCTGGGTACAGAAGCCCCCAGCTGCTGTGGTTTCCTGTGTGGTCTCTGGTGGTCTCTTGATCTTTACAGGGTTGTGTGTTTACGCTTCAGGCACACGGCAAAAACGTCATCCTCATTGGCCACCTCTGGGACCGTTAGAACATTTCCCCTCTCTCTTTATCTGAACTTTGGCTTTCCATCTTTCGTATTCTGAACCCGCCTGAGGTTAGATGCTGTATGTGTTCTAGATTTATGTTTTTCCATTCTAGGGGAAATAATTGAGTTTTCTGGCTTAAGGGTTTTCTTCTGGATGCTAGGATGAATGGAGGTAAGACAGTACACCAAGGAGTTTGTTATGTCCCTAAGAAGTTTAAAATCTCTCCTATAAGACTGTCTGGAAAGTCACGATGTGTTTTTCTATGCAAAAATGTGTCATGACTTTCCCAACAACCAATGCATGATTTTATTTTTATGACTTGATCGAAATGTATGCAACTGGGGAAAAAAAAAAGCATGTATTTATTATTTTAGAAGTAGAATCCAGGCTTTTTTTTTGTTTACTAATTAGACTCTATAGGCTATTGTGAGGGTTTTTTAAGATATTTACTTGCGAGAAGATGGTATAGCAGTTACGTCACTGGACACCCACATACCAACCGTGGTTCGAGTCCTGGACCTGGTGGCTTGAAACTCATTCTGGGTGCGTGTGAGTATGTGCCCAAGATCCTAGGAGGAGAATGTAGGAGAAGGGATTGCGGTGTGGCCATGCTCCCTGGCGGGTGATGTCTCACTTTTCCTCCCACTATCTCTGCCCTCCCCTCCACCCACTCTGTGATTACACATGCCCTAAGGCAACAACCTTTTTTTAAAAAAAGATACTCATTAATTAGACAGGGTGATGTTTACTCATTCCTTTATGGAGTTTACTGAGCTTTGTTTAACTCATGGCTCTATGTGTCCTTTTGCTATAAGTATGGCGATGGTATTCTGAATTCCACAGAGCAGGTGTGAACAAACTTTTCTGTAAATGGTCAGATAATACACATTTTAACCTTTACCACCACGAGGTCTCTGTGGAACTACTCACCTCAGCAGTGGTAGCATGAAAACAGGCATAGATAATAAAGAAACTAATGAGCGAGGCTGTGTTCCAGTTAAACTTTATTAACATAGGTGGTGGGCCACATATGGACCCTGGATCCTAACGGCATGCTCCATCTTCCCGGGGTCCCAAGTAGAAAATTATGACCTGCTAGGTCACACCATGGGAAAGCTGTGTTCTTTATTCTACTCAATACAGAAGTAATAAAAAGCGGAAGTCACTTCTTGGGGGCTTTCACACTTGCTTTTCTTTCTTCCTGAAATGCTCTTCCCCCAGAGAGCAGCACAACTTGGACCTCACCTCTCAGACCCAGTTCTTCTTGCTCAGATGTCTCCTTTGCGTTTCTGCCTCGACCATCCAATGGAACTGTCAGCTGACCCTCTCGGCCACCGTATTTTCACTCCCTAATTATTTCATTTTATTCTGTTCTGCTAGATGATACATTTGTTTTATGAAAGCCCCTATGGGAAAACTCCTGTACCTTGCCTGTATTTTGTACAATGTTCTTAGTAGAATATTACTCAGCACATGGTAGGTGTTTAGGATTTGTGGCTGGGTAAATCAGTCACAACATTGACCTTTGACTTTTTTTCTTTTACTTTTGTAAAGCCACCTTTTACTTTTTAACTGGGGATTTTGTAGTACAAACTGCCGAGCTCAACACCGTATTAGTGGATGAAAATACCAGGTGCTTTGTTAGCATTGGCATACATTAACTCTCAGTGTTATTTTTTTTTTTTTTACGTGATTATGTTTTCCCCTTGAAAATGCTTAGATGAATGATCCAAACAAGCACATCCTAGTTTACACTTTTCCAAAAGCTGTTTGTAACCATTCTTTGTCATAAAGAGCATTAAACAACATAATGACGTTGATAATCTGCATTAATTTCACATGATTTCACCAGAAGGTAGAAACTACCAGTTGTAAGCTTGGGTTGAGCAGAGGACTAAGAAAAACAAGAGCCAGTGGTCAAATACTGAGAAAAGGTCAGGCCCTAGATAGCCACTGGGAGTCAGCCCCCTCGAGTCCAGAACCCATGACTGGTGGGAATTCAAGCTTACGTGGTCTGTGCGTTTGCTGGTAACTGATTTCACAGCCAGCGTCCGGTCCAGGAGGCTACTTCAGGGGCACGTTGCCCAACCTGACACCTAGGTGTTTGAGTGCCTCAGATCTCCTGGCGATTCTGCCCTGTGGCTGTCTTTTCAGCACAAGAGACAAATATTACGGAAAGTTGACAGGTCTCTATCTGCCCAGGGTGTTGGTATCAGTCACCTGGTTGAACATAAAATTGAATCTTCAATCCCTCATGAAAGGATATTCTCATACCAGCAAATGAGTTGGCCCTTTGTCAAATTGCGTGTCACTTGTAAAGCTTGTGCCAAGGCAGTAAAAAGCTTCCATATTTTATTTGTAGTTTGAGGGGGAACCTTGTCAAGTGTTGTTGTCCATTAAAATAACATGGTTAATTTCCTTCAGCCAGTCTAGCTGCAGAAAAATGAATAAGGGTATTGGAATAAAACCGACTGAAATTAGAGTGGCCAGGACATCATTTATTTTCCGGGTGACTCAAGTTCTTGAACCTTCCTTTCCCTCATCAAAATGTAAGATCAAGACTTGCTCTATGGGATCATTTAGAAAAATAAGTAACTTTGCACCTGACACTTAATTAGAGCTCAATAAACCTCAGTTTTCTCTCCCTTCAGAAGAGCACCATTTTACTGCAGGTGGCCTTCGCTAACATGACTAAAAGTGACTGCTAGTCAGTTCTCACCCTGAAAAATAGAATGGAAAGAAATCATGGGTTCGCAGTGAACTTTTAAAACTCAATTTTTTTGGTTGTTATAAAAGCGCATAGTTTGAGTCAGAGAGTGATGACTTATCAAAAGAACACAGCAGCTTTTTTTTTTTTTTTTCTCCTCTCATTTCTGGACAAAAGGGAGGTGCGTTTAGCTCCTTTAGTAGATTGTTTGGGGATTTCTGTTGTATATCTTAATATTTTTATTCTTTCAATATTAGGAATGACCTGTTGATGTACCCCCATTGAAAGATGATGTTTGTTTATTTTATTTCTGCCTCTTCCTTTCCTTCCAGCAGACACAATTCCTGTCATCCTTTCAATATAGCTATATAACGTACTCAGATTGTATCTGTTACATAGTCTTAGTGTTACAAATGCTACTCATATTTGAGCTGTGTAGATTATGCAATTAATTTCTATTTCACTTACAACTTTTATTTTTTTCTTGGATGAATATATATATATATATATACATTATATTATATTAATATATGTATATACTTATTTATTGCAAGGGGCCGTATGCATCTTCCAGTGAGAGAGAGAGAAAGAACCCCAATGGGGAGTGGGCATGCTCAGTTCGTTCCCCTCCATTTCTCTGTCCTGTCAGGATTTTACACATGCGCATGCCCGGCATGTTTTTCAAGCCATTGGAGCCAGGGTTTGAACCATGAAGGCTACGTGATATCTGGCTTTCTATGAGCTGTGCTCAACTACCGCTCCAGGGCTGGTGCTGGTTACTTGTTTCATGTATGTATCATGTATGTTTCATGTATGTATCCATTCATCTGAAAACTCTTCCCCAGAAGTACAAATCTCTGAAATAGCCAAGACATAAACACCCATCGGTTTCATTATCCTACAGCAGCCTCCCCAGATCACTTGTTTTGAGACATTTATTATTTTTTAATCCTTGGAGGTATTTTAGTGAGATTTGGGAAGGAGTGAAGTAAACAAAAACGTTTCATTGAGCGCTTTCAGGGTTCAGGGGAAGACTCACGAGGCACCATCTCAAGAGCAAAAGGAAAGCTTATTGAGAGAAAAGAACACCCAGGGGTCTGGAGCCCAAGGTGCTTCGGCCCACCCACCAGGAAATAGGCGGTTCCTCTTAGAGAGCTGCCAAGCTATTCCGGGAGGCTCTATGCCAATGAGTTGCAGAGGAGGTAGGCATTGTGGGGCAAGCACATGAAACATTTGGCAGGTTTTTGATCTATCTCCAGGGAGTAAGATCTCTCAGACGTCTCAGTACTAGCTTTGGGTCAGGGTCTGCTCCTCTCTGGGTCAGTGTGACCTTGCAGAAGCAGCACCTGGAAGGGGGATTCCTACCAGGGCCAGCTCTGCAGAGGTTCAGCCTTGGTTCCTCATTAGGCCTGGAGTGAAACCAAGTAGATGCTCTGAAGAGCTTTACCAAGTGGGACCTCACAGTCATCTTCACTGGAAGCTGATTCATGTTGGATTTTTTTAAAGTATGACTATAAAACCGAGAGCTGTGCATCTTCTCGCATAGCTTTTTATATACCACATCATGTTCTTCGTAAGTCTTTTAAACATGAGTAGTTGTGCATTTAACATTCAGGCTTTATCGCTGACTTCGAAAGTCCTTTTAATTCCTGGCATTGAATGTGAAATATCTTCTATTCTCCTCTTTATGTAAAAGATTTGGAATAGCAGAGATAGAAGCCGTCATGGAAGGGAATTTTTGATTTGTTTTATTTATTTATTTACTTATTAAATATTTATTTATGGCTGTAACTCATTTGGTTCATATAGTCTTGGAAAATATCACTTTGATTTGCTTAAAAGTCAAGATGTGTACTTTAGAATACCAAAGTCCTGGCATTTTAGGGAAATGTTTTAGTAATTCCGTGCAGGCATATACACTATAAAAATAGGACATTGTGACTGCTGTATCATTTAGAAGCTTCCTATGTAAAAGAATAATTAGCTACAACTAATTAGCTGTTTGGAAAAGAAAGATTAGGTAAATAAATAAAAATCTATACTTTTAGAAATCGTAATACTTCTAAAAAAATATTAAGTCTTGGGCTAACCAGTGACATGATAGTTAAGGCATCTGGATACCTAGGGCTGATGACGTGGTTCAAATGTGAACTCCACAGCTTGAAAAACAGGTTGGGCCCATGTGTGTGTGTGCTCAAATTCCCTAAAGAAGAAATGGAAAAGAGGGGATTGTGACATGACCGTCCACCATGGCGGGGGTGGGGGTGCTCTTTTGCTTTCCCCCACTCTCTTGCTGTCTCTGTAGCCTACAACAAGTTAAAAACAAATAAAGCCAAAAAATACATTGAGTTAAGTGAGGGTTAGTTAAGGTTAGCAGAGAGAATGAGGTACAATATGCAGTCATTTTTTAGGATTGTTAACTACAGTACATGAAACTAGAATGGCATGCTGATATCTTTTTTCTTTGAGGTTACTTAGAGTAATTGAGAAATATATTTCTAATGATTTGAATACTGTGGTTAATGAAAACCATATGCTTGACCTAATCCTTCTATTTTGGAAAGGTTTTTGCTATAGGGCGCGTGAGCTTACCAGAAGGACAGAGACAGACAGAGAGACAGAAAGCGAGAAATCACTCCCCCAGGGGGGATGGCCACGCCACAATCCCTTCTCCTCCATTCTCCTCTCGGGATCTTGGACACTTATGCACATGCGCCCGGCGTGAGTTTAAGCCACAGGGTCCAGGACTTGAACCACGGTCGACTACATGGGAGTCCAGCGACATAGCCATTTTGCTAATTGCTGGTCCCATGATCTAATGCTTTTGAGTCTATCCAGATGTGTGATTTCCAAAGGTGACAACTTAGTAGCCTCTAAGATTTTAAATTATTGTCATTGGTTACTGTGATTGTTAAGAGTATCTTTTTTTAAGCTTAAAGATATAATATTAACAAAAAAAATTAAAACGCTTTTGGTATTTAGTAATACAATGAAATAGGAGAGCCTCTGTTTGAGTACTTCATAGAGATTTAACTATGTGTGTATACACTGTTATTAAAAAAAAAGAATTTTCAAGATACATATTTTGAGACAACAAAAACTGAGACCAGGTGGTGAAGCTGTTTTTATGAAAGCAGTTGAAACTTTATACCACCTGCCCTATCAAAACTCTAGGGAAGAGTTTGTAGAAATCTGTTCAATAATACTGCACAAGCCTTATAAATTATTCTAAAAAAGCTTCTTAAGAAATGTTTCCCTTCAGAACCCTAAAAACAAAAAAGATAAAACCCAGGATAATGTGTTTCATGTCTGTTTTACCTTTTATCTTAAAGGAATTCTGAAGGGCTTTTTGAAATTGAACTGTCATATAAAACATGTAGAGGTCAAGCTTTTCTGACCTAAAGGGAAATCCAGGGCACTTGTTTATATAAGATACTAGAGTCTGTTTTGTGTGGTGGTTAACAGCACTGTCTTGGAGAAGAGACTGCCAAGATTTGACTTCCAGCTATGCCCTTTACTAGTTGGGTGACTTAGGCAAATTAGTTAACCAAACAATGCCTCTGTGTCATCATTTGTAAAATGGATATAATAATATTACTTCCTCCTCATTTGGTGGTTTGGAGGATAAACTGAATTAATATTTTTATGTGGCTCGGCACAGTACCTGAAACAAAGCACTGTGTGTTTGCTGTTTTTATTACCAGCTGTAGTACCAAATCTGCATGACAGCATCTCTTTTTACAGTACTGTTTACTGAGTATTTTAAGCCCACTGTTGAGACCTACTGATCAGGAAAAAGGATTCCTTTCCAAATATGACTGCTCATTGACAATGCACCTGGTCACCCAACAGCTCTGATGAAGACGTACAAGGAGATTAATGTTTTCATGTCTGCTAACACACATCCATTCTGTAGCCCACAGACCAAGGAGTAACTTCAACTTCGAAGTCTTATTATTTAAGAAGTAGAATGGATATTTACATCAATGTGTGTGTATGTATGTGTGTGTGTGTATTTGTGTGTGGTATATAATGATTTCCTAACAGATCTGGACAGTCAATTGAAAACTTTCAGAAAGAAATTCACCATTCTTTATGATATTAAGAACATTTGTCATTCACAGAAGGAGGTTAAAATATCATTAACAGAACTTGAAAGAAGTTGGTTCAAACCCAAATGTATAGCTTTGATAGGTTCAAGACTTTAGTGGAAGAACGAAGTAATGCAGAGTGATAGGAATAGGAAGAGAAGTCGAGTAAGAAGTGAAACCTGAAGATGGGACTGAACTGCTGCAGCCTCGTGATTAAACTCGAATGGAGGAGGAGCTGCTGCTTCTAGATGAGCAAAGACTGGTTTCTTAAGATGTGGGCTACTGGTGAAAGTGCTGTAAACATTGTATAAATGGTAAAAAAAGATTTAGGGGCTATGTAGCTGGACTCCCATGTAGTTGACCGCAGTTCGAGTCCCGGACCCGGTGGCTTAAACTCACACCGGGTGTGCGTGCGTGCGTGCGTGCCCAAGATCCCAAGAGGAGAATGGAGGAGAAGGGATTGTGGCGTGGCCATCCCCCTGGGGGTGATTTCTCACTTTCTGTCTCTCTGTCTCTCTCTGTCTTTCTAGCGAGCACATGCACCCTGTAGAAAAACTTCTCAAAAAAAAAAAAAGATTTAGAATATTTTAAAACTTAGTTGATAATGCAGCACTGCGTTTGAGAGGACTGACTAAAATTTGAAAGACGTTCTGGTGTACATAAAATGAATACCAAACGGGCAGTAGGTGGTATAGAAGTTATATGGCTGGATTTCCACACGGCCAACCATGGTTTGAGTCCAGGGCCCAGCAGCTTGAAAATCACACCAGGCACATGTGCATGCATGTGTGCTCAAGATCCCAAGAAGAGAATGGAGAACAAGGGACTGTGGTGTGGCCATCGCCCCTGGGGGATGCTTTCTCACCTTCCTTCTTACTCTCTCTGTCTCTCCTCAGTGAGTGCGTGTGCCCTAAGGCAAAAACCTCTTAAAAAAACCCCCACAAAACACTATCAGACAGCATCCCATGCTACAGAGAAATCTTTTTTATGGCAGCAAGAGTTAACTATACAGCAAACTTCATTGTTGTTTTAAGAACTTGGGAACCAGCAGTTAGCATAATGGCTATGTTGCTGGACACCCACGTAGTCGACCGCGGTTCGTGTCCTGGACCCGGTGGCTTAAACTCACGCCGGGCGCTTGTACGTGCGTGCCAAAGATCCTGAGAGGAGAATGGAGGAGAAGGGATTCTGGCATGACCATTCCCCCTGGGGGGTGATTTCTCACTTTCTGTCTCTATGTCTCTCTCTCTGTCTGTCTGGCGAGTGCAGGTGCCCTGTAGTGAAAATCTCTCAAAAAAAAAAAAAACTTGTCTCAGCCACCCCGACTTTCAACCATCACCCATCGAGACAAGGTTCTCTGCCTACAAAAGCACTCCGACTTGCTGAGGGCTCAGATGAGTGCTAATGTTTTCTTGCAGGAAATTATTTTTTAATTAAGGTACGCATTATTTGTTTCAGCATACACAATTGCGCACTTAATTGACTTCAGTAGGGTGTGAATATATTGGGTTGTCAGAAAACTCACGATGCATTCTTGCATAGAAAAACACAGGAAATAAAAAACATCTTGACTTTTCTGATGACCTAGTAAGTTTTATAAGCATTGGGAAACCAAGTTAATTAGTATGACTCGGTTTATTGTGATATTTCCTTTATTTAAGGGGTGACCGAAATCAAACTTGGATCTCTTAGATATGCCTGTTTAACACTGTATGTGAACGTGCTGTGTGCACTGGTGAACTTCAGAAATGTTCTCCTCTCAATCAGATTTGCTTTAACTTTATCTTCAGCAGAATAAGTTTGCTAATGATCAGGGTGAGAGGCTCATTGTATTTCACTGAGTAATAGGTGTGTGGTTCCCGAAGCAGCATGGGAGTTGACCTCTCTGTATTCCTGGAAGTTTTTTTTCATTGTTAAATCTGAAAAATCACAGAAAGTGAAACCTTTTTTTAATCCTAAAGTGTTAGAAAACTGCAAAAGGACATGGTAGACATAGTTGATGTTTACCTTTTTGTTTAGAAATTATTATTATTATTATTATTATTATTTTTGGAGAAGTTTTTGCTATAGGGAGCGTGTGCTCACCAGAGAGAGAGAGATAGAGAGAGACAGAAGGTGAGAAATCACACACACACCCCGGTGGGGATGGCCACGCTGCAATCCCTTCTCCATTCTCCTCTTGGGATCTTGGACAGGGACGCACACACGCCTGGCGTGGGTTTAAGCCACCAGGTCTGGGATTTGAACCGTGGTCAGCTACATGGGAGTCCAGCAACATAGCCATTATGCCAACTGCTGGTCCCAGAAATTACTTCTTTATTATTGTTATATTTTAGTTCCTGTTATAAGGCACATATGCTTGCCAGAGATAGAGAATGAAAGTAAGAAATGACCTGCTTGAGAGGGAGGTGGCCATGATGCAGCCCCGTCTTTTCCATTCTCCTCTTGGGATCTTGGACATGTACATGCATTTACCCAGTGTTATTTTCAAGGTCCAGGACTCACTGCAGAGTTGGCCCTGTGGAAATCCAATACCTGAGCCTACGCGCCACCTGCTGGCCCCAGAAATCACATTTTTTTTTTTAGAACAGGAAGTGAGTTTTCATGTATTATTGTTGAAGGATTAAAGTATGTAGATGATATCAGTCCAAAACTAAGAGGCCTATGGGGAATACAATATTCAGAACGTATAAGACTGTCCAACTTCAGGGAAAGGGAATACAATGAAACAAAAAGAAGCCCACATCAAAATGGTTCTTCAGTTCCTTACACGGTCAGAAAACTGTTTTTATTTTTCTTTTAAGTCAAAAATAGGAAAAGTGATTGTTATTTTGCTTCTGTTTTTAATTTCAGTAACCGTTTTAAGCTGCGTTTGCCTTTTATATGATCCTTTTGTCAAAATGTATTAATGTTTAGGGCAGCCGTGGTGCAGCAGCCGTACAATGAAGGCTCTGATGCTGCAACCACATGGGAAGGTCCCAGGTTCATGTCCTGGGGGAGGTCTTTATGTATGCCTGGCTGTGTGCTTGTGATCTGAATCGGACCATCAATACCCCATTGGGGATGCACCTCCTTCTCTCCATTCTTCCCTCACTCCCACTCTGTCTCTGAAGAAATAAAGAAACTTAAAAAAAAGTTTCGGTGAATTTTGAGTGATTGTAAGTGATTGTATTTGGACAGAGCTTTCCTTAACCATATACTAAAAATTAAGTATTTTACATAAATCCAATCGATCAAGCGTAATCATTTTAGCAAAATATTATTCAGATCTCCAAGGAAAATTAAGGTAAAATACAGCAGATGTGTAAGTTCAATGTGGGACGCTACTTCTGTCATCTCTATTGAAGGATCATCTCCAGGAAGGGGACTAGATTAAGTGATAATATTTCTTATCACACCTTGTTTTGCACTGAATTCTGTAACTGTATATGACAACACTGTTAGAAGTACCATTTTTCAGAAATGCATTCATTAAAGGACCAGCAGTTAGCATAATGGCTATGTCACTGAACTCCCATGTAGTTGACCGTAGTTCGAGTCCCGGACCCAGTGGCTTAAAACTCACGCCGGGCGCATGTGTGTGCGTGCCCAAGATCCCAAGAGGAGAATGGAGGAGAAAGGATTGTGGCGTGGCCATCCCCCTTGGGGGGTGATTTCTCGCTTTCTGTCTCTCTCTCTCTGTCTGGCGAGCACACACGTCCTATGGCAAAAACCTCTCCAAAAATAAATAAATAAATAAATAGCATAAAAATAAATAAAATAAAGAGAGAGAAAATAAAAGAAATGCATTCATTAACTAAAACGTGTCATTCTATTTTTTTAAATTTTTTTTCATACATACTTTTGCCTAAACTGTACCTTGTCGTAAACTATTGTCATTGACACTGTTTTATCAGCAAATGGAAATGCACTCAATGTGGTTATGTTACAGATGTATTTATAATCCAAGTTCATGGTACTTGAACGTAAAATAACAACTTCATATATTTTACAGAAAGCGCATGTTTCAGAAGAGATGGGTGAAATTTGATGGCCTTAGCATTTCTTACTACAATAACGAGAAGGTGAGTCCATTTTGCAGTTTTCAAAGATTGCTCTTTGCTTTCTAAGTATGCTTCAGTAAACCAAGCAAGCAGGGTATGGTTTTCCAGCAGAGGCGGTGAGCTACTGACATAAAAAGATTTTGAGTAGGATAAAGCACATCTACTTTTTTATCATTTAATTTTTTCTCCTTGACATATAAAGTTAGGATTTTTTAAACTTAACTATCTAGGAATTATTTACGAAGTATCTTTATAAACTCTGGGAGCTGCTATGAACAATATAAAGATGAACAAAACATTGCCTTAATTCTAGAGAACTTTAAGACATTTTCGCAACAAAAGTCTGAGTAGGAAATGACAAAGCTACAGCTGGCTTTGTACTGTGAGTGTGTGAGACATTTGCATGAGATTTCATTGGAAATGGGGCCTGAAAAAAAGGGGAATGGTTGTACATGTAGGAACTAGAGAGAATAAGACCCAGTAGCAGAGAGAACAGATACAGATACCAGACAGGACAGTGTGAGGTTTGTATGGTAAAAGTGACTGTTCTCTGACTTGAGAATAGAGAAGATTGGAGTTGGAGCTCACTGGAAATTTTGAGTATTATGTGAAAGTGGCTACAATATATTTTGGGGCAGTTGAGTCTTAATGACATGTAGAGTTTGTACATTGACTTCTCAGTAAGTATGTCTGTTCTTATTAGATGTAGGCTGAAATATATAAGGATTTACTAGCATTATATCTGCAAATATACTTCAAATATTACTCATTCCTATATGTTTATAGTTGTAATATATATTTATTTGCACACATACACAGTCAGACAAAACAAATTTTGAAGATGCCATCAATTGTCAAATCTAGATGGAAAATATGTGGGTGCTCATTGACTGTTTTTTCTTCTGTGTTTGAAAGTTTCCTTAATAAAAATTTGGAGTTGTAGGGCCAGCAGGTGGCATAGTAGCTAAGGTGCTTGACTCCCCATGGCTGACCATGGTCTGAGTCTCAGGTCTGGCTGCTTGAAAATCGTGTGGGTGCATGTGTGCCCAAAAATTCTGAGAGGAGAGTGGAGGAGAAAGAATTGTGGTGTCCGTCCCCTGGAAGGGTAATTTCTCACTTTCCTTCTCTGTCTCTCTCCAGTGAGCATGTATGCCCTATGGCCCAAACCTTTAAGGGAAATAAATGGAACTAATAAATATTCCATAGTTTTAAGTAAGTTAAGATGAAATGATCATATACTAAAAATTAAGTATTTTACATAAATCCAATCGATCAAGCGTAATCATTTTAGCAAAATATTATTCAGATCTCCAAGGAAAATTAAGGTAAAATACAGCAGATGTGTAAGTTCAATGTGGGACGCTACTTCTGTCATCTCTATTGAAGGATCATCTCCAGGAAGGGGACTAGATTAAGTGATAATATTTCTTATCACACCTTGTTTTGCACTGAATTCTGTAACTGTATATGACAACACTGTTAGAAGTACCATTTTTCAGAAATGCATTCATTAAAGGACCAGCAGTTAGCATAATGGCTATGTCACTGAACTCCCATGTAGTTGACCGTAGTTCGAGTCCCGGACCCAGTGGCTTAAAACTCACGCCGGGCGCATGTGTGTGCGTGCCCAAGATCCCAAGAGGAGAATGGAGGAGAAAGGATTGTGGCGTGGCCATCCCCCTTGGGGGGTGATTTCTCGCTTTCTGTCTCTCTCTCTCTGTCTGGCGAGCACACACGTCCTATGGCAAAAACCTCTCCAAAAATAAATAAATAAATAAATAGCATAAAAATAAATAAAATAAAGAGAGAGAAAATAAAAGAAATGCATTCATTAACTAAAACGTGTCATTCTATTTTTTTAAATTTTTTTTCATACATACTTTTGCCTAAACTGTACCTTGTCGTAAACTATTGTCATTGACACTGTTTTATCAGCAAATGGAAATGCACTCAATGTGGTTATGTTACAGATGTATTTATAATCCAAGTTCATGGTACTTGAACGTAAAATAACAACTTCATATATTTTACAGAAAGCGCATGTTTCAGAAGAGATGGGTGAAATTTGATGGCCTTAGCATTTCTTACTACAATAACGAGAAGGTGAGTCCATTTTGCAGTTTTCAAAGATTGCTCTTTGCTTTCTAAGTATGCTTCAGTAAACCAAGCAAGCAGGGTATGGTTTTCCAGCAGAGGCGGTGAGCTACTGACATAAAAAGATTTTGAGTAGGATAAAGCACATCTACTTTTTTATCATTTAATTTTTTCTCCTTGACATATAAAGTTAGGATTTTTTAAACTTAACTATCTAGGAATTATTTACGAAGTATCTTTATAAACTCTGGGAGCTGCTATGAACAATATAAAGATGAACAAAACATTGCCTTAATTCTAGAGAACTTTAAGACATTTTCGCAACAAAAGTCTGAGTAGGAAATGACAAAGCTACAGCTGGCTTTGTACTGTGAGTGTGTGAGACATTTGCATGAGATTTCATTGGAAATGGGGCCTGAAAAAAAGGGGAATGGTTGTACATGTAGGAACTAGAGAGAATAAGACCCAGTAGCAGAGAGAACAGATACAGATACCAGACAGGACAGTGTGAGGTTTGTATGGTAAAAGTGACTGTTCTCTGACTTGAGAATAGAGAAGATTGGAGTTGGAGCTCACTGGAAATTTTGAGTATTATGTGAAAGTGGCTACAATATATTTTGGGGCAGTTGAGTCTTAATGACATGTAGAGTTTGTACATTGACTTCTCAGTAAGTATGTCTGTTCTTATTAGATGTAGGCTGAAATATATAAGGATTTACTAGCATTATATCTGCAAATATACTTCAAATATTACTCATTCCTATATGTTTATAGTTGTAATATATATTTATTTGCACACATACACAGTCAGACAAAACAAATTTTGAAGATGCCATCAATTGTCAAATCTAGATGGAAAATATGTGGGTGCTCATTGACTGTTTTTTCTTCTGTGTTTGAAAGTTTCCTTAATAAAAATTTGGAGTTGTAGGGCCAGCAGGTGGCATAGTAGCTAAGGTGCTTGACTCCCCATGGCTGACCATGGTCTGAGTCTCAGGTCTGGCTGCTTGAAAATCGTGTGGGTGCATGTGTGCCCAAAAATTCTGAGAGGAGAGTGGAGGAGAAAGAATTGTGGTGTCCGTCCCCTGGAAGGGTAATTTCTCACTTTCCTTCTCTGTCTCTCTCCAGTGAGCATGTATGCCCTATGGCCCAAACCTTTAAGGGAAATAAATGGAACTAATAAATATTCCATAGTTTTAAGTAAGTTAAGATGAAATGATCTTCACCTTAAATCTGTACTTTCTCATAATATGAGAAATGCTCATTTTAAGACTTTAAAATGACAAAACTGAAATTTTAGAAGATTAAAAATGGATAACTTATAACCTAACTTTATTTCCCTGTTGGAGATTTCTACTGCTTAATGTTAGTGATAGGTCTGGCTTAGTAAAGATTTAGACCCCCCTTTGTATATTGATTTCTCAGTGCTGCAGGGCCGTGTATGCTTTTAGTTGGAAAGTAACACACCTTGCAGCTTAACTGAGCCTGCATGACATACCACGATGCTGAGTACAGTAGGAGGTTTAGAGGAGTTTCATGTTGTGTCACTTTGCGGTGATCCACAGAAAGCACTGAATAGGTTTAAACACATCTCTTTGAGGTTTGCAAGATGGTGGCATGAATCATTTTTAAAAGCTGGTTTCAGCTTTAGCTACTGTTGGGGCATTGGAAAAGTCATGGTGTATTTTTTCTATGCAAAAATGCGTCATGGCTTTTCCGGTGGCTCAATAGTTTGCTTGTACATGTTTGAGACAATTCCATATGTAGGCTAGTCTCTGTACCTGATGGAATCTGCTACTGGCTTTCTTCAGCACCTGTGCCTTTTTCTGACTTGATTGATTGAAATGACGAGAAAAACTGTTCAGAAGTGAGTCTGGCTTCCAAGCCATGAAGGTCTGTGGGTGGGTGGTGGTGTCTTATTTGTTTCTCTCTTTTCCTTCTTTCCCTCAGAGAAAGAGAGAAAGAAATCTCTCAGGGTAGAAATCAATAAAATGAACTTCAAAATATTCAGTTGTTGTTTCCAACAACTTTTCTGTTTCTCTCTCAGGGTAGAAATAAATAAAATGAACTTCAAAAAAGTTCAGTTGTTGTTTTCAATGGCATCTCATCTCTTTATTACTATCTGGGTGATTAATTTCACATCGGCAAAAAGTCCGAAAACACTGAGGTAGATGTTTTCTTTTCTTTTCTTTTTCCTATAGGGCATGTGTGCTCACCAGAAAGACAGAGGCAGAGAGACAGAAAGCGAGAAATCACCCCCCAGGGGGGATGGCCATGCCACAATCCCTTCCCCTCCATTCTCCTCTTGGGATCTTGGGCACGCACGCACATGCACCCGGCATGAGTTTAAACCACCGGGTCCAGGACTCGAACTGCAGTCGACTTACATGGGAGTCCAGCGACATAGCCATTATGTCAACTGCTGGTCCTGAGGTGAATGTTTCCTAAACGAGAAAGTCTCTGTTGCGTAAGTGTGGCCATAGCTATTTTCTTGGCTTGGTGCACACTTTTTGTGGATACGTGGACACAGTGGCTGGAACTTTTAATTTTGGAAGTTTTATTTGCACAGCATGTGGTTGGTTGGGCGTTTGGGAGGTGGTGTGCAGAGTTGTCTGTTTTCCTAGTTCTCTTCCACTATTCTCAAGGCCATCCAAATGTGTCTCTGCAAAGACCTCTTCATTCTCTCAGAAAACGGTATCCTCCCAGCAGCTTGACCGCTTATCCCCTGCTAGGAAAATCCAGCTCACCCCCATTCTCACTCAGCTGTGGGCAGGATTGCCCTGTGGTCATTTCATTGCCTGAAAGTGGTAGATAAATGACAAACTCAACCTCGATATCTTTGTGTTACAGGCTCAAGGGATGTTCTAAAGTTTCTTTCCTCAATGAAAATGTTATCCTCTGAAAAATGCAGGCATTTTAAAAAAATTTTTGGAGAGGTTTTTGCTATAGGGCGCGTGCATTCGCCAGACAGACAGAGAGAGACAGAGAGACAGAAAGTGAGAGATCACCCCCCCCCAGTTGGGGATGGCCATGCCGCAATCCCTTCTCCTCCATTCTCTTCTTGGGATCTTGGGCACACATGCACACGTGCCTAGCGTGAGTTTAAGCCACCGGGTCCAGGACTCGAACCACGGGTGACTACATGGGAGGCCGTCTCCCTTGTGGGGTGATTTCTCGCTTTCTGTCTCTCTCTGTCTTTCTGGCGAGTGCATGTGCCCTATAGCAAAAACTTCTCCAAGAAAAAAAATTAGGGTTATCTACCTGGGTGAGGATAAGCAGTTTGTGAAACGAGGCTGTTCAGAAAGGTTTTCTTCAAGAAGGTATCTTTATTGCTGAACCTGAGGGCAGATGAGGCAGCGACTATGTGGACAGGTTTGAAAAACTTTCCTTGCAGAGCACACATTGCATGCGGAGGCACTGGTCTGAGCAGAAACCTCTATGTAGGAAACCTCAAAAAGGCCCATGTGACTAGAATTCAGAGTTGTCAGGAACGGGGAGTAAGAGGACTCCGGCTGTAGGGAGAGTCCAAGTTACATGGGTGCCGAAGATCAGCCCGTGTCAAAGACCATTCCCTTGTATTTCAACTACAGCTTTATGCAGAGGAATCTAAAATCTCTCTTCCTCATCAAGTCCACTCCCACGTTTTGAGTCATTGATAGTATTTGTAACTGCCCCATAATTACTTCAGTCTTTTTAAGTTGAATTCACTATCACCCAAAAGCTTATCCTCTTTTTCTCCCCTGTCCATTGTAGAGTCATTCTTCTGCTAAAAATAAAGCTAACCTTGTTATCCAAGTCTTAAAAATAAGCTTTTTGAGCCCAAGTGGAAAATGTATATGCCAGTTACAAACAGTTAAAATTCATCCATTTTTACTCTGCCGTCATTGGGGGAATAAAACGTATAATGATGCAGTATGGGATTAAGATTCTTAGCAAGATCATTGATACATACAGTTCATTGATAAAAAGCCCACGGGTTTCTTAGGTATGTTTCTGTTCTCAGTATGTAAAAGCAGTACTTCTGAAACAGTGTCGGTACAGTACCTGCTGTGGCCAGCAGATGCCTGCAAACACCGTGAAATCGTTCTGACCAGCTTGTTTTACGGAATAGGCTGCTGGCTTTCTGAATGTGTGTCACCGATCTGCTTGGTGTTGTTGATTCGTTGTCTTTTAATTTCACGTGAAGAGGATACTAAAAAGATATCCCGTTTAAAAGAAAGGGATGTTAATAATTTCCTTTCAAGAGCATTAAATCAACATATAAAGCATCCATACTATTTGTATGTCATTTTTAGAATTTAGGTTAAAATTATGAAAAAAAAGAAGTGTTATAAGTACTGTCCAGTCTTTTCTATTTTTTTTAATCAAGAGAATTTCATTTTAATGTGTCTTTATCTTTTTCTCTAATACAGGAAATGTATTCAAAAGGAATAATTCCCCTCTCTGCCATATCTACCGTACGAGTTCAAGGAGATAGCAAATTTGAAGTTGTTACAACTCAAAGAACTTTTGTTTTTAGAGTAGAAAAAGAAGGTAAGATTATTTCACTCTCTCTATAAAAATACTCACATACATCAGTTTCTGACCAATCGTATTAATAAGCCAGTTAAACTAAAAGTGCTGAGCAACTGTTAAGTATAGTACTTTGAAATAATCTGTATTTCTAAATAATTTTTTGAATGCAGTGTTAAGACATAAGTAAATCAACAAGTTATTTGTTCCCTGTTTTTTCGTACAACAAATATTTAGCAAACAGCTATTAAATGCTGAGGGTTGTTCTAAGTTCTGAATATACAGCAGTAAAAAAAATAGACAAAAATATCTGCCATAATGAAGCTCATCTTTGATCTGTTTTGATAATTGAAAAAGTTATTTAATATGCAAAAACATTTTTATCTGTTACAAAGTTTTTTCTGAGAATTATTTATTGAATTTTGTTTATTTACTTTTTTTTTTTTTTAATTTGACTGGGAGACACAGAGAGAAAGTGAAAGGGAGACAGAGAGAGAGGGAAAGTGAGAAAGCAAGCCACCAGGTCCGAGACTCGAACCGTGGTTGACCAAGTGGGAATGTCCAGCTTCTTAACTACCATGCACCTGCTGGTCCCTCTGTTACAAAGTTTTATGGAAATTTATGTATGGTAGGTTTTAGTTAAACATATAGGTGTAGTAACGTATTACAAATTTTGGAGCACCTTTTATATTTTTAAATTCTTTTTACCTTTTAGCATTATGATTATGATACAAATTGATCTACAAATGGCCTGTGTTTTCTAGATTGCGTTTAAAGGTATATAGAAAAAACTTCTGAATTTTGTTGAATGGGGAAGGGAGAAGCCAGGGGAGTTAAAATTCCTCTATTTTATATTTTGACTATCATAATATGTTATTACTGTAAAACTCACTGGTTTTAAAGTATATAGGTAAGGCCATCTCATTAATTAAGATATTGGAGTGTTAACTTATTTTAAAGAGTACTTTTATTTTAGCATACATGTATATTTCGACTGAATTTCATTAATAATAATGGTATAGTAAATACTGATTACTTGATGTATGCCAGATACTTTGGTAAATTTTTCATTTCCACCACAATCTTTTTTTTTTTTTTTTTTTGAGAGATTTTCACTGTAGGGCGCGTGCGCTCGCCAGACAGACAGAGAGAGACATAGAGACAGAAAGTGAGAAATCACCCCCCCAGGGGGGATGGTCACGCCTCAATCCCCTCTCCTCCATTCTCCTCTTGGGATCTTGGGCACGCACGCACACGTGCCCGGCGTGAGTTTTAAGCCACCGGGTCCGGGACACGAACCGCGGTCGACTACGTGGGAGTCCAGCAACATAGCCATTACGCTAACTGCTGGTTCCTGTCCACCACAATCTTAGAAATAGTTCATATTCTAGCTATTATACCATTTTACACCAGTTCAAAACTATAATCATTATCTTAAAAAAAATAAAAAACAACTGCTAGATACCTAGACCACTTGTCAGTGCATAGCACATGGAAAGCATCTAATAAATATTATATGTAACTAGAAAGTTAATTAGTAAATGAGTACACCCTAGCTGCCCTTTACACTGGAGATTTTTTCAAACTGCATTACTGCCTACTTGTGAAATCAATTTAGTAGTCTATGATGGTACCAAACCCCTCCCTCTCCAAAAAAAAAAAAAATCCTATAAAGTAAGAAATGTCAAAGTGCATTGCTTATGGTACATGGTGTTTGAGGGTACTTCAGGAGTTTGTGGGGCTGCTCCTGTAGTGAGGCAGTTAAGCACAGTGCAGAGGAAGCTGGATTCCACATGGATGACCAGGGTTTGTGTCCCTTCCTAAGCAGCTTACTGGTCAGTTTCCTGCACAACCTCATGGAATGGAGAATTGGAAGAAGATTACAGCATGAATAGGTCCCACTGGGGGTGCTTTCTTTTTCTCTCCACCCTTCATTGCTCCCTCTGCATATGTATGCACTCTGTGGCATAATACATTCTTTTTTTTTTTTTTTTTTTGAGAGGTTTTTGCTATAGGTTGTGTGCGCTTGCCAGACAGACAGAGAGAGACAGAGAGACAGAAAGCGAGAAATCACCCCCCAGGGGGGATGGCCACGCCGCAATCCCTTCTCCTCCATTCTCCTCTCGGGATCTTGGGCACGCACGCACACGTGCCTGGCGTGAATTTTAAGCCACCAGGTCCGGGACACAAACTGCGGTCAACTACATAGGAGTCCAGCGACATAGCCATTATGCTAACTGCTGGTCCCTGCATAATACATTCTTGAAAAGGCGGTGGAAAAATGGAATTTTAATACAAGTTGAAATCCACATTTAGTTTTTCCATGGAATGCATTTTCCATGAACTTTTGAAGTCCCCTCGCATTGTGATACATATCTAAGTATAAACTTCATATATGCAATGTCAAACAAGTTTCTTCCTTGGTATTTAAAAAAAGGTTTAAAACTATCACCCTGGAGCAGGGGTCAGCAAACTGTGGCCTGCAGCCCAGATCTGGCCTACAGCCGGTAACCTGCCTCGTTAGATCCCAGCCACTGGCTTTTCTTCTATATCTTGTGGGTGGCTGCTTTCGTGCCTTGTCGCAAGCGTCGAGTAGATGTGGCAGAGATGATGTGGCCAGTAAAACCTAAAATATCTCCTCTGGCCCATTGCAGGGGAAGTGAACTAACCCTTGTCACAGAGCATTTTATCTTGAATGACCCATGTAGTTCCCTGTTTTCGTGAATCCTTTCCTGAAATTCAGAACGTTGTCTACAGTTGCGATACTCAATATAGGATGTGTGTGTGTGAGGTTGTCTTTTTCTGTATTCCTCGAACACATGGCATCCCTCCTCTGATTGGCTGTCATGACTGTCTCTTCTGACGCTTTGGTTTCTACTGGCCGGAAAGGTGACTGACTGCCTGCCTGTTTCTTCAAGGCCCTTATCATTTTCCCCTTGGTCTCTTAAAGTGAATTTCACATATGCCCCAGAACCTGCATTTTAAGACAGAAATACTAAATAAAGCTTCTGGCTCATGTGAAAATCTCTTTAGCCATATTTACTGGCCACCTGATAAATGAAGCAGACACATTTCCTTCAAGTAGGCTATATCAACCTACACGTGTTCCAAAGTTACATATCCACAGTTAACTAATAAATTCTCCTTGGATGCAGAGTTCATTTTTGTGCTGGAGCCTTAGTATAACGATTTCATTAACTTTGGTATAAATTTACTGCCTTAATTTTTGAAACCTGCAAAGACTGCTTAGTAAAAACTCAGATGGTATCCATATGGGATTACTGAAGAAATATTTTGATTGAAAGTTATTTTTAACATAGTAACAACTCACATTTTTAAAGATAAGTGTGTGTAAAGGTGTGTGCATATATATGTATATGTATTTCGACGTGTCTATGTATTCAGTATGGCTCCTTTGGGATACTAAGTATATTTTATTAAGTGATCTAGCTTCTTTCCAGATGTCCAAATGGTTGGTTATTTTTTATTTTGTTGGAGGTGGAAAATCAACTCTACTGGCTTATGAAAAATGTTTTAATGACCTTTAAGGAAAATTAGCATAGGCTCCAGTCTATGAAGAAGCAAAATCAAAGTGTAGAACAGACACGGGAGTTGTTTGACATGAAAGAGATGAATTCTTTATTTTTGGTGAAAAGATTCTTCCCCTGAAACTGATGTCACTGGGTCTAAATTGCTGCATCACCCACTTGGATTGCTAAAAATAGGATTACAGTCTGGCATCTCTTCCCTATAAACGTCCTAAAGTTTCAATTCCCCCATGTTTCCTAATGAAGAGTGATTATTCTCATTGAAAGCAAACTGTGTTGAAATAATAACATTTTTTTGCGGGGGGAGGTTTTTGCTATAGGGGAGCATGTGCTTACCAAAAAGACAGAGAGAGACAGAGAGACAGAAAGTGAGAAATCACCCTCCCAGGGGGGATGGCCACGCTGCAATCCCTTCTCCTCCATTCTCTTCTCGGGATCTTGGGCACGCACGCACATGCGCCCGGCGTGAGTTTAAGCCACCAGGTCTGGAACTCGAACTGCAGTTGACTACATGGGAGTCCAGCAACATAGCCATAATGCCAAGTGCTGGTCCCCAAATAATAACATTTTAGAAATACTCTCCTCTTGGTATCAGCAGGAGCGTGTGAATGACCGGAGGGGCCTAACAGCTAATGTTGTCCCAAGTGTCTATCACGCGGCACCTGTGGACCCACAGGCAGGTGTGGTGCTTCAGAAACCAGGTGTTATTTTGAGTGTTCAGTTCTCAAGGTTATCGGAGAACTGAGGATTCTGAGTGGGCATTTGCTTTCCAAGGCTGTTTTCAGTGCTGGCACTCTGCAGGGCTTGTGTTTGTCTCCCTTAGTAGATTCTAGACCTGGGGAAGGGACAGATGTGCCATCCTTTCATCAGTTTTTAGATGGCAGCATACAGCCCTCCTCTCGTGGCCACTGTCGTGGTACTGATATAGGAATTTTCGTCTTCTTTTTGGAGAGGTTTTTGCTATAGGGCACGTGCGCTCGCCAGAAAGACAGAGACCCAGAGACAGTAGCATAATGCTAAGATCAAGATAGACATTCAGTAAATATTTGTTATTGGAAAGAATAAAAAAATCTTAGTGTGAAAAGCAGGAAAAGTTAGTGTCCTGTTTAGCTTTGCCCAACACACTTGTCCAAAGGGGAATTAATTTGGTTTGAAACATTGTGACTTAGCCAGGCATCTGCCCCCAAGGTTGAGGCTGTCCACTGTAAGGACAGATACAAATGATACTTGTAACCCATTTTACTGTCCTTAAATGATCACTGTTTCTCTTCCTGGGCAGGAGGAATTAAGGATAAGCTGAATGTTACTGTTCATTCTTATTTTTCTTCTTTGTTCTTTGCTTCCTGTTGGTTAGAGTGGTCCTCAGGAGCTATTGATAGATAGATTTTTTCTGGTTAGAAGAGAAAGTCCTACAGAACAGATACTGTTGCCAATTTTAAGTGAATTCTGGAGAAATAGATACATGCTAACCATAATCCAAAAGCCTTTCTTTCTTTCTTTCTTTCTTTCTTTCTTTCTTTCTTTCTTTCTTTCTTTCTTTCTTTTCTTTCTTTCTTTCTCTCTTTCTTTCTCTCTTTCTTTTCTTTCTTATTTCTTTCTTTCTTTTGAATTATTTTATTTAACATTTAATTATTTTAATTTGACCAGGGAGGGACAGAGTGTGTTGTGGGGGCGGGGGGGTGAGAAAGTAAGCCCAAGTCCAAGTCTCAAACCATGTGGAAGTCCAGTGCCCTTAACCACCGCGCCACCTGCTGGCCCTGCTATCCCTCTTTTTCATTGTACTCTATGTCTCAGGGTTGGATGATGGCACAGCAGCAAAACAGTGATCTATGAAGCAGACCCAAAGGAAAAGTTCTGGGTTTGCATACAGAGACCTCCCTGTATACACAGGAGTTACCTGTGTGCCCATGGTCTGGGGCTGGCTGGAGCTGGAGGTGGATCATTTCTTTGAGACCCTGTTGGGGATATATCATCTATCTCTCTGTCACTTTCACTCATAGAAGAATATAATTACCTTCATTCTGATCTCTGGGCTTCTGGTTGGTCTTCCTGTCATTAAGATAAATGAAAATTGTCTTGTTCTTGCCTCTTTCTTGCCCCAAATCCTGAAATGGCTCTTCTTTGCCTTCGTGATAAAAACAAGATTCCTTCAGTAGAGAATGCAGATTCTGTAGCCGTATTTCCCATTATTCTCTTGCAAGCTGAGAATGATCGATATACTTATTTGTAAGTCAGTCCGTGAAAACAGATGTTGGTTCTTCCCGCCGTTGTTCTTGGGTGACCCTGTGCTCAGATTCCCATGCTGTTCTTTTCTTCCCCAAACTCCAGTTCTGCCTTTTGAATTGCTTTTCATCCTCAAGACGTAGCTTGAATACCTGTTTTGTTTTGTTTTTCATGGTGCCCACACCAGTTGGGTAAGAGTTACAACATTGGATTCTTCTCATTTTAATACTGGTTTGGTGTATGACCTGCAGCCAATCAATTACCTCAGTCTAGTTGACCCATATATTATCTTGATAGCATTCGTATGACATTTATACTCTTCTGTGTTGCATTATGTTTTTGCATCTTTGACTCACAGCTTTAATTGCTCTCTGGGGACTAGACCGAATGCCTGTGCCCATAAAAGAGCCTGTTGTACATAGTTGAAGGTCACTTAGCTTTTGCGGATGGAGCGGGAGTTAACATTCACAGACAAGATGCTGCTGCTGGTTACTGTGGCGAGAGTGGAAGGGGAGAGTAAATATCGGGGTTTGCTCTTTTAAGTAGGGCAGATTCTGGACTGCTAGAAAGTGAGATTTTCGGGGCCTTTGAACAACTAAATTGATGCATACTGTCAATTGCTGGATAGCAGTATTCCTCTTTTCCACTAGAAGAGAAAAATCCAGTCCAATGGGTGATCTCTAAAAGTACATCTCAGACCTTGACCTGGGTCCAGATCACCTGGCCTTCTTCTCAGCTTGCGGCTTCTCATTCCTCGGGTCTGGAATAGGGTCTGAGATTTTGCATTTTCCATAAACTCCAGGTAAATAAGCCAATGCTACTGGTTCCAGGACAACTCAGTGGTATTCTTCCTTTTTTTTCCTCTTGAAGAGTGGGGCCACTGGCCTTGCCTGAAACAGCCCGTAGAGGATGGGGGTGGGAAAGACTCTGAATTACCTGTGACTAAGACAGCCGGTTCTGTGTTCACATTTATACATCTGCATAACCTACGCGGATTTATGTATTTCTCCTTTTTTTTTTTTTTTCTTCCAGAGGAGAGAAACGACTGGATCAGCATCCTGTTAAACGCACTGAAATCCCAGTCCCTTACCTCGCAGTCCCCAGCAGTGGTCACACCTGAAAAATGTGGATATCTTGAATTGAGAGGTTATAAAGCCAAGATTTATACTGTGTTAAGTGGCAACAGCGTGTGGCTTTGCAAAAATGAACAGGTGAGCTCTGTTACAGCGATTGCAGATTTGGTTAGAGGGACAACTGGCTTTCTTTGTTAGAAATAGCAGAGTTTCGGGACCAGCAGTTAGTGTAATGGCTATGTCACTAGACTCCCATTTAGTCGACTCATGGTTTGAGTCCTGGACCCGGTGTCTTGGCATGTGTGATTTCTCACTTTTTGTCTCTCTGTCTCTCTATGGCGAACACGTGCCCTATAGCAAAAACCTCTCAAGAAAAATAGAAAAAAGAAATAGCAGTGTTTCTACTGTAGAATCTTGCTTCTGTATTGGGTCCTTCAATGAATGATCACTGTTGAGGTTTCTCACTAGCAGCATCAACATCGAATTTGAGGGAGTGAGGAAATACGGTCATCGGCAATAACTTCTGAAACGTATGCTCTGGCTGGAGTAACTTCATAAAACTACACACGAGCATTAATGAACCACATAATCATGACTCGAGTGATGAATGGGTCCAGTTCTGTACCTGTTGTGCTGCATTTATTTATGTGAGAGAAAATCGTAGTGTAAGCACAGGTAATAGAGTAACTTTGTTTTTTAGAATTATTTTGTTTAAGTTTATTTATTTATATATTTTAACTTGAGCAGAGAGGGACAAAGTGAAAGAGAGAGAGAGAGAGAAAGAAAGAGAGAGAGACAAAGAGAAAGAATGAGAAAGCAAGCCATCCAGCCCGGGATTCGAACCACCATCAGCCATGTGGGAGTCCAGCACCCTTAACCACAACACCATCTGCAGTCCTCAACATAGGTAGCAGAGTAACTTGAGTGCTGGGTTTTAATTGATATATTTCTTTTCTTTTTGTTTGCTCACTAGATATATTGCATTCAGAGAAACTAGCTACAAGTAAGATTTATATATATATATATACACACACACACACACACACACACACATACTTGTAAATATACACATTTATGTGTATACTTGTGTATGCACTTCACGTGTGCATATGATCTACACATCTTACATAGACTTAGATAAAATACACTTGAATTGTTGAGTTAGTGAATTTGATTAATATCAAAAGACTCCATAGAGTATTTAAGTCTTTGGAGGAGACTAATGGTGAAATAGTGAAATAGTTTTAACAAACTCCATTAACTTTTGATTCTATAGAGATTCTTTTTCCTAACATTTCTGCTTATTTTACTTTTTTTTTTTACTAAGAGATTTTTGCTACAGTGTACTCGTGTGCTCACCAGAGAGACAGAGAGAGAGAGAGAGAGAGAGAGACAGAGACTGAGAAATCACCCCCCAGGGAAGATGACCACACCAAGGTCTTCTCTCTCCTGTTCTCTCGGGATTTTTGCCTCTCACGCACGCACATGTGCCCAGCATGAGTTTCAAGCTTGCTGGGTCTGGGACTCAAGCTGAAATCGGCCATGTGGGAGTCCAGCATGAAAACCACCACACCACCTGCTGGTCCTGCATTTCTGTGTGAGAAAGTTCTTCCTTTACCCCTTTGTGGAATAACTTCTTATTTTTTAGTCTTTTACCCTAAGTGTGTGAGATGCTTAGTAATTGCTTTGGGAATTAAATGTACTTGGGCTATAAGATGATCTCACTTTATGACAAATTATAATGCGGATGGTGAGGTGAAACATAAATGCTGACCATTTTCCTAACACAAAATAGAGATGTCGACTCAAAACAAACAGCAGTTTGTAAAAAATGAAGTGTAGAGCTTTATCCAAGGCATCTTCTGAACTTGAGTATAAACTTATTCATCTTATTCATTACTTTTTTTTCCAGTAAGATTTCTTAGCCAATTAACTGTGGAAGGCATCATGGAACACTGTCGGCATATTAATAACTCAGATAGTTAGCCTCTTCCTCAAAAGGAGTAGTGATGTACAGCTTAATAATATGTATGAACTGAATATGAACATTTCAGTCTGTGAAGTAAGATGATTAAAACTTCTCTTATAGAAATGGAGGTTAAAAATGCATAATTTGCGTGGATCCGTATGGACGTTACTCTGCCAAATTACATGAGGTATTCATTTTTCACTTGCACGGACCTGATAGCCTTCAGTTCCTTAGTTGCTCACATTAGCTAAGAGTGTCAGGGTTTATATTTTTCTGTCGAGGTAAGATAGATCTTTAAGAACTTTATTAACACTTCATGTTTGCCACAAGGCTATGAAATTATTAATTTAGTGTTAGTAATTGAGTGTAGAAAGCATAATAATGATTAGCATATTGTTGAGTATGAGGTACTGTGCTAATTAATTGGTGAATGTCCCCTTTCTCTTTCCCAGAAATACAGGAGGACGAAATTTTGAACTGTGTCATATAGAGGAGGAAAAATAATTTGTCTAGGGAGTACAGTTCATCTTGCAGAGTTTAATTTAAAACCAGAACTTTTAAACTGTAAGCCTAGCTTTTGAACCACTATACTAAAATGTCTCTCTAAAGTCTAGGTTGGGGAAAAAACATTCTGACTTGTGACCTATTAGAAATAGCCTCTGAATTCATTCTTTGAATAATTTAGTTGCCTGGAGTTTTAGGGTATGCATCCAATAAACATCGTATACAGTGTCAGGGACTGTAACAATGACATGCTTACTTAGAGGGGGAGAACCTTCCAGTAGGAAATTCAGGCAGGGCCAGCATTTATGCTGAATGGTGAGCTCAGAACCTCTGTACATTGCATAGGAGGAGCTGAGAGATACCAAAAAGGAGCATCACACAAAGTCTGGGAATTAGAAACACTTCCAGGCCTCAGGTAAGAACATGCTCTCCTTATAATGTAAAGCATTGACACTGGACCCTTACCCATCTTTTCATAGGTCATTTTTTTTTTTTAATGCACATATTTTTCAAGTTCTTTTCTGGGCATTAACATGCCACATAGGTGCTTTTCTTTTTCTTTCTTTCTTTTTTCTTTTAAGTGTATGTGTGCTCACCATAGAAACAGAGAGAGAGGGAGAGTAAGAATGCACCCCCCAAGGGGGGGATGGCCAAGCCACAATCCCTTCCTCATTCTTATCTCAGCATTTTTGGATATACAAGCACACGTGCCTGGTGTCCGGGACTTGAACCATGCAGTCAACCATGTGAGATACACCTGCCTTAACCACCACACCATTTGTGGATCCATGTAGGTACTCTTTTTTTTTTTTTTTTTTTTTGGGAGAGATTTTTGCTATAGGGCGCGTGCGCTCGCCAGACAGACAGAGAGAGACATAGAGACAGAAAGCGAGAAATCACCCCCCAGGGGTGATGGTCACGCTGCAATCCCTTCTCCTCCATTCTCCTCTCGGGATCTTGGGCATGCACGCACACGCGCCCGGCGTGAGTTTTAAGCCACCGGGTCCAGGACACGAACCGCGGTCGACTACATGGGAGTCCAGTGACATAGCCATTACGCTAACTGCTGGTTCCCGATTTAGGTACTCTTAAAAAGTGTATACTATTGTTCATGTATGTGGATTTTTTTTTTTTTTTTTTTTTTTTCCCTTTTTTATGTGGGTT